>NW_015641018.1:1585344-1638632 GCF_001515625.1 Sinocyclocheilus rhinocerous
TGAGATCTTGTGAAGTGTGCATTTGTATCCTGCATGATCGCGTGTTCTCTGCGTGACTTTCGGTCCATGCAAATCGAATGCTTTAAACATTAAATTCGTGATTTCAAATTATGCTGCGCTTCATGCTTTTGCCCACTGTCATATTCATGTCATTTTCACTGTGTGGTGTATGTAAAATGAGTGTTACCTTGGTTTATTTGAAAAAAATATGATTCCCAATGCACACAAACTTCCCAGAATACTGAGTGCTCTGTTGGTTACAGTTTACTTCCTTTTTAATTATATTTTTATTAAATATTTATTTATTTGTGAAAAATACTTGGTCATCTAAAGTATAAGTATGATTATTTTACAAATGTATTTTTTAATCCATTTTCAAATTATTTCAAATTTCTTAAATATTAATTAAAATAAATACAATTATATCGGCTTTATATCGGCCAACGGCCACCCTGCTTTCCAAGATATCGGCATTGGCTGTCAAAAAAACAATATCGGTCGACCACTACAAATAATACTACTATAGAATACTATAGAACAGGTTGAATGTTAACCTCTTTCGTTTCCATATAACTATAAACTATGATAAAAGTTCATCAGCATGCACTGATTAAAAAATTGCGACCAAAATGTGCTCAAAATGTGTTAACTGAGAAAGTTAGTCGCAAAAGAGCCAACAGTGGGAAGAATGAGTCTGGAGCCCTGCAACATTTTATTAAATTCAATAGGTTTTTGAACAAACTGCAGTATGGTTTTAAAGGTAGGGATATAACAAAAAAATAAATAGACACCTTACAACTTACAGTCAATTAGTAATGCCTGACTGTTTTACTTAAATATTAAAGTTTTAAATATTAGAATTTATCAAATATCAAATTGAAAAAATTTATATAAGTGCTATTTCTATTTGTCTATTTTGTTTGTTTGTAAAACATATTGTTAAATTATTATATGCAATTCATTGAATTATTATTATTATTATTAAGACTTACATTTAGCCTATTTACTTTTGAGTTTGCCTTATATATAGTTTTTGACACTGAATTGCTAATATTGCTTAAAAGGATGGATGGATGCATTATACAAATATATGTTATATATACATATTTCTTAATATATTTAATATAAGCATTAATATGCAAGTTATTACATTTGCAAATTAATATAAGCATTAATATTTAAGTTCTATATAAGTATATATATAATTCATAATATAAAAATATATTATAATTAATAAATTGTATATGAATTTAAAAATACAAATAAAAAAACAGATAACACATAGGACATGCTTTTAATACTTTTTGGCTTTTAATGACCAATCTCTAAGCCACCATACAATCTTGAATATTTGGTTATATATATGCAAGTTCAGTCTTGCAAATAAGCACATGCCAAAAACGAGCCTCATTCTGTAAAACCGAATTTGTTAGCTGAAGTGTTTTATTTATCCATGATTAGTCGATCTCGCTTTGGCCCAGTTGACATTTCTACTCCCCTTACTTCATATTTCAAAACAAATTGCTCCTATTGACAGTAGCCTATCAATGACAGGCTTCAAAAAGATGCAAAACAGTCAGTCGCATCGCATAATTAGGCAAACAGATAAACAGAGACGCATGATGTGAAATCCACTGCATTGATTGTGTACCATATTCTTAATGAGCCTATAAAATCGAGATTTTTACAATAGAGTGACGAGACAAAACAGCTTCAACACCACTGCAAAATGTTTTTTTTAGTACATTTTACAAGAAAACACTGTCAGTCTTTCTTCAAAATTTTACAATTAATTACTTTTTTGCCATTAATTGTGAAATGTACTAGCGTTTTCTGAATGAAAAGTGTTTCTATACCACATATTTTAGTCTATATATAAGCCTATATATTAGCAATTGTTCGTAATGAGTTCGGGTTTGGCTCAGAAGATGGGGAACTGAATTGAGAGATAAAGACTTCTGAATCCTTTGAGACAGTATGTAACAATCTCTGTCGGGATCTTAACACAGTGTTCCCTTGCAGACACATAGAGAATCCACAGCACAGAGACTGTAAATCTCCATAGAATACACACAATCAAAATTTCCTTTTCAACCATGCTTATGCCTTTGCTTGTTCTCTTATAGGTACATTTACTCATTCTGAAGGCCTGGTACACTAATCCTCCCTCCTCTTACTCCAGTTTTGATAGATATGAACTGCTACATGAAGATATGCAAATATGTTTTAGTGAATACCTCTTCCAAAGAATCGAGGACACATTTTCCGCATGGTCAAATGTAAATGCAAAAACTTCTCGCTTTGGAATACATTAATCTATATCTTTTTCTTTCATCATTTAAAACCTACCACAAATATCTTTTTGTGAAATATTTTGCTGTCTTTCTTTTTAATAAATGCCACTTAGTTTGATTTTCTGTTATATAAAGCCAAAGCATTCATACATTTTTTTCCCTGTGGGTCTGATATCTTTGTCTCAATGCTTTGGTCGTGTATTCTCTTGAAGTTTTTTTTAGTGTGTTTTGTCATTTCTTTCTGCTTGAAGTGCTTATCTTGTAGCTCCTGCTGTGAGTTGTCCTGTTAAAGACCGAGAGCTCTTAAACCCAGGGACTGTGAATCTCCGTTACAGTTACAGTTACAGTGGTTGAGTCTCAGCTAAGACTCAAGCGCACCTACAATAATAGAGCCTTCCTAAATAGGTTCACGTATTGCATTCAAATAATTGACAGCAGTAGAAAAACAAAATGAAAAAGTAAAAAATAATAATAATAATAATTTCTCAAACTGATCAAAAGTGACAAAAAGAAATGTGTAATGTTACAAAAGATTTATATTTTTAATTAATGCTGTTCTTTTGAACTTTCTATTCATCAAAGAATCATGAAAAAAATGTATCACAGTTTCCACAAACGTATTAAGCAGCTGTTTTTATTATTGATAATAAGAAATGTTTCTTGAGCACCAAATCAACATATAAGAATAACACCTGAAGGATCATGCGACACTGAAAAGTCTACTTTGCCATCACAGGAATACATACATTTTCAAATATATTAAGTCAGTAAAACTGTTATTTTAAACTGAAATACTATTTCACAATATTACTGTTTTTACTGTTTTGGATAAAAAAAATAAAAGCAGCCTTGGTAAGCAAAAATATATGTTTTCCCCTTTTTTCCGAAAACAAACCTGACCTCAAAACATGAAATAAGTAGTTTTTTTTCATTTTCGTCAAAGCACAAATCTACCTTCCCCTGAAGGTTCTCAACAACTTTCTTATTCTCAACTTCCAACATACTGGCATCTGAGGATAATGGAGTACAGTTCAAAGCGGAAAACAAATGGCTGATTATTTTAGCGAATGCCGTCAGACGTTGTGAACACAGGCCAGAACAGTGAGTTACTGCAGCAGTCGGTCAAATCTCATCAGCGTTTGCTTAAGGCCCGCACAAGCTCACACTCACCTTAATGATCTCATCTCAACCGCAATAAGACTTTGGGAGAAATTTATAGGCCAAAGTTTATATGATTATGTGTGAATGTGCTTAGCTTGCAGGTCAGGATGGTGGTAGAGGCGAGTTTGGGGAATCTAAGGTCTGATTAAGAAGACCCTGAGTTTATTAGATCTGCTATCAAAGACTCATTAAAAATTACTCATCATTTGCATGACGGAGTAATCCATCATATCATCAGTCCAGTCAGTAACGCCACTCACACATCATTGGAAAGTGGTACAACAAAGTGACAGTTGACATCAGTTCTTTTTTCAACACTTGCATGCTAGATAAATGGCATCTTAAATAGGTAATTAAAAATTTGCAAAGCTTAAAGGAGTAATTCATCCAAAAATGAAAATTCTATCATTATTTGCTCAACCACGTCACTCCAAAACCATATGCTGTTATTTTTTTCTGCAAAACACAAAGACTAATTTCCAAACTGTCTTTGCAATGACCTTTTTTCTTCACTTCACTTGTTAAAGCGTCTTATCAGAAGTGAAATACCTGCACTTCAAACTCTACATTCAGATATTCACACAATTTTATGACTGTCTAAAACTAAAGGGATAATTCTTTCAAAAATGAGACTTCTGTCATCATTTACTCCCCCTCATGTCATTCCAAATTTAACTTTCTTCTGCAAAACAAAAAAGAAGATATTTTGAACAATCAGTTTTGGTATCACTAACTGTCATTAAATTGACAAAAAACAGAAATATTTCTCAACATATCTTATCTTATGCCCCACCGAAGAAAGTAAGTCATAGAGGTTTGATATTACATGATGATATGACAGAATTTTCATTTCTTGGTGAACTACTTTTAGATATTCACACAATCTTATGGCTGTCTAGAGATAGCTCACCCAAAATACAAAATTTTGAAGAATGTTGTCAACCAAACAGTTTTGGTTACTACTAACTTCCATTTTATGGACAGAAAAAAAGCCAAAAGTGCCAAAGCTCTCACAAAACATACACAATTAGGCATAACTCATTCCCAGCACCTGCAAGAGCGAATGCTTGCAGAAATGCTGAGGTGCATGACCACTAGGGGTGCAATGGTTCAACTTACTCACGGTTCGGTTTGTATCACGGTTTTAGAGTCACGGTTCGGTACGGTTCGGTATGTGCTATGTTTAGGGAAAAAACTATATTGTCAAATAAAAATAAAGAAAATAAGAACAAATAATCTAACTACAAGCAACAGCACAGATAAAAAAACAGTGAAAAAAGATACAAATAAAATAAACAGTGCTTTTCAGTTTTTTAGGTAGGTCTAACATAGTTTTTAGATACAGAAATTGAATAAATCAAATGTAAAATATCATTGCATATTTGACTGTATAAATTAAAGATTAAACCTTACTAAAGTTACAAAAGTTATTCAATCAAGAGCAGTGAGAGATTTCCGTGTTGTTGCTGTTTGATTAATATTAAGAAATTGCCGTCACTTTAAGAGAATGCACTGATCCAGTGCACTGATACAGTACGTTCAGCCGACTATGTCTGCTAGGATACTCACCAAGACGGGCATTTTGACATAATTTTTGTGTGAATTTGTCCATTCAAACACAATACTTAACAGAGAGCTTAATATTTGCGCGCGTTCTGAGTTCACGTGCTTCGGATGAGCGACCACACAGATATTCTCACTGCGCGCGTGCGAGTTCACGTCTTCTGGCTCTTTAATATTTAAACTGGCAAGGCTTAAATGAGTTTAGTTTAAACACAGATAGCAACGTGTGCTGTTCATGTCTCTCCTGCACTATCAACACGTGATGACGGCATAAATGACAGTTATTCCAGCATAAAGCACTCGCATTGATTAAAGAGTGACTGGTTTGTCCACGTATTGTTTGTTCTGTAGATACTTGTTGTAATGTATTGGGAAGCCAGAATTTGTATCCATCAACAGAAACATGCATTAGCCGAACTCTAACAAACCATATTACAGATGCATTGTCAGATTTAAGTTGAACCGCGGTCCTAGTGTATGCCGAACCGTGTGTGGAGAATGGTACGGTTCGATTTTTTACCGAGAACCGTTGCACCCCTAATGACCACCACTGGGCCTTTGCATTATTCATTACAAAGGTACAGATAGAGGAATATCTGCACAGCCAACACAAATATACCCACTCACTTCTTCACATATACAAACATGCATACGCATCCCCTCTAGCGGTCATATACTGTATATAGACAGGAAGTAGGCTTTGATGTCGTTCAGGCAGCTCTGAACAAGAGGTTTGTTTGAGGATATGGAAGTTCTGGGCATATCTGGTACTGGTGATCACCGCCAGGTGCATTCTAGGTAGTAATTAGGGCTGGGTATCGAGTTCGATACTTTTTAGGCACCGACCGAATTGCCTCGATACCATCGAGTATCGAAAAACGTCTCGTCGTTCGGTACCAAATTTCGATACCTAAGGGGTTAATCTCATCAGCGTCAGTGAGCCAATAAGCCTGCAGCACTAGCCGGTGTGTTCGACTAGAGGTGCGGCGCAGATCGATTATCCGCGAGAGCGATTCGAAAGCGCACGGAGCAGTCTGCTCTCTTTAGCTCTCGTGGTACTGTAATACCACCAGTATAGAGTAGCGCGGGAGCTGCGTGGAGTTCCGATCATATGCAGATGTCCGTTCATACTAACGTTACACGACCGAAAGTGCGTGTTATGTGACCATTCATGCAAACTGTAGCATCATGCTACATAAGACAATAAATAAGATTTATATTCCGCTTTTACTCAAAACTCACTTTAAACCACCATCGAGTGTTTGTAATAACTTCCGATTGCCGTCTAACAGGGCCGGATTTACGCATTGCTCAAGACATTGAGCAAATAAATATAACAAACAATAGGGTAAAAAATGACAAACTATTTCCATGTCTTCCACCTTTTTTACGTAGGCTACGGAAATCACGCTTTCTTTCTCCCAGTCTCTCACAGACGCACACACAGTGCAGACACGCGGAGACGCGAACAGAAACTTCTGATTCAACTTGCTGTGATGCCATGCTGCTTTGTGGCAAAATACTGTTGTGACAGTGAAGGCTGTAGTTGCGTGCCAAAAAAAAGATAGTAGGAAATGGCTTGGTTGACAGCACAGCTTGATCTCATGAGCTTAGAACAAATGTAATCTGTTCAACTGCATCTGCTTCATCTGCAACAAAGAGCACAAAAATATGCGTTACTTGCATAAATTTCTATTAAACTACAAGAATGGGTCATATTTCTTGCTCGGATAAAATTTTCACAGCCGTTCAAATGTTTAGGGTTTTAATGTTTATTCGAGGAACCTCTTATGATCACCAAGGCTGCATTTATTTAATCAAACATACAGTAATATTGTGAAATATTGTTACAATTTACAAACTTTTCTATTTTAAAATACTTCAAAATGCAACTTATTCCTGTAATGGCAAAGTTGAATTTTCAGCACCCGTTACTCCAATTTTCAGTGTGACATGATCCTTCAGAAGTCATTCCAATATGCTGATTTGCTGCTCAAAGACACATTCTTATTAAATGTTGAAAACAGTTCTGTTGATTCATATTTTTGTGGAAACATTGATTTTCAGGATTCTTTGGTGAATAGAAAGTTCAAAAGAACAGCATTTATTTGAAACTGATTTTTTGTAACATTATAAATGTCTTTACTATCACTTCTGATGAATTTAATGTATCCTTGATTAATAAAAGTACCAATTTCTTTAAAAAAAAAATCTTACTGACCCCAAACATTTGAAAGGTAGTGTAATTGTATAAATATGTAACATAATAAAATAGAATCATTATATTCATACCTACTGTACACAATATACAGCATTGTTGAATATTGGTAGCGATATGCAAAAATTCATTTCATATAATTTATATAACAGTATTTGTTAACATTTTGGTCAATAATATCACAACATATAGATTTATTTTAAAGTGATTAAAAAAATCTACAGAGAAAAAAAAAAGAATAAAACATCCTTTTGAAACAACAGAAAGGCCTATTACACACATTTTTGCTTATAACGCTACCGCAAGTTCCACACTTTAAAAAAGTCAAGCTTGCAGATATTAATAACATTCACCAGACTGCCATTTTGTGGAATCTGTGGTGCAAGTTCTCCAGTTTACAACTGTAATGTGTGAAAACCAAAAAAGCTTTGTCAACGGCGAGAGCTCTCTGCTCTTGGTGTCTCTGAGCAAGCGGCTCCTCCCACATGCACATTTGCAAGGGCATCAGGATCACGAATCTGAATGCTGCATGTGTGGGATTAACATATGAAATATGCAGATTGCATTACATTTCCTATAATGCAAGTAGATGACCTGCTTTCCGAGCTACAGTAACAAGTCCTGGAAAACCCTCCCCATACAGTACACAACCTAGTCAAGTAGGTGTGTGTAGAAAAGTCAATTACACTTTGTTGTTATCAGCATCATAATTGGAGATTTATTAGAAAGGCATTGAAATTACAAAGCCTGTAAACATGGAAGAAACATGGATGTTCTTAATATGAGGAGTTTCGAATGCAGGCTTTTGAAGAGGAATCTGCAACACACAAAGCGCTTGAAAGATTTAGCCTGATCATTGCGTGTGGGACATTTAGATCTTCATCCCACAGAAATGTCACATTAGCCTCTGGTCAATGAGCGTGCAGAGCATGTGGCAAAGACAGACATCAAGAAGCTTTCCACATTCAAGGCATGTGGGGGGAAAAAAAACTGATCCAATTTTGACTTGAACCCAATCCGGGATTTAAAGAAAGAAAAGAATGACGATCTTAATCAATGGTTCCATGAAGAACCTTTAACCCTCTGGGGTCCGAGGGTGTTTTGGGGCCCTGGAGAAGTTTTGACATGCCCTGACATTTGTGCTTTTTTCAGTTGCTAATAAACATTTTAATGGCTAAGTTTAGTAGCACCATAATCAGCACAAACTGGGCTACAATAATATGTGGGCAGCGTGTATGTATGCGATTGTGTTTTTGAGAAAACAAGGTTTATGCGTGCTTAGTGAAAAACTAAAATTTTGAAGTCACTGAAATAAGGCCATAAAACACATACAGAACATTTGTTCACAAGACTTTTGGAACTGGATCTTGAAGTCTATGGAACCTTTCCATTACACAAAAGGTTCTTTATAGTGGACAAAGGTTCTTTGGGTTATTAACATTTTCACGCACACAAAATAGACAGAGCTAAAATAGACACACGTGTACCACCCCCTCCAATGCAAATTAATTATTTGTTTTGACATATCTCTAGGTATTAATAAAAATCGGTTATTTTAATTATCCCCTTTCATATTTTAATCATCACTAAATCCGAATTTGATAATCGTGATTTGAAAAACATGATAAATACTACTCAGCGTTAAGCAAAGTTAGTAAGAGTAGGTTTCATTTTGTGTGAAAACATGATGGGAGGCAGACTACTGAGAGAAATTAAATGAAAGAATGTATGAATGAATGGATTGTATGAATGCATAATAGGAAACCGATGGCATTTGTTTTTTTCATTTGCTTTTCATCTTCCCACCATGTTTAATAAAGCAGTGTTTATAAGCATAGCTTTCAGCCTCAACTTTCATTTTTAAAAAGTAGCTAATGAAATTAAGTTGGAGACCCCTGCCATAGAAGTTCCCTAAAGATCCTTTAAGTGAACAGTTCTTAAAAGATCCACTTTTTTTCTTAGTATGAAGAATATTTGAATAATCTAAAGAACCTTTTTCCTTATATACTATACAGTTCTTCACTGGCATCTTTGGTTCCATGAAGAACCTTAAACATCAATGGAAACTTTCCTTAGGACAAAAGGTTTTTTATTGTGGATAAAGGTTCTTTAGATGTTTTTCACATTAAGAAAAAAGGTCCCACTTTATATTAGGTGGCCTTAAGTACTATGTACTTACATTAAAAATGTGTACAATATTTATTGTGTTCATATTGTATTGCAAAACACTTTTGCTGCTACAGAGGTGGGATACGGGTAAGGTTAGGAGCAGGTTTGGTGGTATGGGTAGGTTTAAGGGTGGGTTAAGGTGTAAGGGATGGGTCAACAGTGTATTTATAAATGTAATAACAAGAATTAATTACAGATGTAATTACATACAGGTATTTTTAAACGTTAAGTACAATGTAAAAACATGTACACAATAAGTGCATTGTATCAAATCATTAATTTAAATGTAAGTATATAGTAGTTAAGACCACCTAATATAAAGTGGGACCAGAAAAAATAATTAGATTTAGAACGGTTCACTGAAAGGTTTTTGTGGAACCCAAAATAGTTTTTCTATGGCATTGTTGCAAAAAAAAAAAAAAACCCTTCTTAAATCCTTATTTTCAAGTTTTGTCCAGTGGAAGGTTTCCATGGATGTTAAAGGTTCTTCATGGACCCACAGACTCCAATAGAGCCTTTATTTTTAAGACTGAAAGAAAAATAATGTTTTTTTTTTTTTTTTAAGAACTGATCACCAAAAGGTTTTTTGGGTGAACCAAAATTGTACTTCTCTGGCATCATTGGGAAAACCCCTTTTTGGAACCTTTATTTCTAAGAGTGTAGAACAATTAATAGTAACACATGCAGTATTTGTGCAAATGTAGCCTTCACAAAGGGTTTGTTCTCGAATTTGGCAACAGCCTATGTTAAATCTTTTGTCTGAAGCGAGTGTGAAGAGTAGACAGGTGTGCAAGTGTAAACACCGGCTTCAGCTGGCAGAGATAGAGGGAGGGCTGGAGGGGAGGGAGAGGACACACGGCTGCCTACCTATCACACCTTTAGAACGACAAGGCGCCCATCGATCCACACCGTCCTCACACTCCACTGCCGATGGAGAAGTGGGAAGTGGAATTTTGACTGCTATAACGACAGGGGGTGGGAGCCAATTGCTTCCCAGAACTGTGTTCTTCTCCGGAACAAACGCACCAGTCCATTTAGACAGTTTAACTTTGTCTGGCACTTTCTACGCTCAGAACACTCTGTGCTTGACTTCCACTGCCTTTAAGAGAATGTCTTACCACAGAGAAAAAAAAGGCCATAATCCTAAGGGATCAAAAAAATGGTGGCCAGTTTGCACACAAACAGAAAGAGTAAGGGCAAGGCTCTCGGACAACGCAGAGCTAACCACTGGAGAACAGAAGAACACTTCAGCCATGATGAAAGCTGCATTTTCAATGGATCAAACCAATTGTGTCCTGAAAAGGGAATCAGAGAGAGAGACATGGCAACCCAAAGCAGTGTGACTAACAATAACTATCTGCTATTTTAAAAAAGCCTGTAGGAGGAACAACGTCATGAGCAGAACATTGCTAATGGATCTTCTCAGGACTGTGGTTTTTGAGAGGTTTTTGAGAGTCTGATACATGTAGTGCACTTTCAATAGTCCTAAAATGTGAAGCACATTTGTTTCTTACTGTACAACATGTAACTGTGGTGGTCATTAAAGAGACAGATCCCTTTAAGATTAAAGTTCTGCCATCATTTACTCATGCTCAGGATGTTCCAAACCCATTCTTCAAAACACGAATGAAGATATTTTTAATGAAATAAATAAGAGATTCAAGAAAAACAAACCTCATTGGATCTCGCTTGATGCACAAGAACCAATGAGGATCGTTATTGCGTGTCAAGCATGTTTAAGCTTTCTTTAGCATATGTGATGTGCTCTATGTACAGTATGTGTGTTGATCAATGTTTATATGTCAGAAGACTTGGATTAAACCACTTTATTCATTCTGGTTACTTTAGCAAAGTTTTTGTAAACTTCTAACTTTATTCTATCTTTTAACTTTTGGTTACCTGAACTTTCAAATGGAAAGACAAGTTCTCAGGCTTCATTAAAAATATCTTTATTCACATTTCAAAGAAAATCAAACGTGGGTTTTGAACGCAACATGAGGGTGAGTAACCATTTTGAAAAGGTTCCCACAAGTAATAATCGGGTTAAATCTCTTTATTTTCCAACAAATTGTGTCCAATAATAGGAGAGAATTACGAGATAAAGCAAGCAATAACTAACTGGTCATGTGATCTGCCCGATTCATGGGTTACTTTTACAATGACTTCATAATCTTTTCGGATCTTCTACTGTAAGTTCTGTTTACCTGGACTTTCAACAGAGAGACAGAAAGCTCTCAGGTTTCATTAAAAATATGTGTTTTGAACATAAACAAAAGTCTTATGGTTTTGGAATTAAATGAGGGTGAGTAATTAATGACAGAATTTTAATTTTTGTGTGATCATTAAATTGATCTTGTTACACTTTTTCACTCTTAGACTTCATCATTATGACTGTAGAAAATGTCGTTTGAAATGATCGCACAGCTGTTTTTAACAAATTAATTGAACCAATGTGCATTGAATGATCTCAAGTTTACATCTACTGTATACAACGCTGGAAAGATGAACTGTACGTTCACTGAATTGTGGCGATGCATCAAGACATAATGAAAGTTGAACAGGCTGTAGTGGGTCTAATGCCTTCCTCATCAAATGCACAGCAAATCCCGAACCTGACAGCACAGATATGTGAAACACACAGCATTGCGTATTCTTCAAAGGGCAACCATTGTCGTTTCCCTCCAGCTTGCTGCGAACAGTGATGTCAGCTATGCCTAAATGATTACAGCAAAATAATCGTTTTCTTGCAGTAGAAAAAAACAAAAAACAAGCAAGAGACAGTCAAACAAAGGCATTCATCTGCACAATAAAGCAGAGTAAAGAGACAACGGGTGCCATGCACCACTCAGGATGTATGCAGGGAGACAAATCACATTGCCTTAATCACATTTAATGGCCCACGATCAGTAAATTAATATTCCATGCGCGCCAATGTGGTTGAGAGTTCAGCAGTATTTGGAAGCATCTGAGACACATCATTGTGGAATAAGATTAGGGGTCGACCAATATGTGTTTTTTACTACAGATCAAGTAGACCGATAACCGATATTTTGAACCGATATATACTGTATGTCTGGTGTAAAAATGAAAATGAATGTCAAAATTAAGAATAACAAGGGCTCTGACAAAAAGAGTGTTGAGTGCAGTACTCCCACACTGTACTTCTTACTCTTGTCTTCCTCTGTGTATCCATCTGCAATAAGGGTAATATAAAGAGAGTTATAAGTGGGGCCACTGTATGCTTCATGATTAAGCATATGAATACTGTACTACAGCTAAACAGCTTGGGGAAATGCAAGTATTTGGCTTCAATAATTTACATGTTAGAAATTTATGTGTAATAGCATACCCTCTCATAATTCCTTATTAATTATTTTCTGATGGCTAAAACATAACCTACAATATAGAGGTGACTATTCAATTCATCATCTAATGCACATCAATCGATTAACTTAAAAAAAATTATATAATACGTGTAAATAATTTAATTGTCTTCATAGCTATATTGTAGAAGTTGTTAAGAAGACTGCAACTATTTTCATGAAACTATAACACTAATAGCCTTTTACAGGCACACTTAGTTCAATAGCCTATTGAAATGTCTCAATTTTTGTCATCCTAATCTTGGCCTATGTGACACTAGAAATTTCAGTTAGTTTTAATTTACAGTACAGTGCAAATGAAAGCATAAATCAATTTAATTTATCTTTCAATCAAATGAGAGTTAAACTCTTTATTTTTTGGCAAACACAGGATTTACTATTAAAATTAAAACATGGAAGAAATAGCGTATTGTGTGATTATTCTTTTAAACAAAAGTTGTAATAATTGTTGTAGTAGTATTATGTATATAATACTGCACCACAGTAATATATTTCTGATAATTTCTTTAAGCTAACCCGAACTTATATTTTGACGGGTTGCCATGAGGAACTTTTACGTTTCTGTAGCCTATGTAAATGATATGATGATCAAATGCTCATGAAATGACTCTCAGAGGGAGCAGTGTTGCCAACTTAGCAATTTTGTTGATAGATTTAGCAACTTTTCAGACTACCCTAGCAACTTTTTCTTCCAAAAGCACCTAGCAACAAATTTAGCTATTTTTTTTATTTATTTGGCAACATTTAGCAACTTTTAGCAACAAATCAACCTTCCTTTAGCAACTTCCCCTGAAAATTAGTTGGCAACACTGAGAGGGAGTCAGAGCAGTTCTGGAGATGTTGTTGATGTATTTATGTCCTCATGTAGTGAGACGACGGAAGCTGAAATCACCGCGAGCGTCGCACACTTTGTATGTGTAGAAAACAAAACCGTGCGTCTGTGCCATTTACATACACAGAGACACACAGAACATGCAGGATTCGTATTTAAAGAGTATTTTTAATATTTAATATTTACAGATACTAGTCCATATCGCGACTTTATTTAAGTGTACTGACCTACTTTTGATTAATTCACATTGATGACATTCCGCGTCATACAGTAAATTCCATATACATGACTGGATTCTGCGATTCCATCCACATTTTCCGCATCGCGGAAATCATAGATAATATTGAGGTGTTTTGCAACTTCAGTGTAACGTTAGTGGATTGTAATTTATTGCAACTTAAGCAATGTCTGCTGCTGCCTTACCTTTGAGAGACAACTGATGCGTGATCACTGAAGCAGCTCCAGTTAACAAGCACTTTCGGAGTGAGAGTGATTTCCGCATTGATTGGTTGGACTCGTGATTCCAACAAATCAGATGGGCGGTGGGCGGAGATTGCTTTAGGCCACAGAGTGGTGAGTTCTGACAGGCTGCATCAGAGAAATCACTTATTTCAAAATTAAGTTATTTTATCAGCGAATCGGTTTTGAAAATGGCCGATACGATAATTATAAAAATGCTTAATATCGGAGCCAATAATTGGCCAGGCCGATAATCGGTCGACCCCTAAATAAGATGGTCTGCTGGGATGTGCACTCCAAACTCTTTAACTACTGTACCCTACCTAATTAAAAGGTGAATTTTGGGGGTGAAAAGGTGAATAGTATTCATACTTAAGTTTTTGACATAGTACTAGAAAAACTATTTTACATGCATATTCTTCTCCTATTTATGCTACATGTGTCCAATAACATGAGAGTTACTGAGACAAACAAAGTGAGCAATATTAAGCTGGTCATGTGATCTTAAAATAAGAAATAGACTGAAAGTCAGTTTTAAACATATATTTATCAATATTTAGACAAATAAATTATGTGATCAAAATACCTGTTGAATTTTATAAGACAGTCATTTATAAATTATACATTATATAATTATACATTGCATTATGCCATTTATGACTAGGAGATGTTACATCATTGCTTAACATTTATTGTAACATTTGTAACCATTTGGCGATTATTATTATTATTATTAAAAAATAATAATATATTTTATTTAGAATAAATATTTATAAACATCAGTAATAATCATGAGTCTTCATCTCATGTGAGTATACTGTACATTCTTTAAACAAACTTTTCTAATTAATTTCTTTAGGTGTACTTTTTTCAGTGCACCTTTAAAAGTAAAGAAGAAAAACTGACCAAAAACACAACAGTGTGACCAGATAATGTCGTCACTTTATCTGCCATATACAATCTTGCTTCATCTCTTTTTAAAGAGAGAGAGAGTTCTCACTATGGTGGTGGCTTCTGTCCAATCAACTAGGCATACAGTAGTAATTATGATATTCTCTAAAAAGAAGCTATTCAGTCTCAGATGATTATAAACCTCAGTGGGAAATCACAGCGTTATAATAGCAGACCTTCAATATGCATCTGTAGATACATATGTATACCTTAAGAAAAAATCTAACCGGTAATTCACACGTAGATCACGACTCAACAGACAGTAAACCAACACACCTCCAAGTTGGCTGTGGTGAAATATTACGAAGACAACCACTCAGAATTCACACACACTCATCATTTTCCCCTTCACACTTTCAAACAGTGATGTACGCTCTGCCTGCTGATTATGAAGCGATCCTCATATCACATAATGAAGAGCATCAATGAAGGCAGAACAAAGCCCTGGTAATTCATCACCATGTATCCGACAAAGGTTTAATGTCAACTCAGTAAATGGAAAGACTTTCCAACCAATCACAGAGTAAACTTTAGTGTGACACCATTAAGCATCTTGACAGCAACTAAGCTTCAAACAACTTAAAAAACATTTGCCATCTTTACCCTGCAATAGTGGCACATCTGCATATATATAGGCTACTATTTAGAGGGGGGGGAGGGGTTATGCCCAAACCATAACTGGATTTACACAAAAAAATAAAATGTGACAATTTTTTTTATAAATATAAAATGTGCATATAGAAACGTGACTAATAAAAATATGTACAAGTGTTACATTTGGCTATAATATATAAGCTTTGTTATATCATCAACAAAGTTTAGGGCTGCACTGGTTTAGGGCTGCTGCATTTCATTTACACAGAATCAAAGCAGCCTCAGAGCCACATATTTTAGTTAGGCTTATACTGCGTCTTTATATGGAATTTGGAGCAAAAGGATAAGAAAAAAATATTTGAGGATGGCGGAGTACATAAAAGGTGTTCGTGTGAAGACACAAATGGGCCTTGGAGGCGGCTGTCTTCATTTATCAGAAGCCATGAAGCAACATTAGCAGGAAGAGTCAAAGCCTCCATTATTTATGGACTGGCTCCCTCCCCTGTACACATTTGGTACCTGGTCTTCCGGCAGACAGGAGAAACTAGCCTCCCACAACACAGTTAGTTTTTTGACTAAATGATTATGTATGACAATACGTATTACATTTAGTCGTTATTTTAAGCGCAATTTCACCAGATATGAATTGGTAAACGACGCGCGTTTACCTCAAGACGTTTTTAGCTAATCCGAACCAACCAAAATGCCCCGACACCTGACAAGTTTGGTCGAGGGAAAATAGACTATGTCCGGTTTTGACGCTGGGGTGTCATGAAATCATCTCGGTATTTAAAACTGAAGAAATAGTTCGCCTAAACGAAACGAATATCATATCATTTTAAGCATATACTCAACCTCACGTTGTTCCAAACTCGTATGAATTTCTTCCTTGGTACAGAAAAGACGATTATCTGAATGACAGCCCTCAGTCGCCATTCACTTTCATTGCATGCAGAAAAGACGCAATGAAAGTGAATGGCGACTTAGACTGTCATCCTGACTGACATTTTATTTCGCGTTTCACAGAAAAAAAAAGTAAGTAATACGTATGTGGTACATCATGAGGGAGAGTAAATTATTATAGGCTATATTTTCCTTTTTAGGTGAATTATTAATCTTTTAAAATGCATAAATGTTTCAAAAAGCGCTATTGTCAAACTTAAGCCAAAAAAACCAACAGCAGCAAACATCTAGGCGTCGAAAGAGGAGATTATTCTGTCGTTTATACGAACGCAATCGCGTCGACCATGAATGGCAAGTTTGCTTGATCATCACACTAGCCTATCACTACGCCATGAGATCTGCACAAGTTGCCCACCGAAAGCACCATCCACTCTCGACCGTCCAGTATTAATGCAAAATGATACTCAAAAATGCCATTCCGTCACTCTGTATGATATGCATCGAAAGGGAAAAAAAGCAATCCCAATATAACGTTAAGCGATGTACGCACACACATGCGTTTCCATACAAAACCGCGACGTCAAAGCTGCCTTGAGTCAGAGGTTCCTTCAAGACCTCATTATCAGTCAATTAATATGATCTCGACTAATTTGTCGGATTAATTATAATTAAGGGGGGTAAAATGAGAATCACCTCAATCAAAACAGAATCATTCTCATTCAAGTTGAGGGGTGAGCACATTAGTGTACACTTTAAATACATCTGACTCTTGATGATGGATCTTTAAGGGTTGCAGATTGTATTAATAAAGGCTTATTTAAGTTACAGCACGTCACATCCCAGTTTATTTCTTTCTAACGTTCTCGGCTTATAGACTCTAAGGCAACTAGACGCTGAAAGCTCGTTTTCTGGACACTTTCACATTTAGAGTAATTTCATTTACGTCATGGAGTCCAGTCAAATGAACAAGTTTACTGTGCTAATGTCGTATTTCCGCTCTTCTTTCGTGTTAGAATATTTACATTTTCAATTATATAATGAACAAAACACGACAGCCTCGTTTACAAACAAACAACGCAAGAAGCTCGCGAGATAGATAAAATGATCCACATAATTACCATGAATCTCTGTTTCCAATACTCTTTGGCATTTCCTACATTTCCAGAGTATGTCTCCCACTAATGACGGCAGGAGGAGGGATAAATACAATCCAAACGAAGGAAAAACTCAAGCAAGAAACATTTGTGACAGCGACATGATTCGGTCCAACTATTTCGCAGAGTACAACAGCATATGATTTTCCTAATGCAGTTTTAAGATTGATGTTAATCCACAATCCGTCGTCTCATCAGAAAAAAAAACACATCCCGGTGCAGTTCTTTAGGTGTCGCAATGAAGGTAAAAGACTAGAGGGGATTTTTTTTTACCCTCGTTCCTCACGAATGTGGGTTCGCCGGTTGATAAAATGCCGATATCTCCACTTGCCGTCAGTACGGAGAAGAACTGAATGTGAGCGCCTCAAAAGTGGAGCAAAGACGCCCCTTGCGGCTGGTAAAGGAACTGCAACGCTCTTGCTAGGGATATTTTTAAAGGGACATTGAAAATCTTTCCCAAGTGCATCTGTTGAAAACCATGATGGCAGTTTGGTCTCATAGGTAACTTGTGATTTTTATCTAATCTAATATTACTGTGAAGAATGCTGTCCATGAGATGCTCAGGTGAAATATCTATCAAGAGATAACTATAACAGGAAAAGAGTCTTGTAACATTTTTTTTCACTACCAATCTCAAACTTTAATGTAACATTCCCATAATAATCTGCTTCAATTTAAAGTGAATTAGAAATGTAATACCTCTACGTAAACTGTTTAAATTAGTGTCATGTACATTAGTCAATCATGAATATTGACTTATTTTTTTTAACATTGAAATAAAAAAAAAATGTTCAGATGGTACAGAAACTTAAGAATCTGCTAATTCAGATGACACCGTTCTGTCATTTAGCATCCTTTTGCATGATCACAGATCAAATTATTTAGACAGGCACCCAATTATACTTCCCTTTGAAATTTATTTTGCATTTTACACAATGGCCACACGACTCGGATTTCACCCCTGTAGCTCATTTCTAATTGCTTAAACTGATAGTTTTACAACTTACCGTTACAACACTCCATGGTCTCTCCTACTCACAGAAATGGGATTTTACTAATGGGTCTCTTGGGAATGTGTCAGTGTTTCAGCAGACAGGTCTATGTCTATATCGTAATAGACAACTGACCCTATAAGCAAGCACTTACTTTAAAATCCCCTTGAGAGCCTACTCTAAACGTCTCCATTTCATCTATGCCCATCTCTCATAAGGCAAACAATCTGGAAAAATAAATAAAATATAACCATTTGAATAATTTTACAATAAAAAATGCATCACCATATCATAATTACATTTTCAGAGACCAGATTTCCTCTATTTATCAGCTTTGCTTGACATAACTTTCAACTTTAGTTCTGTCTTACGGCGGGAAACCAAACAAATACTTTTCTAAACCCATGAAAACCTAAAGTTCACACTCATATCCAATGAAAAATGTTTAGAGTTCCACATTTAATATTCTCTTTCATAGTTTGTGCAGCAAAACTTTACATTTAATCACTCTAGACCTCGTCGAAAACACATTTGTGATGCAATCTGACTACAGTGCAGCTGCTGTATTAAGAAATATTAGTGTCTGTGCGCTCGTGCTGTGGGATGTGTCTCCAGTGGGAAGACCCCAACTGTCATCCAAATCGTGCGATTGCAGCGTCACAGCTGGGCAGGTTCCACACATGCCACAGCATGCTCTGAATCACTTGATGAGAGGCAATGTACTGCACTAATGTCCTCAATATCCCTTTGAGGGAGTTAAACATAAAATTGATGCCGCCGTCATGAACAATACAGTCCGCCAGTTGAAAAGAGACTCCCTAGGACCCCAAAGCATTCCAGTGGCTGTAAGCATTTTTAATGGGCAATCTTTTTAGTGCCTGATTAGAAATCCTACAAAATCATTTACATTTTTTTGTTATTTTGACAGAAACGAATTTCTGTTTTTCCTTTATTCAGCAAAGAGATCAGAAGTGGCAGATTTTTTTACATTGCTACAAAAGATTTCAATTTTTTTTTTTTAAATAAAGTGGTACCTTCTATTCTAATAAATGCGGAACTTTCTATTCATTAAAGAATCCTGAAAAAAATGTGTCACATTTTCAACAAAAATATTTTGTTTTCAGCACTGGCTGCTGAAAAAATGGATGAATGATTGAATAAATATTTTATTTATACTATATATACAATATTACTTTATTTTTGATTTAATAAATGCAGCCTTAGAGCATAAGAGACTTAATATAGTTTAAATTAGTACTCTCAAACGATTCATCGCGATTAATCGCATCAAAAATAAAACTTTTTGTTCACATAATATATGTGTGTGTACTGTGTATATTTATTATGTATATATAAATACACACACATACAGTATATATTTTGAAAAGATTTACAAGTATTTACATGTATATAAATATAAATATTTGTATTATATAAACGTAACACTTTTCTTAAATATATACATGCATGTATGTGTGTATATATATATATATATATACAGTATATATATATATATATATATATATATATATGTAATAATAATAAATATAAACCGTACACTCATATATGTTAGGTAAACAAAAACTTTTATTTTGGATACGATTAATCGCGATTAATCATTTGACAGCACTAGTTTAAATTGTTACATACAAAAGTATATAACCAAAGGCATGACTGAGAACATTTTTCTTTTTTTTTTTAAGGTTTTGCTAGCTAACGGCTCAGTGTATAAGCTTAGCATACTGCTAACCCATACTATATGCAAATGTCGATACGTTTTTGATTAGGCATTACAAACAGCTACTCCCTGGGGTCCTAGGGAAACTGAACAGGCATGGCAAATCATTCAATTTACCGAGACACCATATCCAGCACATCAGGAATTGGTTCCGGCACCTACTTTAGGGGATCCGCCACCTTCTGAAAGAAATGTATTCTTCGAAAAAATAACTTGCAATATCACTGTAAAAAGTATAATCTGTCACATCTTATCACATAACAAGACTGAAATTCCCTCTCAACATTTCCTTTAATTTTAAATTCACAAAGGCGAGAATTGTCCTTGCTAATCTTGCTCCGTGTCATTCCGGCTCATATCCTTTCATAAATATGTGTTAATTGACATGCTCAATTTTGCACTGGACGAGCCTTTGAATGTTTTTAATGCACTTTTCACATTAATACACTGCAGTCATTAAAAGTGGATCACTGGCTTGACCTCTGCAGTGATTCATTCCACCCACTGCAACTAAAAGCTACATTTCAACAGAAGCATGATGAAAGCTTAGCATTCAGCAAACCACTTCAGCTTCTAATATCTGCTAAGAGCTCCAAACAATGTCAATTACAGCACTCGCGCTCCTCACTTGGAGAATTCAAACCCACAGACAAAAAGGCCCAATCCACAAATCTCACTTTAAAGCACAGTGGCCGTAATGACACATACTACTGTATCGACCACCACGATTATCGTAGATGATTAGCGCTAACAGTCAGACCTGTCTTTCAAAAAGACATCTCTGCTGGGTTCCTGTACAGTAGCGAGCGCATTAAATAGGCTTGTGAGATCTCTCTGCCATTCCTGACACTCTCCCATATGTTGTCTTTGCTGTCACTCAAAGGCAGCCACCGGCAAGCAAATTGTTCATTTTCCAGGCGTGATGTAGGACAAACGTGCGGCCAGATGTTTGGGGAGACGCAGAGAGGCTTCAGATGAAAGGCTACAGCATGCGCCCGCATCGCCCCGAGTGTAGTGTGGCATGCCAGGCAGACGCTGGTGGAATAACTGATGTGCCTCCAGCGGGCTTTGAGAAGCGGCCCTGCTCCCGGCACCCAGGGGTCACTGCAGAGGCTGCCTCTCTCACTTTCGCTCGTCTACATCTACTTCCTTCCCTCTGTGAGTACACTTCCTTACAGCAGGAGGGAGAAAAGGGGGGCAGGTTATAAATAACCATCACCACAAATTAATGGGCGCTGTGCAACCGTACCTTCTGCTGAGCAAAGGCTAATTGCGGTAGCTTACAGGTGGTACTGTGTATCTGCTGTAAACACGGTTTTTATAGAATTTTACTATTTAATTTTTACTTCTGTTTTAATTTTTGGTTTTTCTTGGCTTCATTACTTTTTACTCTACCATTGGCATATTTTTCTTTATTTTATTTAATTTAATTTCATTTCTAGTGTTGTGTTTTAAGGTTAAAGTAAATGACCATAAACTTAACGGATAATGTCCCAGCAGCAGTTTTTTGAAAGAAGTGTCTTATGCTCACCAAGGCTGCATTTATTTAATCAAAAATACAGTAATATTGTGAAATATTATTACAATATAAAATAAATGTTTTCTATTTTAATACATTGCAAAATATAATGTATTCCTTTGGTGCAAAGCTAAATTTTGCTCCAGTCTTCAATGTCACATAATCCTTCAGAAATAATTATAATATGCTGATTTGCTGCTCAATTGACATTTCTTATTATGAATGTTAAAAACAGTTGTGCTGCTTAATATTGTTTGTGGAAACCATGATACATTCTATCTAGATTCTTTAATGAACAGAAAGTTCAAAAGAACAGCATTTATTGGAAACATATTTTCTATACATTTTGAAAACAATTTTAAAAATACTTATATATCTATAAATCGAAAGTCTGAATAATTTAATCAATTTATAGTGTACTTGCTGAATAAAAATTAATTTATATCAACAACAACAACAACAAAATATTACTGAGCCCAAATTTTTAAATGATTGTGATTGTGTGTGTGTGTGTGTGTGTGTGTGTGTGTGTGTGTGTGTGTGTGTGTGTGTGTATATATATAATATGTAAAATTATATAATATGAAATGATATATAATATGTGTGTGTGTGTGTGTGTGTGTGTGTGCGTGTGTGTGTGTATACATATAACATAAAGAAAGTCAGAAGTAGAAAAGAAATGAAAAAGAATGAAAGAAAGAAAGAACACTGGGTTCTTTGAGATGGGCTGAACCTGGCGCTCTCTAATGGGTACAGTGGATGGCAGGCCTGGGGCAAAGGCACGGTGGAACACAGCCTGGGTGATTAGTGAAAGGGGCAAGTTGTAATCCACCGCTGCATTAATCAAAATGATAATGCTTCCATTTGTGATTACTGCTTGCTTCCAGCACTGCATAAAGCCTGTCCCGTTCGTTTCCAGGGTTGTTTGAGGATGAAGGTGGGTGGGGGATAGTAGTCACCTCATATAACTAAATATCCTTCCAAATCCACTTGGTGCATCAACTGCAAAAGGCTGAGAGCCATTTTAAAAAATGGTAGCTGAATGTGCAGCGATCGAGTCATATTGTACTTGCCGACTGAAAAACAGTTACTCGTAGTGCTGAATGAAAGAAATCTCCTAAATTCGAACCTGCCTGTTGTCATGTCTTTTGTTCTGTTGTCCTCACCTGCCTTTGGCTGAGTTTGCTTTTGCTACGTGATAAATCACCTTAAAAACTGTTGCCTCTCCGTAAAGCGCTGCGCATTCAGCCATGTCAGATTTAAATAAGAAAATGATAAGACAGAAAGAGGATCTGCCACATTTAACACAGGAAAACGCAGCACTGGCATCTTATTAAAATGTATGAAACCAATAAGAGACAGGCTGGCAGAGATAGGGTGATCCATAGGCAGCCAAAAGTGGGGACAGTGTTGTTTATTTGCCCTGGAAAGTCAGATAGGAGACCAGAAGAGATCTGTATTTAAACTTGTGCGAAAGCTAAAGTGGCTCTCTGTATCAGGGCTCGGTGACTGTGATTGTTAGATAAGTCGGTTGTAAAAGAAGTGCAAATGAATCCTGAGCCGAATTTAAGCTTTTCTGGAATGGTTTTCCACTCAGTGCCTTTCACTGTAACTCTGAATGAAACCCGAGAGCATCTGTCTTGTTCAAAAGAATATGGTTAAGAGTCAGACATGTTCCAGCAAAGTGACTCATATCGATTTCTGCAAGAGTGAGACATCAGATTCGGATCTGATGCCAAGGGGAGTCAGCAGCCTATTGTTTTTGGAGCGGGGGGCAATCATTTGATATCATCAAACTGTAATGAATCTGGGAGAGAAGAGAGTTGGTTCTGAAATTAAAAGCGTCCTTTGCGACCATAAACGGGTTTTTGAAGCGCAGCTTTCAGCCCCCTTGGCTAAACACTGAAACTGAATTAGCGGCAAATGACGCCTTATGCCTAACGACTATATACAGTATGTCAAAAACGGTACACTACACTAAGTCAACAATAACTGAGAACAAAGTGTGTACTATTGTTTCAAAAATTCTTTGACACAAAATTAAAGCATTTCACAAAAGGTATAGTAAAACCTATCATTCTGCCACAGCATGATCATACCATTCACCATAAAAAATAAATTCTAATGAAGCAGCCTCTAATAGCAGTGCTGATCAGAAAGTCATATGCATTTGTAGGAGAATAAGACTCGCTCACTACCAAGTTATTTTGGAAAAGCATGGATCTTTCAGCACACAGAGAGACTTTTTTTAATTATACAAGGCTGGTGGAGAGACTCAGGTGGCAAGGCATATATTGAGCTCCTACTAAATCTTGTTTATGCTGTCACAAAGGGGTCAACTGGCTCCTAGCAGGCTCCTGGCACCAGCAAAGCAGCACAGTTGGGCTGCATCTATCTGGACCTGTCCGTGGTGCTGAAATAGCAATCCTCACTAAGGTTGGGAAATACTGAGTATGTATGATATATTCAACAAAGCAACACTGTGAATGCTGTAGTGATATTTGGTCAGTTGAGATTCTAAAGACCAGGCCCGTGGCCTAGATTTAATTATTATTAGTAGTAGTATTTTTTTAATCATTAAATATATTTAATCAAAGTATTTAAAAAGTAATTGCGCTGAAGCATATATAACATTTACATATAAAATTGTATAACCAAAAATGTTTGCTTACCTAAACATTGTTTTCATGGAAATACATTCATTATTATTATTATTATTATTGTTGTTGTTAATACTTCTATAATATTATATAAAAGTTACAAAACTGAATAATTATTATTAATTTAATTTTTTTTTAAATATGTATTATTATTGTTGTTGTTATAGAAAACATATATAATATTATTTATAAAAAATAAAATATTCTAAACTAAAATGATTTGATTTATGAAAAGTACATTAATTTAGTAGTAGTAGTAAATATATAAAAAATGAATGAAAGTTTTTATAAAAGTAACTGCTCTAAACATGTAATGTTATTAAATATCAAATTATGATATAAAATGTTACTTACATTATGTAATGTTACATTTATTTTTTTTTTACAGTATTTGTTTAACATTTTCAGACTATTTAGAAATAAATTTGTAACTACTACTTATTTTTCTTATTGTTACTATAAAAAAACTAATTATTTAAAAAGTAATTGCTCTGTTTTTAAATAAACATTTTTAATAGATAAAAACTGTCATCATTACAGCAGATGAGATAAATACATTGATGAATAAAATTACTGTAATAAAGTTGCTTTAACTGCAGTACACCAAACCTTCTGCAGTCACCTCAAGCTGAGTAATTTGATTCATGAATGTGTTACTCTCGTCTGGAGTGACATCCAACCTCTCCTCAACTCAGCCTACGTGCACCTGGAATCTGGCACCTGTTGTGTTTTGTCGTGTTTTCAGAGCTAAATTACCCTGACCCAGTCGTAAGAGTAATGAGTAATAAGAGAGCTTGTTGCACTGGCACCTCTAGATTTCCCTGACCCTGCTGAAGCAACTGATCAATGAGCGTTTTCCGCCTGTATCCGCTGCGCACAGCCCCGCCGATATCAACAACCCAATATGTCAGCGCAGTGAGCAGGCAGTGGGAGGAGTTCAGCTCATTTTCACATTTGATGAATACATTTCCAGACAAAATGCGACAGGAAGTGCAGCGGAGCCTGTGTTTTTCTCATCCGACGCAAGGTCAAGCAGATCCGTCTGGTTCCCGAATTCTCCGCAGGCTGTCAAAAAAAAACGTAACGACTTTGAAATCGTATTCCGTCCTTGCGAGCCAGAGGTAAACCATCTCTGGTTGGTCCGCTTCATTTGTATTCCGACCCACGCGGGACACTAGCCTGATCAGGTTGGGTTACCAAGCCAAAGCGATCTATCTTCTTTGATGTAAAAAAAAGATCTTTTGCTCATTTCCTGACAGCGTAGGGCAGGAAAAACTGCTCGGCCCCAGAACTTTGCGCGTTTTCCCTCCACCTGCCAGAGTTGCACGCTGGAGATGGAGAGAAAAGCCTTGGAGAAGAGGCTGAATTTATCAAGCGCGCAGTGCTCCGAGCTCCCCTCGGGTAGCATAATGAGTTTAAACTCGGTGAAAAATCAACAGCGTGCGGATAGTATAACCTGAGCGCTCGACATCTCAAATGGATTTTGCCTTCAGAAAGATGCCTTTTAGCCAAAGATCTTTTGCTCTGTGTTGTGAAATGTGATAAATATCTAACATGCTCCATACTTGTAATGGCTCCTGGAGCCGGGAAGAACAAGCGAATCGTACTTTTCTATTAGATTCATCGACTTTTTATTGGCGTAACCGGTCTGACTAAATGGATCGGTGAGCAGGTGCTACGTCGCGTAAAAGCTCTAATCTTTCTCCATTTGATCACTTACAGGTAGATTCATGTCTTTAATGGATGTATACCTCATAAAACGTTCCCATAATGGGGAGGAGATACCGCGTTTTGGTTTCCATTATCCAGCCCATCTCTCTGGAGCCCTAAAAGATCTAATTACACCTTTTTTACAGACTTTCCACATCCACTCCATAAGCTATTACGCCTCAACCACCAGCCAGCTGAATTCCGCTTAAAGGCGAACGAGCTTGGGAGGGTTATCTCATCAAAGACCTCTTTTACCTTCTTAAATGTTCAGCATTGTGACCCCTCAGGGTGGAACAGACGTTTGATCTTAATGATGGCGGTGGGTTTTGTGAGCTGACAGCAACAGGTAGCCTGGTGTATAATGAGCCCATTAAGTCTCAAGAGGCTGAGAATTTGGCGGCAAAAGGAGAGCCGGCTGACATATTGGACGGGACGTGGAAAGACACGAGGAAGAGACACGGCGAGCCGGAGGAGGAACTAAAGCTGAAGAAAATTGTCACTGTTATGAAGAGTTTTGGGTTCGCTGTTGCCATAGATACTCCATGGCCTTTCCACTCGGAGAGTGCTGCTGAATCAACACATTACTCTGGCACTCCGAGGCAGGTGAACACAGCCCAAAAAAATCAATGGGGAAGAGGTGAGTGGTTAGCTATGCAGAGCAGTGGAGGAATACTTTATGGGAGAGAGAAGTACATGGAAGGCAGATAAGACGCTTCCTGTAAGCGCACCAGAAATCTGTGATGTATGGAGCGGGCGAGCAGGTGTAGTTGTATAGGTGCCGTCTAATTCATCATTCCATCCCAGCATGCATTCTAGGGAAGAAAGAGAGCGAGAGATGAGGTTTCGACTAGACCTGTGTGCCGTGGCACATAAAGGTACATTGCATTGCGACGTTCCGTATAAATGCTCAGAAGAACTCAAAGCTGCAGAGAATACGGCAACAAAATGGCTATTGATGCCACTCTCTTTGCTTTCCCTTTCTCAGTCACACATTCTCTTTCGCACACACAAATACACACATCATGTGCATGAAGCCAAATACTATATTTGAAAAGGCACGAAAAATGGCAAAATGAATAATGAATTGTAACAGAAAAAGTTATCAAAAACCTCAAAGATAAATTTGAATAAACACAACACTATGAACAACACCATGCAATGGTGAGTCTCTGAAGACAATATGACAAAAGTGTTCATTTTATGAATACAAGTTCAAAATGAATAGCAGTGTTGCATATTTATGTACATCTTAAAAATTCAATAAATGCATACATATTTTCAACTTACAATAACGATAATAGTAACAACAACAATAATAATAATAATAATAATAATAATAATAATAATAAATGTTATTATTATTGTTATTATTTAAATAAAGGTTGTAATAAAATAAATAATTTTATGCATAGTAAAAGGATAAGGATTATTATTGTTATTATTGTTATTATTATTATTATTATGTATTCTTTATTTATTTATTCTTGGAAAGTATGATGGGAAAATAAATAAATATAGAATTTTCACAGTTTGACACTTCTTTATGAATAATAAAAAAGATAGAAAATCTACATTGTATAATAATAATAATAATAATAATAATAAGTACTATTATTATGATTATCATTATTATTATTGTGTTCTTTATTCTTGGAAATTATAAATTACATATTCTAAATAGTCTTGTTAAAGTCCCCCTGTAGTCAAAAATTGTATCCCTTAAAACTCATTTTTGATCATCAAAATTACATATTTAAATTTTGTTTCTTGTGAAAATAATTTTCTCATGCCTTAAAATAGCTTGAATGTAACTCTACACCCTTGCCTCATTTACTATACGCAGATCTATGAATACGCAAATTAGCCCCGCCTCCACTCAGTCAGAGCAACCAGGGCCTCCTGATCCACGGATAATGACTGATAAAACTATGTTTTTACTAGCGGACAACTACAGTGGATACAGTAACATTCGCTAAAGTTACTTACTTGACGATGTTGTGTCCTCAAAATGCCTTGGAGACTCGAATGCAACCAAGTTTGTGATTCTTAATTCGCGCCCGCGAGCAATGCGTGTGAAGCGCGGACGCCAATGCGGGAGAGGTGGGTCTGACTCCGGGCTACTTTTACACTGTTGCTGCGGGTTATTATTCAAGTTAGCACTTCTAAATTCACGTTAAACCACGGCTTCATGGGTTTTTTGCTCTATTTTATTTTTGGTTTTGTGCTGGTAATCTTATTGGTATATTTTGCATGCGATCTCTATGCTATGATCTCTATGCTCGCCACGTTTGTATAAACGGAGAGAGGGATATGCTAATGATAGGAATCTATCCCTTGACGTGATTGGTTATTGAATTTTGTGACATAGCAAACCGAGGGCTGTTTCAAACCGCGTTTCTGGGACTGCCATTGGGAAACTACAGTTTTAAGGAGAAAATACTCATATGGCATTCAAAACATAATTGATATAAACTGGTTGTTCTTCAGTCAGCCTTCATTAAATGCCCAAATGAAGCATGTGCACTTATTACACCAGCTTTTTCCAACAACAAAACTGAACAGCAGTCACTGGCAATGAAGTAACTTTGCAATTGCTTATCACTCAAAATTGTTTATATTAGTGCTGTCAAACGATTAATTGCGATTAATCGCATCCAATACTATTTGTGAAAGAATGTTTTACATTTTGTGGCATTTACATCTATTAAGCTGTTCTGTAACAATATTTACACATTATAGAAGTGCTGTACAAATACATTTAAAATGCATTGAAAAATGCACTACAATAGTAGGCAGGAAAAAATGTGTTTATACAGAAAAAAAATACATAAAATGGGTGTCTCATATAAAAAAGTTGGGAAATCTGAATGTAATGAATTATGAAGTATTATTTGTATCATGCGTATCATAACTTGAGTGATGTTATGTTTGCGCATATGCTCATATCCCTAATGTTAGTGTTTATGATCCTTGCACTGTCCAATTACATTTATCACAATAAATGACAGTATTTACTGCTGTGACAGCAACTTCAGAAGCAAAACTCATAGTAAATTAATTAACAATTATAATGGTGACATGAAAACTGCAATCCAGTAATCACATCCAAAATATTTCTTTATGCCAGGAAATGTATTATGCATTATTGCTATGCAACAGACTATTTTTCCCTGAGAGGGTAGAACAGCAAAAAAGAGAAACATATCCATTGATTAAGCACACTTGATATGACTTGTAATTCAGCAATTGGGCAAAGCCAAAAATTAAATGCTACATTCTGGACCAGGGCTGAGGTAACAATTGGAGCTAAATTGCAATCACCCTAAACTCTAAAACCACAAAGCAAGAGAGAGAACAGACAAAGCGCTGGGGAAATCGAAGCCTCTTGCTCACACCGCTAAAATTAACAGTGAACCATTCAAATGGTTTTGCAGCCCTTCAGCTACTAATTTTGTCTCTCTTTCCAGCAGCTGAAAAACACCCCAGTGAGACTTCAAGAATTCCTTAAAAAAAATAATTGACTAGCTTTTGATAACGCGAGCTTTCGCAATTAGCGGTGATAAATGGCTTCTGAAAAATTATTCATTTCATTGCTTTCCTCAGACTGGAAGAGAAATAGTTTTGGTACACAGCCCCTTTAGATGGTATTTAAATTTTTTTTGATGGCTATGTTAATAGTGCCTCTTTAATTTTCTAAATTTGCTAAGTGACACTTTTAATGACCAGGTAATGCGGCCCTTAAATATGCTGTATAATTAAGTGTCTCAACTCTTTTATAAGCCTCCATTTTATTTAAAAGCTAAATTGAAAAGACTCAGGTAAACGTATTTCCGAAATTTCACTTGATGCATGTGAGTTAAGAGCAATTTCAGACGCTGTACTGCATATCTTAGACAGGGCTTCAAACTAAAATTAATTAATAAATAAATAAATAAAAAATAATAATAAATAAATAATGACTAGAGAGCCATTTACTCATCAAATGAAACATTTGGGAGCCAAATGAATCACCATCAACTATGATAACATCAACCAATATATATCAAAAAAGAAAATAAATAAATCTAGAATACAAACTAACATGGAATTCATCTCAATAATAATGATAAAATATATTTTTCTTTTTTATTATTTTAAAATTCCATGATTGCTATCATTTTATTTTAGATCATTTGTCTTTTTAATATATTGTGCATCATTAATAAAAGGCATATAAGTATTCGATTTGGGTATTACTAGAGATTACTGTGATTACTGTGTTCATGTAATTGTTAGCTTTTAAAAAAACAAAACAAAAAGTATTATTCTCAATTACACACAAACGTTCATAAACGGTTCATAATTTGTAACTCAGTCATTTGTTTGTAAATCAGACATCAAGTCTCATGTTGTGGTTGCTGTCATGTGCAGGAAATACTGGCCTGTACTAGGGTTGCAAAAAGATGGAAAATTTCCACTAAATTTCGGAAACATTCCAGAAATTTTGGAAACTTTCCAGGATTTTGGGGAATATTCCAGGGATTTTTGGAAAGTTTCTGGAAATGTTCCACCCCTTTGCAACCCTAGCCTGCACCCCAAAAACTTGCTACATCACAAGATGATCAAACCACACATGGACGCACAGAAAGTTTCCCTGAATTTTGCCAACATTGAAAGCATGCTTTATTCAAAATAAACCACTACTATAATTACTTTAAATGAGTGAATGAATGGATGAAAATTTTTTTTTAAATTATATATATATATATATCCCTTTTGTACTTTTTCTCAACTGTTTATTTCTGCTAGTGCCACTGTTTTCGCCTACCGTTTTTTACAGAACCGTGAACGACTACATTTTGCCACCCACTGAAGCTTGAAGTGAGACTCATACTGATTAAATGACCCTGAAGCGCTAAATAATGCATACTGCACAATCCCAGCAAAAAGGATTAGGATTTAGATGTCGAGCGCAGGTCATATCAAGTCTGTGTGTTATGGTTGTTTTTTGTTTTTCCTCATATGAGGATGGCCTGACTAAGCTCTCAGGATGAGGAGCAGCCACACCAGTGAGGTGTGATAATTCCCACCAGGCAGCGTTCCCTCCTCCTGTCAGAACTAGATTTGTGCCACTGGATGACGGCGAGGACCCAAGGCTAAATGCTGAGGCATGCTGACACTTTGGCGATTACATAAGACAACTATTAGACATATATGCAGCTACAAATAACATTAAAAAGAAGCTTTGCTGATGTTTGAAGGGGTCTGGGCCGTGCTCTCTCATGATTAATCTGCTATAAGCACATGCTGCTGGCTTCAGATGCACCAGTCGGAATAAAGCAGCCCACATGTAGCTTTAAGCCCAGCACATCATTTGTTGTTTTAGTCCAATTGTACTTTCCAGAGGATTTATTTTAGCTCAGCACTTCTAAATTGGTGGTAAAGTTTCATAAAGGTTCATAACCTAACTATAATTGCTCATTACACAAGCAAAATGACAAAACATGTGTAACTGCCCTCTATCTATCATCCATCCATTGACCATCTGTCTGTCTGTCTCTCTGTCTGTCCATTTTAGCATCAATTGATCTATCAAACCATCCTTCCATTTGTCTGTCCATCCATCTAATCATCCATTCATCAGTCTATCCAATTTAACCATCCATCCATAAAGTTATTCTCTGTTTTTTCTGTCTATCATAAATCAATCCATCCAACATCCCTCCCTCCCTCCCTCTATCCATCTATCTACTTATCTGTCTAACAATCCATCCATCTATCCACTTATCTATCCATCCACCCACTCATTCATCCATCCACCATTCTGTCTTTTTTTCTGTCTACCATCCATCCATCCAACCTTTCATCCATCAATCCATCCATCCATCCATCCAACAAACATTCCTCCCTCCCTCCCTCCATCCATTTATCCACCTGTCTATCTATCCATCTAACAATCTATCCATACGCTTATCCATCCATCCACCTATCTGTCTATCTATCAATCATTCATTTACCCATCCATGCATCAGCATGTCTATCCATTTAACCAGCCATCCATCCATCCATTTTTCTTTGTCTAACCATAGATTCACCATTCTGTCTTATTTTCTGTCTACCATCCATTTAACCTTTCATCCATCCATCAAACATTCCTCCCTCCCTCCCTCCTTCCATCTATCTATCCACCTGCCTATCTATCCATGTAACAATCCAGCTTATCCATCCATCCATCTATCCATCATTAATTTATCCATCTAACCACCCATCCATCCATCCATGTGTCTATCCGTTTAACCATCCATCCAACATCCCTCCCTCTCTTCATCCATCTATCCACTTATCTGTCTAATAATCTATCTATCTATCTATCCACTCATCCATCCAACTATCCATACATTTTTCTTTTTATCTAACCATCCATCCACCAACTCTGTCCTTTTTTGTCAATCATCCATCCATCCATTCAACCTTTCATCCATCCTCCCTCCATCTATCCACCTGCCTATCTATCCATCTAACAATCCATCTATCCATACACTAATCCATCCGTCTATCTATCTATCATTAATTTACCCATCTAACCACCCATCCATCCATTAGTGACTATACATTTAACAATTCATCCATCTATTAACCATCCCTCTCTCCATTTCTCCATTCATCTATCCACCCACCCATCAGCCTGTCTATCCATCTAACAACCCATCCATCTGTTTATCCATCTATCCATCAATTAACCGATAAACCTCCAAACTTCTTTTTCCCCTAAAACTCTTTAGTGAAGTTTAAAGTTCAACTTCAAAATCAAATTCAAATTGTAATTCTGCATCATGTTTGTTACCTCAATTCAAATTCCAGAATTAGATTGAAATTTAAAAGGCACTTTGCATTGGCTTCTGAATGGCACACAACCCTGCTAACTAGAATCTTATTGACTAATGCATAAACAATGGGCTGAATTTCATAGACTTCATAATGCGTGCCTAGTCTGTGGCTGTTCTGATATCTCTTACAGTACTGCTTGTGCTGTTCAAGACTGAAGAAAAATGACAGCTATTCAAAACCCTCTCACTACTTTTTCAGGGCCAATTTCTCTTTCAGGTACAATTCTCTCATATCCTCCTTTGATGTGCTGCTTGGGGGTTAAACAAACAATAATTTTGAAAAATTCAGGCATTAAAAAAAAAAAAAAAACACCAACAAATGAATGCCGATCGTACCATGGAGACATGGTTTTCAGAAACAAAACAAATATCTTGCCAATTTTCTCTTTTGTTTTGTTTTCTGTCAAGCTGAGATCCAATTACTTTATCTGTGAACACAGGAAAAACACATAATGGGGAGGGATCATGCTCCATTTCTGACCCAATTTTCTACAGTTGGTCAACATACTGGGCACATGAATAAATATGAATAGTCTCAAATATAATTTCTAACGGTCTGAATGAGAATGTTGCTCAAAAGCCTGATCCTATACAGAAAGAAAGAAAAGTGGACACTTGTCCTTGCAGCTGTGTAGCAGATGTTATGGCCGACTCTGTTTATCACGGCATTGCTTGTAGATGTGAGCAATAAAACAATAACAAGAAATTATTTATCTCTAATTATTTTACATTTCCATGATTGCTGTAATTTTATTTTTCTGATCCTGTGCATTATTTATAAAAGACATACAAGTATTCCCTACAGTAATAATAATAATAATATTTTCATGCAATATTTTTTCAATAATTCCATTATTTTGTATAGTTTTCTTTTTTAATGATAGTGTGCATCATTTATAAAAAGGCATAATTATTCAAAAAATAATAATGAATTAATAATAATATAATTATTAGCCATTATAATACATAATTATTCATTTTAAATAAATTATATTTCTTTTTTATTCCTTTATAATTCAATGACTGTTATAGTTTATTTGTTTATTTATTTAGTAGAATTTATAAAAAGCATATAATTGTTTCTTTTAAGTATTATATTAGAGAAATACCAGTAAAAAAAAAATGGTTTGAATTCCCTTGGCTGGACCTCCTCACCTTTCTGCATTACTGCTGATTATGAACCCTCCACGCCGTTACACAACTCACGCAGGCCTGAGACCCAGGGATCTGCTATTACAGCCCTCATGTTAGTCTTACTCATTATTCGCAATTGATGTGCTGACTTTAATGGTCAGCGAGGGAGCCGCCCCCTCGCGCTGCCTAGATGAAGCAGAAGTCTAAATGACTCACTTAGTATCACTCTGTTCAGGCGTGAGATACAATAACACACGGCCGTGGCCTGTTGTGTCATTTGCTGTCAGGGGAAGTAAATGAATGACAGCTTCACTGCTGTTTATGCATCCCAACAGCCTTTTAAGCCACTGCTTTGAAAGGACGAGACATTTATTCATCACTTACGGCAATGCAGCCGATGAAAGCGAGAGAGGAACTCACCTATTTGCTTTTTTACCCTGCGCAACCTCCCGTTCCCACCGCATGCGCCCGGAGGATGGGCCGTACCTCACCACATGCATTTTTAACAGGTCCATTATTAACAGGTGCTTTGCGGTGTGGGATGCATGATTTATGCATGCCATTTGCGAGCTCGCCTGGCTCCACTGGAAGCAAAAGAGTCGCGTCTCCATTAGTGAAGGGACTGGCCTTGACTGCACTATAGCGCAGCACAGAGCCAATACAGTAAGATCAGAGGCTTTGCAGTTAATGGACCACTATCAGAAACAAATGAGATTATATGCTGCTCATAACCACCAGTGCCGTCTACTGCAGCCCCCAGTGCCCTCTCAGACCCAGGCAAGAATATTTATGCCAGAGTCCATAGAATCGTCCCATGCAGGTATCGCACATAGAACAAGGCCTTCTGTACTGTATGTGTGGAATCAAGTTCAAAGTCAACTCCTGTTGGGATTCAAGATTTTTTCAAGATTCAAGAAATTGGATATGAAGATTTGTGCACTTCTTCAAAGTTTTACTGATTAATTTATTTATTTATACATTTGAACACCAATTATGACACGGTTAATCTTATGCTTTTTGTTTGTTTTGTTTTTTTATTGAAAATCAATCAAATTAAACATCTCAGGTTTTTTAAGCATGACAAATCTACACTTAAGTTTGGGGTCTGTAAGATTTTTGAAAAAGTGTCATATGCTCACCAAGGCTGCGATTATTTGAAAAAATATACAGTAAAAACTATCATTTTGTGAAATATTTTTACAGGTTAAAATAACTTTTTTATTTCAATATGTTTTAAAATTTCATTTATTTATAAGAAGTTAAAGCTGAATTTTCAGCATCATTACTCCAGTCTTCAATGTCACATGATCCTTCAGAAATCATTCTAATATGCTCATTTGATGCTCAAGAAACACTTAAAATTATCTACAGTATGTTGAAAATAGTTGTGCTGCTTAATATTTCTGTGGAAACCAGTTATTCATATATTATTTTTTGAATAAAAAGAACAGCATTTAGTCGAAATGGAAATCTTTTGTAAAATCATAAATGCGTTAGCATCACTTTTGATCAAATTAACACATTCTTACATAATAAAAGCATTCATTTCTTTAAAAAGTGCTAACATTTGAATGGTATTTTTGTGGAATAGTATCACAATTTCCACACTTTTAAAATGATTTCAGAAGAATCATGTGACACTGAAGACTGAAGTAATGGCTGCACTGCATAATGAGAATAAATTGCATTTTAAAAATACATTAAAATAAAATAAAAAACACTTTTAAATTGTAATATTATTTCCCAGTGTTACTTTTTCTGTACTGTTGATTGAATAAATGCAGCCTTGGTGAGATAAAATACTTTTTTCAAAAACAAAAAAACTTCAAAAAAAAAAAAAAAAGGCGGCTCCATGCCTCCATGCCAAAAAAATGAATGTTTCTCTTTAACCCAAAACTGAATCTAGTGTCTACTGTGCAGAAGTACTGTATTCTCTAAACTCCACCGTGCCTTACTGCACTTTCTAAATCTGAATAATAAGCTAGTTTCACCACAGACTTTGAGATATAGCGCACCTGGTTCAAATCGCCAAGCTCTGCCAACCCTACATGTCTTTTCATGTCTTGTTTAAAATTGCTGCCAGTGGAAGACTTTGTCTCGTTCTTCTATCAGAAAACACATAGCGTTCACATCTAACCCCTCACCTCATCCTCCGAGATCCATTTCAATAAAGCTCCGAACTGCTGAAGTCCTTCTTCCAACACTGTCACTGGAAACTCCAGCCGTCTGGATGATCGCAGAGCCCCGGTGGCTACTTTTGGCTGTGCCCACTCGTCCCATCTCACACACGCCGCCACACTTATTGCTTCCCAACTTCCCTTCTGTCCCCAAGTGAGGAGACTGACATTTCCAAACCATACCTCACTTGGCTTGATGTGATGGTCAGTTCATGCCCGGCTGCTCCTCTGTGTCTGTCTAGTTGGAGTACCACTGAGTTTAGACCGGTCTAGATCACTCGGCTCTCTGCAGTGAAGACAGATCCAGCTCGCCTGCTGAGTTCGGTCTCAGTGCCCTGAGATTAAAAGCTACACCCTGAGTCTGCAATTCAGCCCTGTTCACTCATCTTCAGGCTAGACGAGCACTGCGTCATATTCCCACCCTCAATTTGGAATTATAAACCAACTGAATGTTATCAAATCATAGTATCAAATCAGACTGCAAACTACCTAAACCGCTTTTTGATTCATAACCTTCTACTTTTGCACCAAAGTAACAATTTGAAACTACAGTATATAGAGACTGCAAACTATATAAACCACTTTCCGATACATAACCCTCTACTTTTGCAGCAAAGTACAAATTTAAAACTACAGTATACAAAGAGACTGCAAACTACATAAAACGCTTTTTGATACATATCCCTCTAGTTTTGCACCAAAGTAACATTTTGGAACTATATAGAGACTGCAAACTACATAAACCGCTTTTCAATTCATAAACCTCTACTTTTGCACTAAAGTATTGTTTTAAAATGATATTGAGACTGCAAATTACATACATTTTTCAATTCATAACCCTCTACTTTTGCACCAAATTAATGTTTTAAAACTGTATCAATTGAGACTGCAAACTACATAAGTGCTGCAACAAACAATTATTTTGAAAATCAATCACAGTATTGTTCCGAATGTAAGACAGTGTTTTTTAGCCATACTTTCAATTAAAAAATTAAAATGCGAAAATTATTTTCAAATAAAAGCATTTTCTTTACAAAAGACATCAGGTTTGTCTTATATTCGGAACAAAACGGTAACCTAAAGATTATTAGGACGATTAATCAACTAATCGCCACTTATTTCACTGATCAATCAGTAGGCTTTGATTGAATATTCAGCTTTTGCAATTTGCTAAAATATTTACATATATATATATAAAAACTAACACTAGCTTTCTATTTTTTCCATTCTACTTGTTTTTCTTTGTGCGTGTGTGTGTATGTGTGTGTGTATGTATGTATATATATATATATATATATGTGTATATATACACACACACACACACACACACAGATCTGAAACTGAAAGTAACACTGACACTGTTTTTTCATTTTTAATACTGTAAAGCTGCTTGCTTTAATGCAGTCTTTTGCATAAAGTGTTAATAAAGTTAATATAGCATACTTTTACACCAAACAAAAGTTATAATACTGTATCAACTGGGATTGCAAGCTACATTAACTACTTTTTAATTAATAATCCCTACTTTTGCACTAACTGGGGAAAAAATGGAAAGGTGTTAACCAATCCAGTTCAAGAATTACATGTTATTAATGTGTTATCAAGCGCTAATAAGCAAGCGGTTTTCGGAAATGCTCTTATTGCTGTAATTTCCCAAACACATTCTGAGACTTGCATCTCAGTAGGACACCAACCCTGATGTTTTGTGCTCCGTGACTCACTCTGATAATGAAGTAATGAGGTTTCCGTATTTAAGGGCATTATGGAGGTGGCAGAGCTCCCCTGCCAGTCAAATATGGATTTGTTTTTAGGCATTGAGCAGCTCAGACTTCATTTCACATATCTGGCCGAAAATCTTCTCCATGTGATCTAATCAACTTTACCCCGATGTGGCAACCCATCTGTTTGCCCTTGACATCTTTTCTCTTTATCTCTTCATTTAGCCTTCTGTTTATTTCTCTATTCTGTTTTTCTCTTCTTGGTTTTCCCCTCATTCTCTCTTCCTTCTGCTGCCTCAATTTTCAGTTGTGACCCAAGGCAAACAATGTTTTGCACCAAATTCTCCCACTCAATTAGCTGGGCGCCTGTCTGTTGTTGATTTGTCACAGTGTTGGGTTGCTTCGTAACAGTTGTGGTTAACCACACAATGTGAGGTGCATGTTAAGTGAGCCGCTGGGATGGCTCGTGTTTTGAACGCTTGGAACGGATTGGTGATGTGAATGCACATCCAAACACACGCTGATACACGACAAAGTGAAGACACTCTGACTACTGCAAGTGAATCACATATAACCCAACCACTGATACTAAAACCACTGTCAACTCTTGTATACAAATTTATCTACACACACAGTTGTGCTCATAAATGTACTCATCATTTTAACAAAATAAGAGGGATCATGAAAATTGCATGTTATTGTTTATTTAATACTGTCCTGATTAAGCTATTTCACAAAACAGATGTTTATATATTCTCCACAAGACAAAATAATAACTGAATTGGTAAAAATGACCCCGTTCAAAAGTTTGCATACCCTTGAATCTTAATACTGTGTGTCGTTTCCTGGATGATCCACAACTGTCTTTCTGTTTTGTGATAGTTGTTCATGAGTCCCTTGTTGGTCCTGAGCAGTTCAACTGCCTGCTGTTCTTCAGAAAAATCCTCCAGCTCCTGCACATTCTTTGGTTTTCCAACATTTACTGCATATTTGAATCCTTTCCAAAAGTGAATGTATGATTTTGAGATCCATCTTTTCACATGGAGGACAATTGGGGGACTCGTACATAACTATTATATAAGGTGAAAACATTTACTGATGCTCAAGAAGGCAACACAATGCATTAAGAGTTGGGGGGTGTAAAAATTTTTAATTGGATGATCAGGGTAAATTGTACTTATTTTGTCTTCTGGGAAACATTTAAGTATTATGTAGCTTCTTAAGTACACCAAATGAAAAAAGAAAAGATCTTTAAACAAAATAAGAAAAAATTACACATCATCATCCTGTTCAAAAGTTTAATGCATTGTGTGGCCTTCTTGAGCATCAGTAAATGTTTTCACCTTAAATAGGCCTAATAGTTATGAATGAGTCCCTCAATTGCCCTGAGTGTAAAAAGATGGATCTCAAAACCATACAGTCACTGTTGGAAAGGGTTCAAATATGCAGAAAATGTTGGAAAACCAAAGAATGTGCAGGAGCTGGAGGATTTTTCTGAAGAACAGCAGGCAGTTGAACTGCTCAGGACCAACAAGGGACTCATGAACAACTATCACAAAAGAGAAAAACAGTTGTGGATCCTCCAGGAAACAACACAAATTAGATTCATTATTCAGAATTCATAATCAGAATTTTTTTATGAATTCAGTTATTATTTTGTCTTGTGGAGTATATATAAACATCTGTTATGTGAAATAGCTTATTCAGGAGAGTACTAAATAAAAATAACATGGAATTTTATTTAGTTAAAATTAACATATTTGCATATTCTGCAAGGGTATGTAATCTTACGAGCACAACTATGTGTGTGTGTGTGTGTGTGTGTATGTATGTATTTATATATATATATACACACACACACACACACACATTTTCAAATGTATTAAAAATAGAAAACAGTTCATTTAAATGCTAATATTTTACAATATTACTGTTTTTCTGTATTTTTGAACAAATATATTCAGCCTTGATGAGCATAAAAAACTAAACTTTTAAACAGTGTAATATATACATGACACATTCTAAAAAAATACATACAGATTTATAAATATTCTATAAATATATTTTAACTTGCTGTAAGGAATTTTATTTTTATTATTATTATTTTTTAATACCCCCATGAATGCATAATTAGTCCAGTTACAGATTGTTACATGTCAGATCCTGATTTGGCCTTATACTGAACTGAATAATGAAAACACGAGGCAGAGCAAATTGCAGCGCACTTCCTGTCTGCTTCATCAACCATGCTGTCATTACCATACAGCTTATCAGCACAGCACATTGAACATGCTACACGCACCATTTTAATCTGATACTCTACATCACAGCCGAGGAAGCAAGGTCAACAGTATGATCTCACTTATCACTCACTCTCTCAATCCTACATTTAGAATTTAATTTGTCTCTTTTGGGGGAGAGAAAATGACCCCCTGAAAGTGTAAAATTGAGGTAATATGCAAGCACGCTGTCTTCACTCAGCTCCGTCCTCCTATGTTCTCTGAAGTCCTGCCACTTCACTGTTACTCCATGTGAAATTCCCCAGTAAATCAAACTCTGCAGTCAATGCAAATGAGAAACTGTCTAAATTAGAACTTAAAAGGCTAGAAAGAAAAAAACCTTCCATTAGAAATCTTCTACACCATCTCAAGACTTTGAAGATCTGTGAGAAAACTTGTCTTCAAATCAGCCACTCCTGTCCTACTGTGAAGAAAAAAAAAATGATATGACCAACTTCCCTTAGACCTTAAATCTTCTGAATTCCTGAGGAGCAAAGCCTACCCAATTTCACACTAATTATCCTATCTGACAGTGTGTTTGCCACGATACACTACCATTAAAAAAATTTGGGGTCAGTGAGATTTTTTTTTTTTAAGAAATTAATACTTTCATTTGGAAACGACACATTAAATTGTTCACAAGTGACAGCAAATTATTTTATTGTTACAGAAAATATATAATTTACACAAATGCTGTTCTTTTTGGAACTTTCTATTCATCAAGAATATATAATATATATTGTGGTTTACAAATATTTTTGATCCACATTTTTTATTTTTCCACATTTATTGAAGACTGAAGTGATGACTGCTGAAAATTCAGCTTTTGCCATCACAGGAATAAATTACATTTTAAGATAAATTAAAATAAAACATTGTTTAAATTGTAATATTTCACATGATTACTGTTTTTACTTGTATCTTTATTAAAATAAAAGCAGCATTTGTGAGCATACGACTTCTTATAAAAAACATTTTAAAAAGCGTGCCGGCTCCAAATATATTCATTACTTTTTTATATATTTCAAAAAATTAATCAAAAGGGCAATACATACATACATACATACATACATACATACATACATACATACATACATACATACATAAAGAAAGAAAGAAAAAGAAAAGGAATTTAACATACTGATCACGTATCATGTATCTGTCAAAATGATAGAGAAGCCAAATAGAAGCAGAAGCTCGAGTTAGGTGGCAATGGTCAAAGGTTTGACCTCGCTGTGATCACTGCAAATGATGAGCAATTTGGACCAAACATAGGCGGAGTGTGTGTAAGGCTGGTCACGGGGTCTTGGGGCAAAAATGACACTAAATTGGACAAAAATGCCCCTGCACAAACAAATTAAATCTATTACGTCTGTTGCTAACAAAGTGTAAATGAATAGAAAGTGTCGACTGCGCAGTAAACTAAGATTTGCTCATGTTGCACCGTATTTCATTTTAGGCGTTTTTACAGTGTTGCGCATTATAACCAATCACACACGATTCTGTTGAGCTTAGGAATGCAATGGCCAATCAGAAGCGTTCAGAAGATGAGTCGTCGCTGAAACTCATCAGCTTTGTTGAATGCGCGCACGTTCGATGACTGAATTCCGCGAATTCTCTCATCATAAACAACAAAGCGCAGATGTACGTACAGTGTAAGTAAGGGATTCATTTCGCAGTGTAGACAGCTTCACTGATTATAACGATAGTTTTGTTTTTTTGAGAGTGCGATAGATCAAAGTTAGTGATAATGTCATTTCTGTACATAAATTATTTGCTGTTTAAATAACTGTGGGAAGGAAACGTCATATAATTATCAATTTCTAATGTTTTAATTAAATTGTAATCACATTAATTACAAATTCAGTCCCTTTAAACTTATTTTATTAGCCTACATGACACCCATGTCTGGTTCTTGCTTAAAAAGACAGGTTTATGATGTTTGTAGTTAATAGATTTGGCTGCTTTTAGCCTTACCCTGGAGTTGGTTCACCCTCCGCCTATGGGACCAAATGTGCGTTTGAAGCGAAGCTTCTGAGCTGCATTCAGCACACCTGCAAAGAAGGCATTTAAAGGGACACGATGGGAAATCAAAGCGGAACTTCTCGCTTGTCTGATTAGAAGGAGTGAGGCAGCATCTCAGCTGGTGTGTTTACTTGCTTTTGCTGTGTCTGACTGTTTGTTTTGGAGCCGCTGGTTGTAAAGCTCTGCCGCTGTCACACGTTGGCATGTGTAATGCTACAAATCTTCACTGTTCTATTCAGCAAAAAGAAATGTATAAATAACCAGCCCCTACCGCTATCGCTGCATTAATCTGCCTTGATCCAATCGCACAATGAACAAGTCTGCTAATGATGATCGCTTTATTCACACAATCCAACTGGGAATTGCTATTTTTCCCTTTCTCTAGATCACTCTTTCTTTCTTAAAGGAACAGATCAACTATAAAAAAATAAAAAAAAATTTATGCACTTATTCACACTTGTTCCAAACCTGAATGCTGTTACTTTTTCGTTATGGAATATAAAAGGAGAATTTTGAAAAAAAAAAAAAAAAAAACCTTCTTGCATCTTTTTTTTCACATGCTTGCAATATGATAGCACTGTTTAATGAACACATTTTAGTCATATTTTAATGACAATCTTTCCCTCCAGTGAGCTGTTAACTCAAGAATCACTGCAACCAAATCACTTGAGTCGATGAGTTGAAATTGTGAACCAGATCTGTCCAAAGTGTGAGTTGGATAAACCGGTTTATTAAAAAGAAGTGTACATCCATCCATCCATCCATTAAGTTGTAAATGAGACAAAGGTGAAAAGGGGTTTTCAAGCATCCAAACAATAAAAGTTTAATAGGTTTAATTTTTTGCGTACATTCGAATGTCTCCTGTTTATTTTTATGCTTTTCTGAGCAAAAAATAATCATACATTTTTACCATGATTTACAGACATTTTAAATATTTACCAAACTTTGACGTTATTCTTCAAACTACTAGATTTTACCCATTTGTCAAGTTTTTAATTGTTTAAAATACAATAATATTTAGAATGATCCTTTTTCCTTTCATATATTTTACTAAGTACAGATCAGAATAAGTTTCATTTTTAAATAAAGAATAAGTATGTTGTTTTATTTTTAAATAAATATATCTGTTATGCTGAATGAAAATGGAGCACTGTTTTGACATTTTATTTTCACAAATGTTATTTGAAACATTTAAGTAGACAGTTTACTTGTATTTAATATGCTTTTAATGTATATAAATAATGTATAATGTATATTACTTTTGCAAATGTAATTGGACGCAGACACCAAAACGGGACATCACATCTATGACCCAAATAAAAGATTATTGGATTATGTTTTACAAGAAAATACAATTTAAGCCTTTCTGCATTCATTAATCATGAAATGTATAAGCAATTTCTGGGTGAAATTTTTTATTTTTTTTTCTATTATAGGTAAAAAATAATGATTCAATCTTGAATCAGACTGATTTGGTTCTCCGCTTCAACACTCTGTTCCAGTTCTTGATTTAACATTATTATCAGCAAATTATCAGCAAATAACAACTTAAAATTTTCTCTCTTTCTTACACAAAAATTGTGTATATTTCAGAAGACTTGGAACATTGCACATGAGTTGTATGGACACATTTTATGGTGCTTTTTGTCCTCTTTTGAGCTTTACAGACGCTATCAACTCTCATTGTATAGAAAAAAGAAGCATCTTTTGTGTTTGACAGAAAAGTAAACAATGACCTTTTTGGTTTTAACTGATTATTTAATACCTTTTCTCTCTATTCCTCTCTCTCTCTTCATCTCTCTATCCCCTAAGGGTTAAGCAAGGCTGCTTAAATCTGACAACCCAACGACCGACAAATGCAATCCTGGTTATTTAACTCAGAACTGCTCAGGACCCTTTGGTGCAAATCGCTTTGGTGCAAAATTTCCCCCAAATTCATTCCCGCACACGCATCTGCTTTGACTAACCTGCCAAGAGTTGTGCTCAAAAATGCAAATCCTTTACCACTATCATTTGCTTGCACACACATACAAAAATGCTAAACCGTACAAAGAGCCAGAACGCTGAGTGATTTCACAGAAAATAATCGTGTTATTGACTGAACACTCCTCTTCCTATCAACCAGCTCTACCTGTAATCTGATACGTCGATGTAGAGAAGAAAAAACTGAACAAGTGCTCCCATGTGCTTAGACCTCTGTGTATGCTTCAAAAATATTAAGGTTGAAAGTCAACAACACAAAGAACGCAAGGCTGTCTCAGCGTAATTTATTTGCCTGCTTAATGAGATTATATTTTGGTGTGAAACCAATTTTGCGCAAATTAAATCTTAATATTTTGCAGTGGCAAGGGTGTTGACACGAGGCTATTTTATTTGATATTGAGCATGACAGCCATTAAATTCTCTGTGGTGTTGTCTGTCCCTCTTGTTTAGCAGGACATCTTTCTGAGACCTTCAACACAACTTTAAACACCCAGCTAGCTGCTGTGTAGAAATGGCATTGTCCTGTTAGCCAATAAAATAAATGCATTGAGTTAGTGAAGACAACCCGTGGAGTGTGCTAGATTATGTACTTTATAACTCGCTAAAGAATAGAATAGAATAGAATAGAATAGAATAGTAAATAACTGCACTGCATTAGTGAGGACAATGGCCAAATACACCCATGGAGTCCAGAAAGTAAGTGTAATATAATATAATAAGAACTCTTTAATATACTATAATATAATATAATATAATATATAATAATAACTGCACAGCATTAATGAGAACAATGGCCAAATACACTCATTGAGTCCAGAAAATAAGCGTAATATAATTTAGAACTTTTATTATATATTATACAGTATATATAATTATTACTCACTCATGTTGTTCAAAACCTGTAGAAGAAAAACATTTACTTATTTATTAACATACTTCTTTTTTTAAAGTCATACTATAATCTCATTTGCATTCTTGTTTATTCAAATTTGTGTTGTTGTTTTTTTTGTGTATGCTGCATATTTTGTTTTTTATCCCTCAAACTAGTATTTTTAATAAAATTAAAAAACTATAATAATAATAATAATAAATGTAATTATTGCAGCACCAACAATGCGCCATACAATTATAAAAAAAAAAGTCAATTAATGCCTATTCATGTGCACCTAAGATATAATGCACATTAGTCTCATAACCCTAAAAATGTAAGTGTGCTATTCATTTTTATGACTGTGCCGTATGTGGTGAGAGTAGCAACTATCCCCTGCTTTATAGTTGAATGTTCGGCAAGCACTGTAGATTAGTATTCATCTGGCCCCAGACCTGTGCCTCAGAAGTCTGGACACAGCAGAAAGCTGAGAGTGAATCATTGCTTGCCCTCAGGGTGCTGGCAGCACCCACGATCCCTCTCGCTGGAGAGCCGCCACAGACACGCATCCCCCCCGACGTGAAGAGAGCAAACAAACATCAGCGCCCCTGAAGAGCTCGGTCAGAACCGATGAAGAGTTCACTCCTCAGCCGCCACGCAGACATGAAAGGCGCCATGTCTGCCGAGACAGAAAGACAGAGTCCGGGAGAGCCGGACAAAAGTCCTGTACTTTTCCCAGCAGCCGTCTCTTTTCAAAACCGAAACTTCCTGACCGACGTTTAGGGAGATTAGGTTGACGTCTCATGCATATATTCTATTGATTAGTTTTGTCTGCCGGTGACCAATCTGGCCCAGAAGGCGATGATGTTTTTAAATGTGCTTTATTTTTAGAGAGAAACTCACAAGGTGCTCTTGACTCACGCAGCCTTCAGAACACATCGCGGCTTTGCTCAGCTGCACACGGGGAGGGCCGCGCTCCGCAGGACGCTCTGTTTACATTCAGGTCATAAATCAATAGACCAGACGTTTCACACAGTGAGCGGACTTGCCAAATACGACATCAAAGTAGTTTATCGTACTGTAGGTGGCGTTTCGCAGGCAAGGAATGAACAATCGTGCAGCTGGTGAGCGTCTGCAATGTGTGTATGCAGATGTATGCTTGCGTAAATACGCACACATAAATAAAGGCATCGGTGAGTCAGCATAGCTTCAGGTGTTCATTTACACAGGAAGAGACCACCTGATTGACAACCATCCAGCTGGCGAGCCACTTAGGGGCAGACCTTTCTAAAATAGACACCACAATAATAGATGGAGAAGAAAAACACACATAAATACTGGTTGTACAAAAACAACAGGAGCACAAAAATAGTGAAAAATGTTCATAGATTATAATGTATACCCATCCAACAGTAATAAGTACTGATTTTATATTCATAAACAGCGATGCCGCTAGGATTTCTATACTTTAATATATTTTTCTTTGTTGAGCATTAGGGTCTCACAGCTTAAGATAAAATACATTTTAAATGTATATAGTAATAATAATAAAAATTAAGAAATTAATTTTAATTAATACTTTTATTCAGCATAGATGCATTAAATTGATCAAAAGTGACATTAAAGACGTTTATGTTACAAAACTATTCATAAAACAAATGCTGTTCTTTTGAACTTTATATTTGTCAAACAATCTTTAAAAACATAAAAATCTTGTACAAAAGGTTTCTACAAAAATATCAAGCAGCACAACTCAACATTGATTAAAACTAATAATAAATGTTTCTTGAGCAGCAAATCAGCATATTAGAATGATTTCTGAAGCATCATGTGGCTGCTGAAAATTCAATGACATATTTAAATATAATAAATCAGAAAACCGTTATTTTTCAAAATATAAATTGTAAAAATATTTAATAGTATTAGTGTTTTACTGTATTTTTTTTATCAGATAAATGCAGCCCTGGTGAGCATAACGTTTTAAATATTATAAAAGCAAGCAATTAAAAACAAAAATAGCATAAAATAAAACATTATAAAATATTTTACAGAAATACATGAAATTATAAATTACTTACGAAACTATAAAATATGACACTGTATTTAATTAAAACTACATCTGAGCCCCATTTGATACTAGGGATTGTCTCACATCAAGATGTATGCTTTAAGTACATTTCTCAAAAAGAAACCAAATGTAATACAAAATGTCACAAAATCATAAAGCTGTCACTTTGTGAGTTCAGAAACAAGGCCACTTGTCAGTAATCTGATGCAGTGTTGATGAGGACTGCTGGCAGAGGAGAGTTTAGAAAGCTTCTCAGTGCATTTTGTCAGCCTCCAGGGTAATTTCTGCAAGGACGAGTAAACTATGGCTCAGTGTTGAACAGAAAGCACTCAGAATGATATCACTACAAACATGAGGAAGACTGTAGACGCAGAATACTAATGGCACCATAAAAGCCAAGCCCACAGTCATCCAACCACGCCACTTCCTGGCACTCTCACAGAACCCTTATCTGCTTTAAGAGTGTTTGTGTTCTTGACATTCAGGGTGAAAAAAACAACAAACGTCTTGTTAATATTCCTCTGGATCTTGGGTTTGACATATTGGCTGCGATGTCTGAACAACAACACGGTCAAAACGATAATGAGCAGGTCATAAATTCCAGGTTTTTAAAGCAACGATTTTATGACAACGTAGGATTTCGAAAGCTATTCGGGATTCTTTTATTCTTTAATAAGCGTTGAGCTTGTTGACACTTAGAAGTTGGGAAATGAACACAGTAAGCTAATGTGTAACCAGTAATGACAACCCGCAAACAACAGACTCATCTATCAAACAAACATCCAGGCTGCTCTTATTGAAGCCGTGCTGGCGTGTTCGGGGAAAGAGGCTGCTAATTTTGTTTAGAAAAGCTAAAAGAACCACGACAGCCAATTTCAAGGGGTGGGTTCGCTTTTAAAAGGTATGAAAAGCCCCGAGTAAGCAGTCGTTTAAGTTCTTGGACCCTATAATCTGTTAGATGATGTGATCGGCTCCTATTCTTTTTGATGTTATTTAACATCAAGCGGCTTTGATTTGAGCGCTTTAATTACGGTGGTATAGAGATGTTCAGAGGTCACGAGTCGCTCCGCTAATAAGGTATAAGCATCCACTCGGCTGCTGATTTACTCGAAATAAAGTGTCGCAGAACAGACCACATGCAAATTAAGCCAACTACATCTGTGTAATCTATAAACAAATCCATTCCTCCAACCGTAGCCAGAAAATGAAAACAAAACCATACACTCATATTTCCCACTACGATTTGTTTTGTAGAAAAACAATAAGAATGCCAAGTAACCTTGCAGTCTAAATCGTCTTTAATTTGATAGACACAATTAAAGTGACTGTAAACCAAAAACTACAATTCTGACATAATTTACTCTCCTTTATATCTTTATATATATATATATATATATATATATATCTCCAAAATTAGGTCTTGCTTTCAAATCGTGAAATAAGAAACACAGAGGTTGAGTAAATGATGGCAGAATGTAAATTTTTGGACGGACTGTCCCTTCAAGGAATTAAGTATTAATCTACATGAAACAGAATCCATCTTGGATGATGATTTGGTTTCCTCCAGTCCTGTTTTGCACCTACACGTCCTAAAGCTAGTTACACACTCTACATTACCGTGATCAATCACAATGTTTTCCATTTATGTCTTGTGGACCACCACAGCCCTAGCAATAAGACTCAACTTTCACTTTATCAACACCAAATGTGTTCCTTCATGCTGGATATCATTTAGCATTGTGATTAATGTAATTAAAGTTAATTAAATCAAATGGGTGAAAAGTAAACTAACAAACAAGTAGCACATATATTATTAATTTATAAATATTTATAAAAAATTTTGTGATTTATTTATAATATATTCTAAATATATATAACATCAATCTACACTCCATACACCATAATGGCAAAGCAAAAAAAACTGGGTTTCAACGTCTATGCAAATTTATTAAAAAATTTAAAATGTAAATGATTCTATTGCATAAGTATTCATAGCATTATCTGGGACAGTTGAAATTTAGCTCAGGAGCATTCATTTTGCTTGTAGATGTTACTGCACTTTGAGTGGAGTTAACCTGTGGTAAATTCAATTGAATGGGTATGATTTGGAAAGGCACATGCATCTTAATAAAAGGTATAACAGCTGAAAATGCATATCAGAGCAAAAACCAAGCCCTGAGGTCTAAAAACCTCCTGTAGAGCTCAGAAACAGGACAGCATCAAGCCACACATCTGGGGAAGAGTTCAGAAAAAATTCTGCTTCATTGAAGGGTCACAGAAGCATGTAGTCTTCATTACCCTTAATGGAAGAAGTTTGAAATAACCAGGACTCTTCCTAGAACTGGCCTCCTGGGCAAACTGAGCAATTGATGGAGAAGGGCTTTGGTTAGAGTGGTGACCAAGAACCTAATGGTCACTCTAGTTGAGCTCCATGATTATATGTGGAGACAGGAGAAATCTACAGAAGGACAAACATCACTGCAACACTCCACCGATCTGGGCTTTATGGCATTGTGGCCAAACTCAATCCTCTCCTCAGTGAAGACACATGAAAACGCACTTGGAATTTGCATAAAAGCACCTAAAGGACCCTCAGACTGAGAAACAATATTCTCTGGTCTGATCAACCTCAATTCTAAGCATCATGTTTGAAGGAAACCAGGCACTGCTCGTTACCTGCAAAGTACCATCCCAAAAGTAAAGTGTGCTGGTAGCAGCCTCATGCTGTGGGGCTGTTTTTCAGCAGCAGGGACCGAGGGACTATTTTAACATTTATTAGACTTTAACAAAAATAACTTCTAATTTAAGTGAACGTAAAACAATCTTCACATAAACCCGGCTGCTATTTCTTTAAGAGCTGCCGCTGCTGAACGTGACGCGGATCTGAAACTCTTTTTACCTTTTCTGACCCACTTCAGGTCTTAAAGTCTCTATTAATGAGCAGACGAGTTAATCGGGTGTATTAGATGAGTGAGACAATGCTGGGCTGCTCCAGGACAGTTTTGAAAACCATTTCGGAGACATGTTCTTAAATGTGACTCATTCAAATATATTACATGCATGCACAGTTTTAAGGCAGCTTTAATCGCTACATGAAAACCCGGCAGTTCTTAAAAGCTGAAGAATTCCAAAGGAACTGCGTTATTTTAACAGGAAAATACAACAAAGAATAACCTTTACATGTAGCGCGTCTGATCTGTAAGACTCTGTCACTCCCTCTCACTTTGCGCGTGTGAGAGAAAGCGACGGCGAGTCGTGCGCCTTCACACTAGAGTTTACGGTACGCCAAAATCACAAACACAGGTGCGCTGCGCATCCATTCAGATGAAATATATCTGAGCTAAACTTATACTTAGCCTCCAACTCACACACTGGCGATTAAAATCTAAGAATTTATTAGCCATTGGCTAATATTAGACATCATTTAGTCGCCCAGAGTGAAGATTTAGTCGCATATGCGAGTGATTTACTTGCAATGTAGAGGGTTGTGATGGCAAAGCTGAATTTTCAGCATCATTACTCCAGTCTTCAGTGTCACATGATCCTTCAGAAATCATTCTAATGCTGAGTTGTTGCTCAAAATTATTATTGTTGTTGTTATTATTATTATTATTATTATTATCAAAGTAGAAAACAGTTGTGCTGCTTCATATTTTGTGGAAACTGTGATTCTCTGAAGAATAGAAAGTTCAAAAGAACAACATTTATTTAAAACAAAAATATAGTAATGTTAGAAATGTTGTGTCACTTTTGATCAATTTAATGCGCCATTGCTGAATAAGTATTAATTTCTTTTAAAAAAATGTAAAGCAATTTTTAAAAAATTATGGAATTTTTCATGACTAGTAACTGAAAGCTAAAAATGCTAAATGAAAACCTTTACAAGTTTCCCTAGAAGTTGCTTAAGTTCCCTTCAGCTGGGGATCAGTGATGTATAGACTGCGGTATATGAGGCGAGGTTGTGAGAAGCCAAATACATATTGCTGTTGCTCTATTTTGAGGGCTGATTCTGTGTTGCTTGGTGACTGGGAATAAATTTGGCCTCAAAATCCCTACCCTGAAATACAGCCAGGATATGACTGCTATACCTTGCAGGCATTTGGCCTTTTATAGGAGGTCAGGATTTTTGCCAGTGGTGTTAACTGTGGAGTCAATAGAGAAACACAGCTTTTTGGAGGTGCTGCTTGTGAATGACCGTGGCTTTGGATTCAGGGCAGGAAAGCAGTTCTATTGACTTACAGGCCACAGGCTTAACGGAAGCCCCAAAAGAGAGTTTTGTTTAACTACAGTCTACTAGGATGTACTGAAGCCGGTAATAATACTTTTAATTCTGCAGCTCAATAAAATGCTAAACTGCTGCTTTCAGACAAAAGCAAGAAAACCCAGGAGTGATGGAGTACATCTGGAGTCAGAGAGGAGAAAAAAATGAAATACTCAAAAACAGAGAGAAAGAGAACAGTGAGAAAAATGAGAACAAAAGAGAACCAGAACTAAAGATGAGCTATGCCAGTGCATAAAAACAGTTGCAGCCTACTATATATATATATATATAATATATAATATATACATATTCTCTCTCTCTCCACTGCACACCTCGGATCACTTCCTCCTCGTTCTTAACCTCAACACCGTTCCTGACACAACACATACCCCTCCACATGTCATCTTTCCACGTAACCTACGCTCACTCTCACCCTCCCGGCTTATCTGCTATGGTTTCATCTTCGCTTCCTCCCCTAAACAGTTAGCATCTCTTGATGTTAACAGTGCTACTGATACTTTCTGCTCCACTCTTACATCTTGTTTATACACTGTCTGCCCCTTGTCTTCCAGGCCAGCCCGTACCACCCCTTCTGCCCCTTGGCTGTCTGATGTTCTCCGCGAATATCGTTCTAAACTCAGGGCTGCTGAATGGGTGTGGCGCAAATCAAAATATCCTACTGACCTTAATATGTATTGGCTCTGCTAATGTCTCCACTGCTAAAAGGACACACTATCACAACAAAATTAACAATTCGTCAAACTCTGGCATACTCTTTAAAACATTTTCCTTGCTCCTTTGTCCTCCTCCTCCCCCTCCTTCATCAGCTCTAACAGCTGACGACTTTGCCACGTTCTTCATTACTAAAATTAAAACCATCAGTGTACAATTTTCCACACCACAATCTGTCAAGCACATCTTACCAGCAAACATACACTCGTTCACATACTTGTCCACTTGATCCTATTCCATCTCATCTCCTTCAAGCCACTTCTCCTATAGTTGTACCTGCACTCACTTACATCATTAACACATCCCTTCACATTGGTGTTTTTCCCTCAGCATTTAGACAGGCTTGTATAACACCACTACTTAAGAAACCCACCCTTAACCCATATCTTTTAGAGAACTACAGACCAGTTTCCCTTCTTTCTTTCATTGCAAAAACACTTGAACGAACTGGGTTCAACCAAGTCTCTGCCTTTCTCACACAGAACAACCTCCTCAACAGCAACCAGTCTGGTTTCAGAAGTGGACATTCAACCGAGACTGCCTTGCTCTCAGTTGTTGAAGCCCTAAGACTGGCAAGAGCGGCTTAAACAGAAGATTTAACTGCTTTCATTAATTCAACGTGACTAATAAACTCACGACTACGACAATATATGGTTTATCTTAGTTCGTCTTATTATAACTTTTATTATAATAAAGTATATAGGCCTAATAATGCAATGCTAATCGACATAGTCTTTATCACTGCTTAGAATACTATGACATATGTTGCGTGCCTTATTCTGTGTAAGAAGCCACATCATCTCACAGAAGGATTTATTTTAAACACTCGACTGACGTTATGAAGTGAGTTTGGAGTAAAAATATGTTATTAAATGTG
>NW_015641018.1:1638723-1639081 GCF_001515625.1 Sinocyclocheilus rhinocerous
AAGCTACGCAAACAGCTTTCATAATCGCAGAACGATTTCTTCGATTTCATAATCACGTGATTAAATCGTCTGCGATTATGAACGCGATTTTGCGTAGCTTGTCAGTGAACTACGGCTCTGTGTAGTAAATGCTGCTCCATCTGAAAGCACGTGCTGGAGATTTACTACTAATCACAGATCCGGCTTTACTGACAAGATACGCATGACAATCATATTTGATTAATCGTGCAGCCCTAATGCTTCACAACTCCTTGTTCAAGCTCTTGATCTGTCCAGGCTGGCCAAAAAGAATGCACGTCACACTTCTGTTTATCAATTTGCACTGGCTACCAATAGCTGCTCGCATAAAATTCAAGGC
>NW_015641018.1:1639161-1641562 GCF_001515625.1 Sinocyclocheilus rhinocerous
CGGTAGTAAATCTCCATCCGAAGGCTAGAGGGCGCTCTTGCGCGGAAACTCCAAATACGCCTCGCAGAAGAAACGGAAGAAAGGAAATGCCTATAGTGGTTGCTGAATAAACAGAAGATTTAACTGCTTTCATTAATTCACGACTACGACAATATATGGTTTATCTGAGTTCGTCTTATTATAATTTTTATTATAATAAAGTATATACAGAGTAAAAACATGTTATTAAATCTGGTATTTTCACATGCTTTCAGATGGAGCAGCATTTACTACACAGCCGTAGTTCCCTGACAAGCTACGCAAACAGCTTTCATAATCGCAGAACGATTTCTTCGATTACATAATCGCGCAATAGAATCGTCTGCGATTTTTTTGCGTAACTTGTCAGTGAACTACGGCTATGTGTAGTAAAAGGCCTCTAACACTAGCTTGCTCTACTCTTTTTCTATTCTATCTGTTTTCTTTTTATTTATTATATAATTTAAAAAAAAACCTTGCTACGTGTACTGCGTTATGCTAACAGAGACTTGTTATAACACTTGCATATCATTGCTCTTTTGTTGATTTTGAATGCTTCCATTGTCCTTATTTGTCATTTGTCCTCGTTTTGGATAAAAGCGTCTGCTAAATGACTTAATGTAAATGTAATGTAAATGTGTGTGTGTGTAATATATATATATATATAATATTTCTCATCACATCTTTAAAAAAATTATTAAAAAATAAGAAAAAAAAAGTTATTGCATATTTTCAACTTAACTCAGCATTTGCAACCCATTAATTCCATACTTTTTTATTTCTGAGAAAAACATGTAAATAATAATAAAATAAAATAAAACAAAACACGAATGTATCTTAAAGGGACTGTTCACCCAAAAATAAATATTTATTAAATGTACTCACCTTCATGACATTCCAAACTTTTGTGCCTTTCATCTGTGAAACACAAAAGAAGATATTTTGATATTTTTTGTCCATACAATGAAAGTCCAGTATTGTTTTGTACCACGTTCACTTTCATTACATGAACAAAAACAATTGAAATAGTCCTAAACATATCTTCTTTTATGGTCCACAAATAAAAGGAAGTCATATGTGCACATGGACATGAGAGTAAATTATGACCATTTTAATTTTTTAACCCCTTTAAGTTAAGTAATTATGGTCTATTTTGATGTCATGTTGACTCATAAACGAATGATGTATTATTCATAGTTCCATACTGACAATTTAGCACTGTGGAATACCACTATGCACTATATATAATGCAGCTGTAACAGAAACTTCAATTACTATCCACAGTACATACTTCAGAAATAGTACAGAAGAGTGTGAAAGTTGCTATTCTAAACATAGCCTCAGAGAAAAACGATACTGACATGAGCAGCACAGGAGAAAGTTAGAGAAAAGAGAATAAAAAGGCAAGTAAAACAATGAAAAAGAACACATGTAGGCTGCAGCTGGAAGAGCAGATTAATGCTTGCTACTTTAGCTTTTTGCTTAGGAAAGGAGGTTAGAAAGTAAACAATTAAAATAATTACATTTCCTGCAGTGAGCTCATTCCTTAACTGGACTGATAACTCTGTGCTCTTACTCTAAGCCCATTAGTGCTCATTATACAAAAAGGGGACGCTAAAAAGCTAAGCTACATGATAATATTCTTCATTACCTATTCCTGCACCCTTAGTTGCTTTATATTAGAGAGAAATTAGGTCTGTACATTCATCATAAGATTTAGAGAGTTTAGACACCGTAAGTACTGTACGTGGACACCCGAGTGTACTTGTACGTGTTTGTTGAGCATTTCATTTCAAAGCCATGGACATTAAAAGAGAGTTTCTTCTCTCTGAATCTTTCCACTCTGGGAAGGCTTCCCACTAAATACTGAAACGTGAATTTGGTCTTATTGTTCCCATTTATCTTAAGGTGCTCTGTGGAGTTCAGGTCTGGACTTTGAGTAGATCAGTCAAGTTCTTCCACACTAGACTCAGTACAGCTTCACTTTATGGACTTAGCTTTGTGAAGAGGGGTTCTGGCATGCTGAAACTCCAAAAATGACTGTTAACTTAACACAAACCTATCAGCATCTGACAGATGTATATATTTGAGCATATGAACCAATGATAGCAAACATTTACATGCTGTTGCCTATAAGATAAACTTGCATGAGATTCCTGACTATATGTAGCACCTGCCACTTTGTATGTTCTTCTGAAGGATCCTAATGCAAAAGCAGCTGAAGTTGTTTTATAACAACACTGTAAAAAAATTCCGTAAAATTTACGGTAAAAAACCGGCAGCTGTGGTTGCTGGAATTTTACCGTAAAAAATATGGTAGCAATGTTTTAGGTTTTACGGTTTTAACTTAAATTTACAGTTAAATACCGCAATTTCATTTGAT
>NW_015641018.1:1641830-1653949 GCF_001515625.1 Sinocyclocheilus rhinocerous
TATATATATATATATATATTAGGGTTGTCAGTTTAACGCATTAACTTAATTAATTAGTTGTGAAAAAATAATGTGATTAAAATATTTTAACAGTTCCCCAGGCCCCCAGACCTGTACATCATCTTACATTTCATACAGTTGACAAATATGATGCAGGGCAACAACTCCATAAATGCAGTTATGTCCTAAAATTCAAGATATTGGGGCAAAAACGTCCCTGTATGAGCTTTTGTCTCATGATATCACACGAGCAGCGAGAGCAGTATCACACGAGTGCTGATTTTGTCTCGAAATATAATGAATGCAAATGGGATTTTATACAATAGTTCAGTAAATAAGAAGTTTATATTGTTTTATATTTTAAACACAATATTGTCTGTTTTTGCTCAGTTTTGCCAATATTAATCTATAAAGCCACAGCAGAACTGAATGAATCCGCGTTTTGAACAAATCGGGTGAATCAATGGGCGAATTCCAAACGGAAGTGAGCATCCCTATGCCCTAATCCCTTCGAAGGGCAGATCCCTTGAAGTGTGTTCTTTGAAGGGTGTAGGGCATTACTGTCTCCTATAAGCGCTTGGAACTCCCTTGGTGAAGGGAATGACTGACTAGATGCTACCTTGACAACGCTAGCCGTGCGTGCAGCATTCAGCGCTCCAACAGTTGTTGCAAATAAATATTTCTTCTTTTTATTATTGATTTAATCAAATATTGTCTAATTGCGTCTAAACTTTTTCAAACTAAACTTGCTTACACTACCGTCTTAAATCATATTTCTATCACTGACGAAAAAATATTTTGTATTACATTAAAATAAAGACAGATTTAATTAGCCAAATGTAATTTGTGATTAATTACATTAATTAATCGACACATCATGTAATACAATTTTAATCGACTGACAGTCGATTGACAGACAGAGTTAATAAACTTGTGTTTATGTCAGTGGGCAACTTAAAACCATTTTCTCTTGAAATAAGATGTGAAAATATGCAGTTGAACCAAGTAAAATACAGTTAAATACGATTGTGCTTGTGTTACATAAGGTCCTGTAGCATTTCCGCCACTAGCGTGGACAAGTACATTACTTTATTGGTTAATACAGCAGATATTCTAATCTACACTTTTATATACTATAATCATAAACATTACAACTCGAGCAAACCGCTTTATAAGAAAACAGTCAAATTATGTATTCAGTGGACATTCTAGTCAGTGCTTAAGCAGTCATGTAGGGTTGCTAGAAATTGCATGTTTCTGCAAAGGAGAAATTATGTTTTCAATAAATCTTTCTTTAGATCTCCACACCGCTGCTGAAATGTCAGTACAGATAGATATAATTAATAATTTAGGCAGGAGCTCAATAATCACTTTAGCAAAATATTTTCTCTTGTTTTCCCTCCCAGGAACCAAAACTGTTCTTTTTCATCTCACTTGATAAATACAGTAATTAGTCAAGTCAACCATCACTTTTGCTACTGCTCATATTTTCACGTAGACTTTGGGATTTGAACAAACACCTAACCCTAAATACTAAATTCCAGCATGCAACTCATCCCGCACCGGTTGCGCACAAAGATAGCTGAAATCATGCTCTGCATGCCTCTGTTGAGGAGAGGCGTGCTATTAATTTTCAAAGTTAGAAAAATCTAAACATTATCAATGCAGCATACAAAATTAGTGTCTATTTCAACTGAAGATGAGACTTCTGTTGGGTTTGCACACTGCTGCCAAATGCCATTGCCAAATGTCATCAGAGTAATGTTACATAATTCAGTCAGAGCTCAGTGGGGGTACTTCTCTCACCTCATTCAATCCTCCTGATGGTGAACTTAGTAATGCGCTAATTGCTATGTTTCATGCCAGGAGTAATGGAGGAGGACCATGTGTGTGTCTACACTAATGCGCCTGTAATGTTCTTCAGCCTATGGAGGGATAGTAAATGTAATTCAATGAAAAATCAAAACAGCACAGCCACTATTATGACACACGACACCAATTACAGTGCACAAAGATGTAAATTCCCTTCATCCTTGGAGAGCACTAGATTCCCACAAGTGATCGAGGAGTTTATCCAGCCTGTCTGCAACTTGTAATGAGCTCCAGCTGGCCTCCGTGTCATCCTCATGGTGGAGGACCCAAAACTCTGTCAGCAAGATGTGCGGTCATCTCATTTAAACAGTTTACGTGAAGAAACAATTAAATTAGCATCCCTAAAGGACATCATTTGAAGTTGGAAAAGGTAATAAATTACAATATATCGCAGAATATCACAATATATTTAAAATCGCAATAATATTGTATCGTGACACAAGTATCGTGATAATATCGTATCATGAGGCCTCTGGTGATTCCCACCCCTACTACACAATGTCTTTTTCCCTTACCAATTATGTAAATGCATAAATTACGTATTTCTCGAAAATGTTTGTATTACATTTATTTTTATTTTTTTATGAAATATTTACCTTGTGAGACATGGGCTGCGATTGATCTTCATAAATATCCATTTCTCAATTGTGCACATACATCAGTTTGTTCCATCATCATTTTCACAACATACATATTTTACACATAGTTAACTTGCATATGTTGCATCAAACATATTTTTTAAATGAATAAAAATGGTCTGTAAAAGGATACAATAATACATGACTAATTGAAAGATTTGATTTATCTGATAATTAATGCAAAATAAATCGTAAATATATACATGCGCTGCTTATAGACAGATAATGATTTATGCAACAGATCTTTCACAAAAGAGATAAATATGAATAAAAACACACGGGGAAATGCAAACACCAATCTTTTAATAAATGCAAACCTACCAAAACTACATTATGTTAAATTGCACAGTTACAGTTATAAATGATGTTATCAAAAAAAGCTAAAACATGCATGCAGAAATCTCTGAGCGTCTTGTTTGACAGTCGCAAACCTTAAGATCTTATAAATAGCAGTCAGAACAAAATCAACAACTCTCCGAAAATGTACAGTATTGCACATTTGAGTGGTTTGTGCTTGAATGAAGAGATCCTGTGGACTGACTAACCACTGACGCTGAACCGCATAATCAACAGAAGAATGAATGAAGCAATCTCCACGTTTTATCTTAACGAATTTCCACACAGAGGTACGAAATAATGTAGGGAGGATGTTTTCTCTTGTCTTTGATATACCACTATCCGCTATTTAATTTGAAACACATTAATTATATTATCGTGCCAAGTTTCGTAGGTAAAGTTTCCCTTCCAGTAAATGCGAACGTCGCAAGACCGGAAGTAAGTATGCACACAGTCACGTCGCCGAAGCTCACCTGCGCCATCTTGTGCACCGAGCCAATTGGTTCATTTGAAAGTAGACATTTCGCTCTCTATAGATATATTTTCATATTAAGGCAAGTATACACGGAGTTTCGCGCTCAAGTCCACAGAGACATTCTGTTTGCATTCTGTTTGCTTTCATTATTTTACAAAAGCCCAATGTTTTGTTGTTATTGTGAGTGCACAAAAATAAACGTAGAGTCTTTACAGATTAATATTGAAAGATGTATTACTCTTATCTGTATGAGCAAAAATGAGGGAGTATTTTAAGTGACCGCACCGGTGCCTCCATCTGTCATGCAGTGAGCGCGCAACTGTTCAGCTTCCACACATATTTCAGATGATAAGCCATATTTGAGGTTGATCCTGCCCAATGTACTGTAGTACCACAAAGACCAGCTGTTAACGATCTGTCCATCACAGACTGCGTGACTTCGCCAGTGTGGATTTTTTTTTCTGTGACTAAGCGACTAATACAATTTTGGTCAACCAAGCCTCATCTGGTCGACTAACGGTTAGTCGACTATTAGGGGGCAGCCCTAATAATAATAATAATAATAATAATTTGATAAGTAAATTATTTATTATTTATTATATTATTTATAAATACATTATTATTATCATCATTATTATTATTACATTTTCATATGTATTTATTTTTATTATGCCATATCAGACTAATTATAATCGAAAGCATACATAAAAACCACAAAATTATTCAAATGTAGTACGATCTTCAATAAAAATATTTTTAGCTCCAAAAAACACAAAGAAAGATAATTTCACAACTAAATAATAATAATAATAATATTAATAATACATTATCATTATTATTATTAATTAATTAATAATAGTTATTTATTTTTCTGTCAATTATATTTGAAGTACACAGTAAACATCAATAACAACAACAATAATAATAATAATAATAATAATAATAAATCTACATGGTATTTCACCCAAAACAAAATTAAAGCTGAATTTATTGTGATATTTTCACTTTAAAAAAGGAAAGATGAAGTGGGAAGTCCCAATAGACTCACTAAGACTCACCATTTTATGAATGTCACATCTAAACCTGTCAACGTTTTTGTGCCCTGTGCACTCCATTTACCCCCCAAAGTGCCTGCACAACTGGCCCCCAGTGGACCATGGGAAAGAGCAGCCAAATCAAAACATAAAGCAAGAAACGGCTCAGTTCTGGGAAGAAATCAATTGTGATGACCATGTTAAACATCTCCTGTGTGCTTTTTGCACTTACTCCTAAAACACAAGTCTCAAAAATGGCCGAAAGAGCAATACTCAAACTACAAGGCGCCACACATATTCCGCCACACATTCATGCCGCCTAACTGGCGTCATCCGTGGTCATTTGTTTTCGTCTCGCTTGTATTTACCAGCAGCCGTACCGATGAGAGCTCTATAACATGTGCTGTGTGGGCAGGCACAGCGAAAAGGAATATGAGCTATTAAATGTTTCGGTGACTGGCCACAACCTGTCCAACAGACTGGCAGCCACTCACTATTAGTCAGCCATGGTGAGTGGGCAGGACACTTTCATGCCACTATGAGAGAAAGAGAGACCGGAAAGATGAGATTCACACTCCAGCCTTGTCTCTAAGAAACACGTTCGCCTACCATGTCCCTCGCAGATCTTCTGCTGTGGTCTTTTAAAGACAGGAAAGAGATTTGTGCGAGTTACAGCGATAGAACACCCGAAAATGAAAATTGTCATCACTTACTCACTTTCAAGTTGCTCCAAACCTGTATGAGTTTCTTTCCTCTGTTGAACATAAAAGAAGATGTTTAGAAGAATGTTGATAACCAAACAGGTTTTCCCCATTCAGCGGAAGTCAACAGCTATGTTTCCATCCAAAGTTGTGAACTTAAAGGATTAATTCACTTCCAGAATAAAAAAATCCTGATTATTTACTCACCCCTACGTCATCCAAGATGTTCATGTCTTTCTTTCTTCAATCAAAAAATAAATTAACTTTTTTTAGGAAAAAATTCCAGGATTTTTCTCCATATAGTGGACTTCAACAGGGACCAACAGGTTGAAGGTCCAAATTGCAGTTTCAATGCAGGTTCAAAGGGCTCTACACAATCTCAGCCGAGGAAAAAGGGTCTTATGTAGTTAAACGATCGGCCATTTTCTAAAATAAAATTTTAATTGATATACTTTTTAAACCACAAATGCTCTTCTTGCACTAGCTTGACTTCACGCATTACGTAGTCACATTGGAAAGGTAACGCGTGACTTAGACGGAAGTACCGACCCAGTGTTAAAAAAGCGAACGTGCAAAGAAAGTCAAACGCCCTCTACAAAAAAGGTAAAACAACGATGTCGGACAATTTTAAAGTTGGAAAAGAAAATGAGAGTTTTTCGCCCTACCATACCTTTTTATTCGTGGACGTGCATCACGGAGCTAGTGCAGGATGAGCATTTGTGGTTAAAAAGTATATACATTTTTATTAAAAAAAATACCAATTGTTTTGCTAGACCCTTATTCCTCGGCTGGGATCGTGTAGAGCCCTTTGAAGCTGCACTGAAACTGCAATCTAGACCTTCAACCCGTTGGCTCCCATTGAAGTCGACTATATGGAGAAAAATCCTGGAAGGTTTTCCTCAAAATCCTTAATTTCTTTTCTGCTGAAGAAAGAAAGACATGAACATCTTGGATGACATGGGGGTGAGTAAATTATCAGGAAATTTTTATTCTGGAAGTGAACTAATCCTTTAACTTTATCGCATCAAACATTTCCAAATAAAGCACTGTTTCCATCTAGGAGAGAGACGAAGAGAACAAAATCATAACTTCCTGAAAATCGGGCGCCAAATATCACTAAGAAAAGGGTCATTTGTTGCAGTAGAAAAAGCCACTGTGGGTCTTTTTTTTTTTTTTTACATAATAAATTACTTGCACAGACTTTATATGCATCTTGGTGTTTCCATCCAGAGTTTTTTTTTTTTGCAATATCCCAAAATGTGCAACAAAAAAAAAGCGGATGGAAACATAGCTAATGGCTATGTTAGCAATAGCATAGCAAATGTTTGGTCACCAATAGGGATGCACCGAATGTTCGGCAACCGAAATTATTCGGCCGAATAAGCGAAAAGACCGAATAAATTGTACCGAACAATGATATGACGCGATCAAATAGCAACCAGTGCAGAGTGAGAGGCACGCTCTTTATTATGCAGCACACACGTCAGCAGTGTGGAAGCATTTAAACTGTCGGAGAAAGAAGCAAAAATCATTACAAGCACCGACAGCAAGAGACTGTTTAGGACTGCATCGCATGTCTTCAATGAGAAGACGAAGGGGTGATTGTTGCTGGTTTACTGTATGATGATTGAAATCGCGAAATGGCCTTAAACAATTAGTAAATAAACTGCAGAACGTTATGTTTTCTAATACATGCGCGCATTGCACGAACTCGCAGCAGATCTGCTTGCTAACCAGTGTTCAAAGTCCAAAGCGCGAGGAAAATCTGCGCTGATACAGTCGTCAGTTGCTCGGTCACATTTTTATGTATTTTTACAAGTCATGTGACAATGCGATACGTACGACGTATTCGTAATGAGACTCATTTATAAATCTGTTGTCAACAAAAATAAGCATTGAGGTCTTCCTGCGCGTTTCCGCCAAAATAAAAGTTGAGAAAAAGCAAGAACTCTATCAACATTAATAAATGCTATTGTAATTTTACTGTTGTTCTGTAAAATAAAATAAAAAGTAAGACAATAATAATGATAAGAATCATTACAACAGCTCTGTTTTAAAGGGGTCATATGATGCGATTTCAAGTTTTCCTTTCTCTTTGGAGTGTTACAAGCTCTTGGTGCATAAAGAAGATCTGTAACACATAGTGTTCAAATTAGGATCTGTAATATTTTCTAATGTTTTAAAAGAAGTCTCTTCTCAGCAAGGCTGCTTTTAATTGTACAGTAAAAAAAATAAAAAAATAAAAATACATTCCTGATTCAAGAAGGGGGTCTGATGGCCAAAAATTATTATTTTACTAACTTATTAATTTTAAGTTAAATTGTGCTTTGTTGGTATAGTGTCTGCTAGAATGTTAAAAATGTTCAGTGTTAAATATTTTTAAATTGTTGTTTTGTAATTGATTTTTTTTCTTTGAAAAGCAAGACAAAACAGTGAAAAGCACATTTTGGCTTTTTAATTTATGCAATGGTGAAAAAAAAATTGGCAAAATACATGGGGGAAAAAAAACTCTGTGTTCGGTATTCGGCCTTCGGCCCAGTGTTTAATTTTGTTCGGTTTCAGCTTCGGCCAAGAATTTTCATTTCGGTGCATCCCTAGTCACCAACATTCCTCAAAATATCTTCTTCTTGTGTTCAACAGAAGAAAGAAACTCATTAAGGTTTGGAACGATATAAGGGTGAGTAAATGATGACAGAATGTTCATGTTTTGGTAAACTATTCCTTTAAGACACATAAACAAGCACAAGTGTCTCTGTGTGAAACAGCTGTGCTGTAATCAGCATACTGCATTCTGGACAGGGAATGTAATTGTTGTTTAACTGAGATGAGAAGCAGTGACCCTTTCCAAGACAAACAAGCTGCTGTTTAGATTAGCGTGCTTTGCCTTTGGGCAACTCGCTACACAGACATCCAGCCCTGCAAGAACATCTAATACACAGAGGCAAGCAGCATTCACTGTGAAGCAGTCTTCATGAATGTATACATGACATGTCCACTATGGAGCCACTTCTTATCCGATGACCACCTAGTGCTGCTTGTCCGCACTGCAATACATGGACCTTCACATGGCTTATTTTATCACTGTATTATATCATGACCTCTGAAAACTCACATTCATTTCTGCAACTCCTTTTCTTTCTTCCTTCCCATCTGTGGCTTCTCTCACAAGTTATATAAAGCTCTACTGTATTTATAAAATGCAGTATTGCTGGCAGTACAGAATTGATGTATTATTCATTAATTTGACAGCAAAAAATAATACAGAGACAATGTGATACAGTCTATACATACATGTGTGGGTGTATGTGATTAAGTGTGTTTAATCATCATGGTTATTATTAATTATTTTCTACTCACAATTATAAATTAATTAATTACAGTAATACATGAATACTCATAATGAATACTCATAATGACAAACAAACAATAAATTACTACTCGCAATGATACTGACAAACAAATTATGCACACACACACACACACACATACATACATACACATATATACACACATACATACATACATACATACATATACTGTATATATATCCCCCCACAATGACGAATCAAATTGAAAGTGAATGGTTGGCATTTCCAACAGTGCTTATTATAAGAGTTGCTCTTTCAGGTTACCAGTAATGCACAAGGCAACTGGGACACAGTTGTGGCCAGAAGGGCTGACCCAGTGACTTGTGGTAATAGGTATTAAGGCAGCCCAGCTGTTCACTCTGGGATTGTTTATCTGATGATGCTGATGTTCTGCATGAAACAAGTGCTCTCAGACATTATTAGATAAAAGTGGAGGAAGAGCTGTCTGCTGCTCAGGCTTTGATCTCTGAAACCTCAAGCGAGGAGGGCACTGGGGTCAGCAACATGACCACATTAACATAGCTCTAGTGCACTAAACACAGACAAAAAAAAAACACACAACGCTTTTCTAAACTGATGAAATTACATAGTTGAACCAAATAAAACAGTGCCATGACTTTTTCCTAAGAGCAAACTTCACTTTTCTGAGACATTTTTGCACTTTGAATTTTAACTAACTGGACCAAGGTGATCTTTAGTGAATTTTACAGAAGCCTGTTACCCCTGGGTTCACACAGGTGTCCAAACAGAATCAGCAAAGGTGTTGTTCATCATATTAAAGGAACAGTTCATCTGAAATTTAGAATTCTTATTTTGTGTTTTTTTTTGTTTTCTTTCCTTTTAGATATGAACGTTTCACTAATATCCACTAATGACACCAAGAAGGCATCCAAAATGCATACATTAGCATATTTTATAATACACTACAGCTTAGTGTATTTATATTACACAAATATACAGTATATAAATTAGGTATACATCAGCATAAAAGGTATACATTTTATCAGTATGTATTTACTGGGAGCTGAACCTATGACCTTAAAGTTTCTTTTAGAACTACAGGAATATACTGTAAAAAAAAAAAAAAATGTAGTATTACCCACTATCTATTCAAAATATTCTAGATCCATTCCGTTTGATTTCTATGGTGAGACGTTCTATGGATGGAAATACAGTCCACATAGTATTCAGTGCTAGGCATCGAGCTCAAATGTGGATTGCTTTTACAGTGTTTCACAGATAAATAATTTCTCCGAGAATGACCTGAAACGATCCCGCGCTACTGGAGGATACAATTACATGATTGCTGTTCTCTTCGTGCCAGAAAGAGTAATTTTGCGTATTACTCCGCAATGATGGTTTACTTTACAAGCGACCTGACAGGAACTCATCACGACGACTCGTCAAATTGAGCGTAAATATTTGATTTACACTGCCATCTACAGGAGTAAAGCTCTAGGGGAGGGTGGTGAAGGAGAGGAAAGCCCCAGAGGTCTGCTGTGAGGAGAAACTTCACCTGTGCCAGCCATATCCTAACTGTCCTCGCTCAAAGAAAACAACTGAGTGAGTTTAGCTTGCAAGTCAATGTTTCACTACTGTCTACACTGGACTGGTTAATGTAGGCTACCATGGACAGCGACCGTCAGTGTTCGAGGGCGAGCTCATTAGTATTCTGTGAAACATAGTACAGTTAACTCTTCTCAGTATCATAGTAAAATATACGAAAGCTGGTGGGAAATGCTTTAATTGAAAGCACAACTGTACGTTCACTCTGCCAGCGTTTCCTGTTTTAATATCGAGCGCGACACTGCTACAAAATCATTAGAAGTGTAGCCGATTCCTGAAGCAATTGATCTTATGAGCCGGATCTTTTGAGTCAATCAAAAAAAAACAAAAAAACATACACTGCAGCCCTATTTCCGATCGAATGGGTGACTCTTATGAGCCGGTTCTCTTTAGTGAGTCAAAAACAGCGCACCCAATGCAGTCAGATTCCTATACGAACGACTCTTATGAATCGGTTCTTTTAAGTGATTCAACAATACTTATGAATCAGTGAGAACTGTTACTGTATTAAACTCAGTCACTTAAGCCATTAAATGTCGTCTTGTATAACTTGAAATAAGCTAAAAAACTGTTATTGTGTTATGTTTTACTTAAGGCTTGTTATAAATCAGTGCAACTATACTGACTAGTCATTTATATGATATTGAATTGCATGTATGCTGCCTCTAAAAAGTCAACAGAAATTGAAACGTTAACGTTCCTTTTAAAAGAATGGTGGCAAATATATTCTGATTTACATATTTATTCCGTTTAAATCTGAAAATATCATAATTTGGCTACAGACTAGCCCAGAGGCAGGGAATGCAATAAGCCCAGCAAAATAATTATTCCTCAATAGTAGCCTACTAAAAGAATCGTTCATGGAACCTTAGTCGTTCACAGGAATCATAATCGTTCAGTTGCTTACGATTCCTATCCCTAATAAACAAATACAAACGGCACTTAAGTTTTCTTTCAGCACGAGGTATCTGCGAATTTAGCGTTGTATTTGTAACTGGTGACACAATTGCATTTATTATTGCTTTGAATTACTCATTAACAACTTCAACAGCACCATTTTATGACATAAATGCGGTTTTGACCATTAAAAAGGCGACATAAATGCTAAAACATATTGATGGTCAAACCTACCTTCCCGCTGTTAGTTAAGAGAGAACGATGTTGGTCTTCGTCCAGTATGACATTTGTGGACGATTAAATCCTTTGAGTATTTGAACGAAATTCAGGGACCGCGACAAAAATCCCAAACGCACAAGATGTTGATAGACGCGTGATGTTGATTCAAATGAGCTTCGGCACGAGAAGAGCGGATGAGAGGATCTCGATCTTCAAAGAATCCTGTGAAACATCCACGAGGATGAGTTCACGTGTTCTCACTGAAGCTCTGAGGAGTCTCAGCTCAAACCATCGTTTCTGTCTAAAGTTTCAGAGCTCCGGCGGTCGATGTTTTGCCGGTGAGAGACTGTGTCCGGATATTCTAACTCACATCTGGCGTTAACAGTCACCCAGTGTTGTTCCTATAGTCCGTAGCCGGCTATGAGAGAATAAATGATGCATTGAGTTTGCAATTTATTATAGAAAACGACGCTTCAGATGAGCGACCATGAAAGAAACACAGCATCTTTCTCTCCTTCCAAGAAAGGGCTTCTGCAGAAAGATCTGTGTAGGTGAGGGAATGACGCACAGGATGTTTCACAAAGCAAAAGGCGGTGATAATACAGGTTTATTGGTATTGTATTGTCAGTAGCCTACAGCTTCGCTAATAATTGTCATTTTTGGTGCATTTTAATCATTTACTGGGCACATAGACTTTATGATGTTAAAATATTCACTCGTTTTAATATAATGTAAAAAAGTGGCAACGTGCAATTGTTACCTTACAGAGCTGTTTTAACCCTTAAAAATAAATTTTGTTCGTATAAATTAATGTATTTAGGTTGATTCAACAATATAAACATTTTTTTCGACTTGAATAAAAAGTAAATTTAGATACCATTTTAGGTTCATTTTTTATTTCATTGTATACTTTACAAGGAGTTAAATAAATACATTCATTAATAAACAAATAACACGTATTTTTGCAACAAAAAAAAAAAGTATATATACTATATAATATTTTATATGTATTC
>NW_015641018.1:1653983-1661286 GCF_001515625.1 Sinocyclocheilus rhinocerous
TATATATATATATATATATATATATATATTATTTTATACTTTAAACAAGTATCAAATAAAGACATAAACATTAAAATACATAATGATTTTTATGATATTTATTCTAAAATATATATAAAATAAATGCATACAAATATAAATGCATAATACTCTACAGTAAAATAAATACATTTCTCATGCAACACTTGTTTGAAAATTAAACAATTTAGCAATTATCTAAGGAGGTGCCCATAATGATCAACTATTATTCTGAATGACATACTAGCCAAATCCATATTGTGTTTAACAGGCCTGCACTTTCGTATCAATAAGCGAGAAAAAGTCACTAACCTGTCACTTACCATATTGCAATCCAGCTCCCATTAGAAGGTTAACTATGTCATTGATGCATATAAATGCATGTGTGATCTGGCTTCTTCCAATCAATAGAGTAATCGAGATTGAAAATAAGACATCGGCTTCTGAACAAACTATCCTTTATTAGACATTCAATGGCTAGATGTACAGGAGTTCTTATTCTTCTGTCTCCATGCTGTCCAGTAATAGAGTCAGGGGTACTGTGCTAAAGGTTAGGAATCAATTGTCTAATGAGTTTGGTTGATGAAATCAAATTAAACAGCTGATTGATAAGGGTCAAAAGTGTTTGGTTCATCAACAAAGAACAAAGAGCAACGAGCAATGAACTGAGCCGTTCGCTCAATGGTCTCTGTGCCCATAGAAACCACTGAATGGTCTTTATTTTTATTATTCACAAGGAATCTGTATTATATCCTATTATAATTATGACTTTAAATACATTCAATTATGACGTTCAGCATCCAGCATCTACGTGACCACATTTAGTCTTCTTCCTCATTCATTCATTCATTCTAGTATCTGACCTTCACACACACACACAACCATATTCAATGGTTAAATCCAGTTGCCATTACTGTTCCTTATCCCCTTTTTCTTCTTTTCTCCTATAGGCTGAATGAAGATGGCTGAATCGTTTTCAGACCTATACATTTACACTAGTTTCCAGGTAAATAAATAAGCACTGCATAACTTACAGCTGAGAAAACCACATTACAGATGCAAAAGTGAGTGATGTAGTAGAAAAAAAAATCTCGCAAACGGAGGAAAGGGCAGATGGTTTCTAATATGGTGCTTATGTAAACTCTAATGCTACTTGTCAAGGTTAAGGCATGAGTTGTAATATTTTTTATTTTACTTGGAAATATTAAAGGCATCAACTTGGCGGGCATGTTTTCTGGTCCGCAGATTACAACCCACACAGAGCAGTAAACTACCTTGTTTGGCCAATTTTATTTAAGGATATACTGTTGGCAAGGCCTGTTTGACAGTTTCATCCTACTGGAGTTTATATTTCCTCTCTGGAAAGTTTGAACGTTTTCAAACATTACCAGGAGCGAATCTGAAAGATGAGATGAATCAGATCGTTGAGATATTGATTCTTTTACATCGCTCATGAATGCATGTTGAAAGTTCACCAGCGTCAGAAATTGACACACAGCAACATCTTGTACTCGTCTCTCCCGCCATGGGACGTCATGCGTGTTCTCGTGAAGTCCTTCATTTTTAAAACAGCATTTATTATGATTGGTATTTATATTTGCTGCATAGGGAAATTTCTGTACCCAGCCGTCAGAAATAAGTGAATTGTGAGAGCAGAGTGCTGTGTGTCAGGGTGAAATATGTCTCTCCAAGCACTGCTCATGGCTGCACAATGGTGTGAGTTTCATTAAAATGAATGTGAGGCATAAGGGCCAATCAGAAGCTCATCACTCTGTTTTGGCTGTTAAACCATGCATGGGAGAAATGACAGACAGTGTGATTTAATGCCTGAAAGGACCTGAATACCAACATGGCACTATGTATATAAAAAAATATATATGCATGAATCACAATTAAAGCTTCCTTAGACATTCCTTGAAGTGCACTCAAGAACACCAGCGGTAGTGAATACTGAACACCGCACAGCCAGATCCTGTTGGCGTAACAGCAAGCATCATTAGTGGGAGGTCTAACGGTCGGCTAATGCCAGTCGGCTAATGTTCACTGCATTATGGGCATGCATAATACCAGCTGCTAATTTGTATAGGCAGCAATGTCAATCCATGTCCATATCAACCCTGTAATGCAAATGCATACGGTAGTAATGAGATTAACCACTCAAAATGAATCACTCAAAATCTGTCTAGGTCATATTTCACCCCAATATGACATAAACATAATAATAATTCAATAAAATTAGGTTTATTTAAGGGACTATTCAAATTCAAAATTCTTAAAATAAATAAACTCTTATTTATTCAAATATCTGCATTACTAGAATGTAAGAAAAAGTGTGTGTGTGTGTGTGTGTGTGTGTGTGTGTTCAGATTTGGAGAAATATAGCATTACTGTACATCACTTGCTCATCAATGGATCCTCTGCAGTGCATGGGTGCCGTCAGAATGTCAGAACAGCTGATAAAATATTACAATAATCCACACCACTCAATTTGAATTTTGGGGTGGACTATTCCTTTAAGACAATAAATGGGGAAAAATATTATGCCCAATTATACTATACACACACACACTGCAGTAATGAGAAACTTTGTGGAAAATGTGCTTGATTGTAATGAGACAAAAAAATATATATATATTTCTGATCCGAAAAAGGCTTCATTTTCTTTATGAAAAATATAATTATTTTGGAGTGACATGTTTTTGTGTGATTCAATCCATTGAAGATATTATTATATCATTTTAGTTTCTTTTAGATTTCGATCATTTAATTTTTCTATAATTTTATCTGTATTGGTTCGAATTTAATGGCGTCACTAATTACATTGATTCATTCAAAACATTATTTCTGTGCCAGAAAAAATAGAGTTCTCATTAAATTAATGAATTCATCAAATAGACATTGCCCCCTTAATTATTTTTGTCATTTTTTGTTAATAGCTTTATATAAAAGGAGTTTTTCAACTATTTAATATTACTTAACAAGCCACAAATTAGCACCCCAACACTGGATACAACAGGAAGAATGAGCATTTTCCTTAGCAGTTCCTGTCCACTTTCCAGTTTTATCTAGTTATCTCACCTAACAAGAGGAAAGCATGTGTTGAATTTCATTTCAGCTTAGTATCCATTAGCATTATAAAATATAGTAACGCCCTCCCTGTAACCTTAGATGACACTATAGTTTCACAAACCCAAATAAGCAATTTCCTCCATGATCTTCAGTAATGATGGAAGAGTCTCAATCGCGAGCACACCACCCCAATCCATTACTGCACCGGTGAATTTGCCTATAGAGTCATTTAACATGCCAGTAATTAGCGTTCCTCAGGAGGCCCAGAGAGAGTGTTGTTCACCGCTCCAGTGTGGAGCTCAGCGGCCTACAGCTCTATCTATAACTCTGACAGAAGCCTCAGCGCTGTCAGTCCCTCTGTGGAACCCTCCCCAATCTACAGAGAGGAAGATGAATGCCCCATCCACTCTGACATCACAATCAGAGCGCACTTGCAGTCCCTCTCTCTCTCTTGAACTCTCTTTGTCCTCTTGTCTTTCACTCTGTCATTCTCTCACTTTGTCTCTCGCTTCAAACACGATTCTTTCCCTTTATCTCGCTCGCTCTCTTTCTCTATGAAGTGTCCCCTTTTTTCGCCCACGAGCCACCTACTGTCCGTTCCTCTGTTTACTATCGTCGTAACTTCGCTCAGCTGGAAAACAAATGCGGTGACAAATCCAGGATCAGACACAGACCGGATTATTCCATTCTAAAGAGCAGCCGCTGAATTATCAGCTATCAAATTCCACCTATTGTGTATGACACAATATGGAATTAAAAAACCTTGCTGCCAACCTTTTTAAAACACACAAATAAAGCAGCGTGTTTACAGAACACCATTTTCAGTCAAAAACAGATGGCGTTTTAGAGGCTTGAAAATGCTAACTTTTGAAAACGGGTTTCTAAGTGCACGTTTTTGAAAACAATACGCAAAAATGCTAATTTGTGAAAACGGTGACATCATGCAAATGCGTATTACTGTATGTGTTCAGTCTATAGTCATGTGTTTTAATAATTGTATAGTATCCATCTATAGTATATGAGTGATTTTGTAATTCAAAAACTGCCAACATTTTTATATAGTTATAGTAGTATATTTTATATATCATGGGCCAGATTTACTAAACAGGGCAAATTAGCGTTAGAGCACAATTCCATAAAAGGGCCGATGGGAGGGTAAAATTCTGCATGTGATTTACTAACAATGCGCAGATTAAAGAACATCATTTCCATAATGACCAGCGCAATCTATCAAGAGCAGCGCAAATTACCGCCTGCTTTAAGACCTGCTTTTTTGGGTGTTAAATTATGGGGCGAAAACCAGTAATCCGATGACCGCAAACATTTGTAAATCGCGTTGCTTGATTTAATTATTAACTTTTTTATATCAATACGGTAAGTTTATTGGTAAGCTTAAAACAAGTTTGCTGAAAAGTAATCTAAAAAGTAGCCAGAGTACATGACCTAAAATTAATAACCTATATTACCTAACTACAGATTTTATCATGTAGGCTAATCTGTAATCAGTAACAGTCTACCATTTGTTAGTCCACCCAGCTTCCTTTAGTTTTCTATAATTTAACTTTCTATAATTTCATCTGCATTGGTTCAATATTGATAAAGAGCAGACACTGAATGATCAGCTATCAAACTCCACCTATTGTATAAGAGCACAATTTGGAATTCAAAAACTCTATAACCCACAGAAATCGATTCTATCTCATCAAGACCTTTAGAATATGTATGCGCTGGCCATCTATATAGTCAGGGACAAAAGTTGAGGAATGTCTGCACCGCTCCGACCCTGCCCACACCAGAACCTCAGCCAATTCTCAAGACCATGTTTTGGCCTTTATGGTGCATTGTTGCACTAAATAATTCCACACACACAAACTTAGTAAAGTTTTACTAAGTGCTTCAGGACATACGTAGTACAGTAGTGACCCAACAAGAGTATCAACTTGTATTTAATGAAGTTTGGGTTATATTTTGTTTGACCTCTTTTAAGGTTTGAGGGTATGTTATACAAACCATGCTGGTATTTATGTAATTTGATGAGCTTCTTCCAACAGAGTGCTTTGCACTGCATGTTGACATCAACCTTTGACATCAACAACAACAGATATGGGAAACATTTCCTCTTACATTGTAAGTTCAAAAGACTATTTATATTGCTATCCTAACCACACATTACTACAGAGCCTGTAAAGGCACGTTTCCCTGTGATGGGGGGAAAAAAATTAGATTGCAGGAAAAATTATATTTCAATGCTTTTTTTTCTGCTCGCAAACCTTTGCCTTGCCCTGAGAAACTTCACATTTGCACAATAATATTTAGTGTTCCTCTCTAGTAAAAGATTTTTAAGTAAAATAAAAGTTTGTCAAGCAAAGTTATGGGTTTGTGGGCGAATGGAAAATAAGTGATGAAAATCATGAGGTGGGAGGAAATAAAAAGGTTTTTTGTCGACAAAAACTAAAAAGAAAATGGGCATCACAACAATAATTGACAAAAATATGAAAATACTGACAATGCACTAACAAAGATTACTGAAGAAGAAAAAAATGTTTCATATAATCCAATCGTAGTTAATAATGTCAGTGATTGACCCACTTGAGCTATATGAGATTAATCAGACATACACACAACATAAGCAAAATATTACAACTTGATTTTGCACAAAAATGCATATGCATAAGTGAACATACTCCGTTATGTTTGTCAGGATTTTAATATGCTCTTTCTGGGGCAACACACTAAACAGCTAAAATTGACAACGAACAACTGTAGCATAACGAATTCACAAAACGGTGCTCATAACAATTTCAGAAGCTCAGGATTTCACAAGGATAGTTTTGACATGTCGTTAGATGTTGATACGTAATTTAATATTAAAAAAAGCAATATTTGGTTTAATTTTGCTGTCTCAGCAACTAAAATGCGATTTTGTCATATTTAATACTATTAAATATAATACATATTTAATATTAAATACATTTTAAATATTAACTCTGCCTATCCCGTCAGAACAAAAAAACAGAACCATATTTTCCCTTCTTTTATGCCTTTTTCTCAGGTTCATTCCGCGAAAAAAAAAACCTCATGGAAGTGATTTTGACTGCGCTTTCTACCTCCATCTGTCAGAGACTCTGTCTGTCTTTAATGTCCATCTGTCTCTCAGTGTCTGTTTATTCTAGTCCTCTGAGGTTGCACTGAAGTTTTTTCATGCACATTTGCACATTAAGAGGTTTGTAATGCCAACTCAGTCTCTTAGAAAATTTAGTTTGTAGTCACCCAGATCCACCAGAGGCACTGCAGGAGTGTTCTTAGCTGCAAAAATGCAAATAAAGGGTAGAAGCCAGCTTTAAAACATTCCCTATAGAGCTGGTCTCTCATGATGTGGCATGTGCAACAATAATATTCATGTTTAATATTTTGTAAATACTATTAATGTATTATGTCTGATTTCAATCACTCGAAAATCAACTTCTACACAGAACACAAAAATAAATATTTTACAAAATGTAACCGGTCACTTTTTTCTGTACAGTTACACTGAAATTAAACTGATGCTTTCAAGCTTTCACAAAAGTAGTTCATACGACTTGTGTTCTGCAGTACATTTATCACACAATATCACAATGTGTTCTGCAGTACATTTATCACACAATATCACAATTCACACAATATCACAAAATGTAGCATTATATCACTGCTGACCAATGGATCTTCTGCAGTGAATGGGTTCCGTCAGAATGAGTCCAAACAACTGATAAAAACATCACAATAATCCACAAGTAATCCACACGACTCCAGTCCATCAATTAACATCTTGTGAGGTAAAAAGCTGCAAGTCTGTAAGAAACAAATCCATCATCAAGACATTTAAACTTTAAACTGTCACTTCAAAAGTCACTGTGTTTTTGGATCGTTTCTGCTTGTAGACAGTGCTTGATCTGTGCATATTTCTCTCCTGATTCAGCTGAGATGACTTTTTCAATGGAGAAAGCAAACTTATAGAGGCCCGGAAGCAACGGTTTAAAGCTAAAACCGTCTTAAAGGGGTCATATGATGTTGCTAAAAAGAACATTATTTGGTGTATTTGGTGTAATGAAATGTGTTTATGCGGTTTAAGGTTAAAAAAACACATTATTTTCCACATACTGTACATACTGTACACTCCTCTATGCCCCGCCTTTCTGAAACACGTCGATTTTTACAAAGCTCATCGGTCAGAAAA
>NW_015641018.1:1661887-1689361 GCF_001515625.1 Sinocyclocheilus rhinocerous
TAAAACCCATTACAAACGAGGCATTTGTTGCATCCAGTGGGGACATAATTACTGATTATAATGACTTATACTGTCTTTTTACGCGCTGTGTTGCATCGCGCCGCACACATCTGAATATTTGGTTAGAACGAGCCGTTTTAGGTGGTTGACTCTTAACTTTTATAAAGAATATCTCTTTGGATTTGAGACTTTAGTCTTTGCAACTTTACAGATCTTCTTTATGCACCAAGAGCTTGTAACACTCCAAAGAGAAAGGAAAAATTGAAATCGCATCATATGACCCCTTTAATAATGAATTTGTTTCTTACATGCACACAGCTTTTCACTTTGGACATTAATTGATGGATTATTAATAGCTGTGTGGATTATTGTGATGTTTTTATCAGCTGTTTGGACTCTCATTCTGACGGCACCCATTCACTGCAGAGGATCCATTGGAGAGCAAGTACTGTAATGTTAAATTTCTCAAAATCTATCCCAATAAGGAAAAAAACTCATCTACATTTTGGATGGCCTGACGGTGAGTGCATTTTCAGCAAACTTTCATTTCCGGGTGAACTAATCCTTTCAACAGAGAAGATTATCAGTGAATAATGACCTAAATTGTTTCTCACTCCTTTTGTGAGATAAAAAAAACAATCCCACAGGTTTGGAAAGACATAAGGAAGTAAATAATGAAAGAATTAGTAAACAATAACAGGTCAAAATGTAAAAAAACAGCAGGTTTCTATTTAATTCTTCCATTAATTAATTTATTAATTCCATCTTTAAAAATTGAAGCTTTAACCAAGCTTTTCCCTGCAGAGAAAATATATGGAGTGGAGGATTGTGGGTCTCTCAATGTGGCCCTAAAACATTTTCTAATCCACTTTTATTCCTCACCAAGGTCTATTAATCTGGGGAGCAGATACTTATCCTGCTCTGATTTATCCGCTTATAAATGAGCTGACATATGGATGAGATTAAGCATTGGCATGGTGTAAGGTTTATAGTTAAGGTTTATGATTTAAGCCGGGCCTATGAGATTCCAGTGGCGTAATGAGAGTCCACTGGTGGAATGTGACGCTCAGCCCAGTGGATTTTAGCCTTCAGGTCTGAATGAGAGGGGGGGAAATAAATAAATAAAAGCTAGATTTTGAATGAGCTTGTGCAATTTATTTAAACATTGGACTAACTAATTCCATAGATTATATTTTTCATTTTCCATCCACACACAACTGAGCACGAGTAAAAAACCTCAGGGTTGGTGAAATTCACCTTTAAACCAGGCCAACGTGTGCAGTAATGATCTCCAGATAGTTACATAATTTATATCATCAGTTCTCACGAAATCCTTTTCCTTTCTCGCCTCCACTGCTTTCATTTATTTCTTTTACAATATTAACGAGGCAAGAATGCTTTAATTAAGAACAAAAGAGAGACACGATGACAAACGCTGTGATCGAGCAACTCTCTCTGCGAACCAACAATATATTATGACAGTTGGCCTGTTTAACTAATGCAAATTCTAAAGCTCTTCACATCATTGGGCCGTAGCCTGGTAACGGCATCCTGTCAGCCTGTGCATTCAACAAACGAATCATCCAATTACACAAGCCAAATGAGACAAATACCTCCAAACTCACTGGTGGACACAGTAGTGACAGTGTCAAGACTTCCCACTTAATCATCAGTGCGTTTCTTAGTAAGAAGCGCTTCAAACCGAGCCTTACTTCAGTCACAAAACAATCTATTTATTCATGTTTTTTCCTTTTTTTTTTTTACTCCCCAGCACTGCCTTCCTATTCCATTTTCACTTTGAACCAGCAAAGAGTAAACAGGCTCTCAAGGTTCCGGAAATAATCTGGATTAATATGGATGAGACATCTCATTAACAGCAAAAGATGGGGGGAACATTAAAGCGGTCTGTAAAAAACAGTGGTGCAATATCTCTTCCTTAAAGTGCGGTATATGACAGCACGACCGCTTTGTAATTGAAGCCTCTCTGAGAAATCCTGAATGTTCTTAAAAATACGAAGATTAAAAAAAAAATGCAGAGAGAGGGCTGCTCAATTTCTTACAAATGTTCCACTTCACTGTGGTCACATTGAAGCTATTCAAGACGTCCTTTAGCGGCAGACTAATAACTCAGGTCTGTGTCTGCCGTGAAAAGCACGAGTGGTACATGAGGAAAAATGCTATTTATATGCATCAGGGGTGAACAGGAGAGAGTGTGTTTGTCATCCAGTGCTGATTGTCCAGGCCAGATGCTGAGACAACGTGCACCGATGTCTGTAGAGTTTATTGCAGGAGAACACAATAAATTGAAAGGTGTTGGCTTTGCCTTAGTCTATGTGTGTGTGTGTGTGTGTGTGTGTGTGATGGATAATGTACACAATTGCAGCAACTCAGACATGTTGGAAAATCAATGCTGGACATTCAAGATATAAACTAAACTCAATTTATACAGCGACAGACAACACGCAGCCATTTCTCTGTATAGCAACAGTGAATCACATCTTAACCGTACATTCTCTGGGCTAACCAAATAAAGAAAAGTGTTAAGTATTTACTTAACTGGTGTATAAAGGATTTTTTTTTAAAGTTAAAGGAGGCCTATTATGCACCTTTTTACAATATGTTATATACGTCTCAGGTGTCCCCAGAATGTGTTTGTGAAGTTTCAGCTCAAAATACCCAACAGATCATTTATTATATCCTTTTGTAAATGCCTATTTTGAGTGGAAGCAGAAACAGGCTCTTTAAATGCAAATGAGCTGCTGCTCCCCGCCCCCTTTTCCAGAATAGGGCTGTGCCTTTACAGCTCATCCCTCAGATACTCTGCTAAAAAAAACATCTGTTTGGTTTTGATTATCATGTCTATTGCACTGAAATAATGCGTTTTAAACCATATTAGTTTAAACTTCTGATATATGGTTTTCTAAGTGCACACATCCGAAGCAAGGGGTGGTAATATTATAATAAGATTTTTTGCGAAGTCGCGTTTAAAAAAACACGGGTCGTGTTTTTTTGGGCTTATTTTAAAAAATATGGTTGCTTGTTAGGGAAAACCTGACAAGCAACTTCGTTTCTTTACATTTATGGTCAATGTTTTTTTTCCAATATATTGTTGACACTGTCTGCTCGTAGGTAAAAGCCAATCAGTGCAATAATTAATGCGCTGTAGGGTTATTCGCCATCACACATCGCGCCCCCTCCCCCCTAATTGGAGTAAAATCACGTTTAACTTGCATGTTAACGTTAGTAGATTTAAATAGACAAACAAGGCCACCAACAGAGATGTACAGAGATGGAGGAAACATGGGAGAAGGTGAACGGTGCAGGGGAGTAAAGGGACCTAATTTAATTTGTAAAATATTTTTATAATGCATTAATCATAAGCAGTAATACTAATAGTAGATACATGGTTCGAGTTTATTTTATTATAAATATATGGCTATATTAAAGCTCCCCCTTAGTGCTCTTGTCTTGTTTTATTCTCCTTTCCCATCTCCATAACTCTTCTGCTCGGAGGATTGTGCCCACCCGCTTTGTTGCAATTTGATGATTTTTGTAAAATAACTTACGTTTTTGCTCTTGAAACTCTGAGTGGTTTCAGTTTACTATGTTGCAGGCTCATTTATTGATAATAAATAATATCGATGATAATAAATAATATAATAATATTGGGCTTGTTTTTGAAGCTGCGGTTGCTCATTTAGCCTGTAAGAGTTGGTAACACTGGTCACGGGGGGATCGAAATCGGAGCTTTTGACGTTTTTTCACAAGCTTGCAGAGAAAGGCTTATCAAAAACAATTTACTGGGTTGTTCTTTTTCACGTTTTCTGGGTTGGTAGATGCACCGGGGACCCGATTATAGCACTTGGAACACATAAAAAGTCTGATTTTCATGATATATCACCTTTAAAAATGTAATTCACTGACACAATGACTTAAATGCATCTCTTTTATGATGAGCATGTTTTTAATTTGTGATTAATTTAATTTAATTTAAAAAAGCCTTATTAGAATTATGCATTTCTTTCTTTGGTGCTTTCACACCTGGCCCGTTGTTTCGGAACCTGGTGCGTTTCCCCCCTCTTCCTAGTAGGTGCATTTTAAAAATGTTTTCCAGATGAATCCTGAACTCCTGCTCAAAGTGATAAATTAATATAACGACAGCTACAAAAAACCTCAACGATAAGGATGACAGCCGTGACAGCGGTGGAATCCCGGAAAATAAACCGTGGAACTTTGACCAATGAGAGAACAGTTTACTCGCGCGTGACTTGTATTAACAAATTTGGTCCGTTTAGAAACATTGCCGTGTGAAAGCAAACCGCACCAAGAATAAAAAGCAACATTGTAATAATTGTAATCCCTGTTTTGGAACAAAGCAATCGATCTACAGGTGTGAAAGCACCCTTAACAACAAACAATAGGTAAATAAATTTTTTTTTAAAAACTATTGAAATAAATTAATATTTCAGGATATTTGGAAGAAAAATAAAAAATTATTAAAATGTATACACGCATACAGTATGTAATGAAAATATTATTTTTACTTGATAATTATACATTTTTAAAGAATCATTCAATTTAAAACATTATTGAAAATGGTACAAAAGTTGCCAAAACCATATGGAAAAATAGTAAACATAAAGAGTGCGTTTTTAAGAACATGCACCGTTTTTAAAAGATTTTCCCTCTTCTTTATCATTGACACTCTTGTCATTGTATGAAATCAGTTTTAATCCTATGAGCATTGGGCCCTGTTCAGTTGAAAAACATTATGGGATATTTGAGATTTCTTTTAGCACTTCCATTCGTATTGTTTTTTTTGTTTGTTTTTTGTTTGTTTTTTCCCCTTTGCACATATGAAGTCCCTTCTAGGTTTATCATTTTCTGGCACATCTGCAGACAGTTTATTTCCCCCCAGGCTGTGAAAAAAAAAAAACACACACTGAAGTCTTATTTTATAAAGCTGACATTCCAATAGGGACTGCTGTCCTCCTCACCGAGTATGAGAGACAAGTATTTTATTGTCAGAAGAAAACATTACCTCATCGTCACCTTACCAACAACTGACATGTTGTTTGAGCGATGCTCATTGTCAAGGTTAATCGAAACGGACAGTCTTATGAAGATTTAACGCAGCAAAACAAGAGCATAGCTATTCATCTGGCTGCCGAGGGAGAATAGAAATGATTAATGATTAGGTAATGTTATATACAGCTATAAAGTGAGTTCATACATACTGATGAACAACTGTAGAGAGACTCAGTGAGCAATTACTGGAAAATAGATCACTATTTAGCTTTTACTCCAATGGTACATGTCTAGTTCTTAAGAGAAAGAAATGAAAATCAAACAACTTCAGGCGATCTTATGACACTGACACATTTTTCTAAATTAATTGGGTGTGACAGACTAGGTGTTACAGCCTAAGAATGGAAAATTACAATTCCCTTCACAACACATCTGTAATTTAGCCTATTTATACATATTGTCAGATGTTGATGTGAGACAGACTCATGACACACTAGTAGTACAATCGAAAAACGATAATAATAATAATAATAATAATAATAATAACTGATTCTTGATACCAATTTGTTTGTTTTGTTTCCAGCGTTAACTATTAATGTAAGTTAAATGCTAATGAAAACGAACAATTATAAATAAATACAAATTAAAACTATGCATGTAGTCTACAGGCCATGTAGCCTTTGAGTAATTTTCTCTCCAAACTATAAACAGAGACATATTTCATAGAGAGAAATTAACTGAAAAGACAACAGTAGGGAGCTGGCAATCTATTATCCCCTAAATGTGACAATGTATTACTGTGTATGATTACTATACTGTATATGTAATGTATATATTAGAGTACTATAAATGAATTTATTATGTGTCTTGAGCGACTATCCTTTGAGACAGCGCTCTGCATCTGTCGGCAAGAGTTTATCATGAGTACAACCAGTTGGGTTACGAAAGTAAAAAAAAAAAAAAAAAAAAAAATCCCATTAATTTTCTCCCCTGGGGAATTGAATTTTAACGATAATGTATAAACCTTTTGAAAACAGACCTACTGTGAGATACAAGGTTGTTGATGGTATATGTGACCCTGGACCACAAAAGCAGTCTTAAGTCGCTGGGGTATATTTGTAGCAATAGCCAAAAATACATTGTATGGGTCAAAATTATAGATTTTTCTTTTATGCCAAAAATCATTAGGATATTAGGTAAAGATCATGTCCCATGAAGATATTTAGTAAATTTCCTGCAAAACTTAATTTTGGATTAGTAATATGCATTGCTAAGAACTTCATTTGGACAACTTTAAAGGCGATTTTCTCAATATTTAGATTTTTTTTTTTTTTGCACCCTCAGATTCCAGATTTTCAAATAGTTGTATCTCGGCCAAATATTGTCCTTTTAAATACTGACCCTTATGACTGGTTTTGTGGTCCAGGGTCACATATGCTTTTTTGAAGCCATCAGCCCACATTATTTCAACTTATTTAAAAAAAAAATAAGCATGTTTAGCAGTGCCTGGTGAAACACTACATTACCCATGATTCTGAAAGAAAATCAGAAAATCAAACAAATTGTGCCAAAATAACTCCGTAGCACAAACCATTAAGCACCGTGAACAATGTAATGAAATCAATATATGTTCTCCAACTACTTAAAAATTAAATAAAAAATATTTATAAAAATAAAAAAATAAAATAAAAATTGTGTGTGTGTGTGTGTATATATATATATATATATATATATATTGCAAACTGGTGTTTCTTACCATCTTAATCTTAATTATGAACACACTGGTTTGTAATTCAAACAGTTTTACCATTTACTGCACTTTGTTATTCTTCTCGTTATTTCCCTACAGTGGCTAATGAACCAGAAGTCTCGCACATTCACAAAAAAAACAGTTTACTTCCGCGTTGAAAAATAAGGTGGATATGAAAACTAAAAAAGTGGGCGGGCACTGTTGCACTCTACAACAGTCAGTCCTGGTGCTCTAATCTGATTGGACAACACAATTCCACAAGTTGTGTGGTGATGTCAGTGATACAATGTTATTCTTTAAGCTTTCAAAAAGACACATTTCACTATGAGAACTCAGAGGTGAGTGCAGCTTGACAAAGCTTTTTTCCAACAGAAATATTTTTATATTAGGCAGCAGTCAACATTATTTCCCCCAGTTGAGGCATCAATCAGAATACAGCAATAGTTACAGTTTAAAACTTATTTCATATATATACAATTGGCTTAATATTTATTTATTGCCACCTAGTGGGCACTACAGTCCTAAATCCATATCTAGTGCCCACATCTGCACTATAACAAGAATCCTTATGCCATATGGCTCAGACTACAGGAGTTTTTAAATCCTAACCGATTATAAAATCAGGTTGCATCTTGCACAGATTGTCTTCTTTCAAATCTCAAACATGATTTGAAAATCATGGAGCATCACACCGTACAAGAGATTAAGATTATCATGCCAGAGGAAGCACCTCACAATGGATAACGAAACGTATATTGTCTGTTCTTCAGCAAAGGTGAGATTGAACTGCCAATTTTAATATCTGTTAACAGTAGTATGCTAGCTAACAGTAAAAACTGTTTACCATTGCTTAGCAACACCATCAGCGCTAGGCGCTAGCTGCTTTTTACTCTCACCTGGTAAGTTCAAAACTGAGGTGCCATCTGCCCAGCTTTTTTCTTTGTCCGTATCAAGTATGCCGCACACGTCCTGAAAAGTGAAGCCAAAACATTTTGATCACCATCTGGTGGCTGGCTGCATATAGGTCATAAACCCTGCCCTTTCCACGTAAACAAATCTAATTAAACGTCAAATAAATATTTTCCAAAGATGGTTTCCATCTTTTTAGGTAGTTCTTATCACTTTGATGTGTTCAAGTGTTTGTTTTTCTAAAAAGCTTGCTTTTAGGTAGTTATTTAATGCTTTAAAAATGGGGTTTGGCGTCATGATCGTGAGCTTGCGAACTTGCGAGTTTAGGCTGGACATCGATATCGCGGCCCCAGCTAATGATAACTGCGCAGGCTCTGGTTCCAAATGATTACAGCGACCATACATGGGACACTGTGGCTTCTTTTCTTTTTTTTACATTTGAAGGAAACAGGGAACATCGATCATATTTCATATCCACCTTATTTTTCAACGCGGAAGTAAGCTGTTTTTTTTGTGAATGTGCGAGACTTCTGGTTCATTAGCCGCTGTAGGGAAATAACGGGAAATATCGATTTTCCATCGATTTAATTCAAACATTATATTACATTTGATATTATCGGGTGTGTCATGCGAGCACATCAGCAGAGTTAAGATTATATCTGAAAATGCCTTACATTACCAGACAATCTGGGTCGAACATCGTAAAACAACCAAGGTCCTACATAAGATAAATTTTTTTCGGGGATAAATTGGCCTAAAACTCTTGTAGTCTCAGCTAGCCTGCTTTAAAACGTATTTATAAGGACAAAAACACTCTTTCTCCCCCCACGGTAGTAACACACACACACATAAAGATGGCAGAATTTGCAGTCTCCTCTTAAAGCAAGGAGCTCGGCCCATTGCCAACAGGTGTATATGTCACAGTGACCTTTTCCTAAGCACATCTCAAGAGCGGCAGTGAATCAGCACCCGGCCCGCTACATTATTTAAGTGACTTCTCTAAGAGTACACTAACAGCAGCACTCTTACAGAAGAATAATAGCAGCGAATGTATTAAAGTTTCAGCCCGCTTAGAGAATTGAGAACTTGTCTGTAAGAGGAGAGCAGGCCTTCATTGGGATGTAAAATGCATTTATTTCCTGGGCTGTTTGAATTCATGGGGAGTAACCCGCGTAGGAATGGGATAGTCTGCATGTGGGGTAGATCGTAAGTTGGTTGTTTGTTATTACCAATTCTGCAAGTGCAGTGGATAAACACGTCTATCTAGCACGTTTCAAATAAAAAACATTAAAAAAAAAAACAATGGAAGAGCAGTGCAATGGGATGAAAAAATGTTCTGTGCAAACGGTCCCTAAAAAATGTTGTATTAAAGGAATACTCCACCCATAAATTAAAATTAGCTGGAAACTTACTCACCCTCATACTATTCAAGATGAAGATGAGTTTTTTTCTTAATCTGAGCATTTGAACTCACCAATGGATCGTCTGCAGTGAATGGGTGCCATCAAAATGAGAGTTCAAACAGCTGATAAAAACATCACAATAATCCACATGACTCCATTCCATCAGTTAACATCTCGAAGCAAAAAGCTGCATGTTTGTAAGAAACAAAGATGTTTTTTTTTTTTTTCAAACCATTGATTCCAGCTAAAATTTCAGTCCTTCATCCATAATATTGTTTTCTTCAGTGAAAAGGTCGTCTCATCTGAATCAGGAGAGAAATATGCTCAGGTCAAGCACCATTTACAAGTGAAAACAGTCCAAAATAGCTCTAAACCAACATGTGGGTGGATTTTGATGTGAGAGACAACATGGACAGACTTTTTCACTGGAGGAAACATTAGTATGGATTTTGACCAGAAGCGATTTTTTTTAAATTAAAACATCTTGGATGAACTATTCCTTTCATTTTAAATGCCTTTCAGAAACATTGCAAACTCGACTGGAAGCCTGGAACTCCAGGGACTAGAGCAGATGGTTTTCCCCGAGTACACAGAGCATCCAACGCCTGCCACAATCCAGCCTGAGGAAAAGGGCCAAAACAAGAGAAAAGGGAAAAAGACAGACAGCAGTGCCCCAAAGAGGAGCAAGAAGAATGACACTCGAAGAAAAGATGGATCGCCGGACGACTGTGCGGGAGCAAATAATGAACGAAGCCCCCTTCCTGCGCCCCCTCGCATTTCTCTAAGAGACCTGATGGAGGCTGAGACAAAGTTAGTGTTCGGTGACGAACAGGACATTACCCACAAGTCCCTGGCCTCCACCGCCACACAATTAATGTGTCAAGCGGCTGAAATAGGAGGGTCTCCGAGTGGACCTAATCTCAGCTTTCTGCCTCAAATTGACAAATGGCTCGATGTAGCTTTACAGGACGCCAACTCGTACTACCAACAGAAGAAATATGCCACTGCAGCCAGCCGTTTCACTGCTGCACTAGAGGTACTCGATATTCAAATTATACCACAGGCTGCCCTTCCTACAGACCTTTATCTGTGCATTTAATACACTTACGCACTAGATTGTTTGAAAATGTGCGTGCACATGCACTCTTATGGGGATCTTAAGGCGTTCAAAGTCATTTTATATGCAGTTGCTATAGGAGCTGTTTGGATGTTCAGGGTGGTTGAAAGAAATTTAAAAAAAAAGCCCATCCAAGTATAAGACATAAGATTGCTTTAAAAAGTCACTGCAAAGTCTCAACAAACCCCATGATCTGAGGTATCATTCATAGGGCAAATGAAGTGATTTATGCATTCATTTCATATTTAATATATGAGGCTTGTTCAAATGCCCAACACTAAGCCTGAACAATAGAAATAATTACAAAAAAAATGGTCACCATGGTATTTATAAAAGTACTGTGACATCTGATACTGTGGTCACTGAGATTTTATTTGGCCAACAAAAAAATAAATAAATACATTTAATAGTGTTAATACATTTTTTTAATTGAATTTTTGGCAGTGGCAAATGTAATCCAAACATAAAAATAGAGAAACTAAGCATGCTCAATTAAAGTAATTAAAATAAATTAATAACCTGATTTCTGACTCTGCTGCTCTTCTTAACAAAATGGTATTGAAGATATTCTGAGGCACATCTTGAAGAGCTTTAATTACGGTTTACAACAGTTTTTAAAATCATAATTCTGACCTGTTATCGCTATTACCTGGATCCCACATTAACAGACTTTGACCATGTTTAAGTGGATCTGTAGATTGTTAAACATTAGAAATGTTTCTTTCATTTTTCTCAGCTGAGATTAATATAATTTTAACGGCATAATGTCTTACATGTCATTACGTACTAACGTCATACAATACATGAGGTCAAATGAGAAAAAGGTCATCAAGAGAGTGTTTATACACGTTGTAAAGTGAAGAGAACATTTTCCTTTTAATTAAGTGGTATGTTCATAGCTGCGCTGACAGTACATTCAAAAACATTCAGTGCTCAAGGTGAAATTCTTCATATTGTTTGGCTTTTTTATTACATTACTCAGCTTGGGTCACAGAAATGCATCAAGCTGATTCTTGTAATGTGACAGTGACGCCATGAGCCTGAGTTTGTGGAAATATTTTCATTTATTTCCACTTTCATTCATTTAAAAAAAAAAACACATTACATTTTATTTGACAATTGATCAACTATGTTATAAGCAGGATTATTTTTGGTCAACATCTTTCAGTATCTCAATTAATGGAAGCTCCCTTGGATTTCTCCCACCTTTTCTCTCTCTCAGCTATGTTCCAAAGGCGCTGTGTTTGAGAAACCTTTTAATGCTGATTATGAAGACATTTGTAAAGTTGTCAGCTTTGTTGAGTCCAGAATAGTTGCCTGCTATCTCCGAATGGAAAGGCCTAACCCGGCATTGCTGCATTGCTACAGGTAAATCACATGCAGAACATACCATGATAATTTTCAGACCCTGGGCCCCTCAAAAATTATGGGTATTTATTATTATTCATTGTTGTTGTTTATAAAATAAATTTAAACAGAAATACACTGCAGTTCACAAGTTTGGGGTCAGTAAGGTCATTGTTTTTTTAAATAAAATAAGAAATGTTTATTCCGCGAGGATGCATTAAATTGCTATATATCTATATATTTCAAATAAATGCTGTTCTTTTGGACTTGGTTCATCAAAACTGAAAAAAATGTGATTTGCACAACATTGATAATAAAAAGTGTTTCTTGAGCAGTAAATCAGCATATTAGAATGATCATGTGACACTTAAGACTGGCGTAATGATGCTGAAAATTCAGCTTTGCATCACAGGAATAAATTACATTTTAAAAATATTAAAATTAAAAAAGTAAATTGTAATACTAGTTCACAACATTACCATTTTACTGTATTTTTGATCAAATAATTGCAGCCTTAGTGAGCATACAATCTTATAAACAGTAGCGTAACTGTATAAAGTGCAGTTATGTACTATCTATTTGTTATACCATAGTAGTGTTGATTAATTAAAATAAAGCTTTACAAATACTACAAAAATACAATAAAAATACTATAATTATGAATCAACCGATACTGAAATTGTTAACATTAATAAACTGATATATTTTTATTTTATTTTACGGCCAATAACCAATAAACAGCCAATACTGAAAATCTATATTAATTTGTAAAAAAAAAAAAAACTATTACATGCACACTGCAACTCATTTCGCCACTCATTCTTAAAGGGTAAGTGGAAAATTAGCTCCATAATTCATCTCTTTGCCCTTAAATTAGTGCCAGATGATAATCTAAATCTTAAGGTAGGCAGAAACAAATACTGAATATTGGCCAATAGAATCCTAACAATGGGCAAAACTGATAAATAAGTGTTAACATCGGCCGGTAACTTAAATGGTGCTGAAATATTGTGCATACTTGTCTATAATACTATTAAAGTTAATAAAAGACACAACTTATGTACTGCTGAAAATAATATCATATGGTGGGTCTGTAAACTCAAAAGTTGCCCTGACAGTTTCATCTAGGTTCAATCAGCAATGTTCGCAAATGATGCGCAACACTCACTCAAAGCAGATGGATGTTGATTGGTGTGTTTGAGTGTAGTGTGACAACAGTCATTTTTTAAGTGGACGGTGAGAGTAAAGCCCCCTGACCTCCAGTTAACTGTGTCTGCTGTATCCAGTCAGTCATGTCCCTGTGCTGTTCTCCTTTGCTCCTCCATTAGTGAGAGAGAAAGAGAGAGAGAGAGTTTGCGGTTTCTCTGAGCCATAACTCATCCTGACTGCATTGTACCCTTGAAAAGTTCTGAACAGCTTAAGAAATGAAATGCAAGCTTTTGCAGCTCCCTCTGCAGACTAGAGGATGAAGGGAACAGGCAAAGTAAGCTAAAGTAATAGTAGAGATGCATTCATCCTGCATTAAAACTGTAGTTCAAGTCAATGTGAAATCAAAATTCAGTCAAACATTCCTAGGCAGTGTGTGGCTATTATGTTCCACCTTGATATGTAATGCTCAGTTTTAGCCATCAAATCATCTTCAATTCACATTGTCTTTAAGCATTCTTTCAGCTTATTTTGTCTGAATATTATAAGTATCTTAAAGGTATAGTTCACCCAAAAATGAAACTTTGTGAATGAAATGTTTTCACCCCCCAGGCCATTCAAGATGTAGATAAGTTTGTTTCTTCATCTGAATAGATTTTGAGAAATTTAGCATTACATCACTTGCTCACCAGTAGATCCTCTGCAGTGAATGGGTGCCGTCAGAATGAGAGTCCAAACAGCTGATAAAAACATCACAATAATCCACAAGTAATCCACATGACTTCAGTACATCGATTAACGTCTTGTGAAGCGAAAAGCTGTGTGTTTATCAGAAACAAATCCATCATTAAGGTGTTTAATCTACAATATTGTTTTCTTCTGTTAGAAAAGTCATCTCAGCTGAATCAGGAGAGAAATATGCACAGATCATGCACTGTTTACAAGCGAAAACAGTTCTAAAACAAATATGTTGGTGGATTTTTTATGTGAGAAGACAACAGGGGATATACTTTTTCATTGGAGGAAGAATTATTATGGATTATGGACTATATTTTGGACAGAAGCAATGGTTTAAAGGTGACCAATTATGCCCCTTTTTGACAAGATGTAAAATAAGTCTGTAATGTCCCCAGAGTGTGTATGTGAAGTTTTACCTCAAAATACCACACAGATTATTTGTTATAGCTTGTTAAAATAGCCACTTTTAGGGTATGAGCCAAAACGCACCATTTTTGTGTTTGTCCCTTTAAATGCAAATGAGCTGCTGCTCCCGGCCCACTTTTCAGAAGAGGGCAGAGCTTCAAGAGTCGGCAAAAACAAACAGGACAATCTCACACACTGAAAATGTCAGAAACTCTCAGTAGCAGATATGTTCGAACTGGAATCGGTTTAGAAGTCAGTCATCTGATTGTACTGTGCATAATAAATGCGCATTTATGATCAAAATAACGACATAGCTGGTCTCATGGTGCCATCTCGTGCTATCACAAACTTTAAGTCCCACTTGTGATGATGAGCTCAACAAATTCAAGCAGTCGACTTCACATTGCTTTCAAAAGCATTTTTAAGACATTTGACGTGAAGGCAGCCTTACAGAGTACCAGGAAGCTCTTTCAGAAAGGCAATTTCGAAAACAAACACGTGATACTTACTTTGTCTGGAGCTGACGTTCGCACACGAAGCGTTGGAATTGATCCCTAAACATATACGGGACTTTACCGATTATTTTCCAGGACATTTCCTTCGAAAATTAAATTTCACCACAGTGTCCTCAGCGGCTCAGATGGAGGGAGTCTATGGACTCCTATGTTCATTGGTGCATCCCAAAACACAACACTTGTAATGCCTCTTTGGCGCTGACATTGTATATCTCCAGCAGCTACAGCAGGAAAACAGAAATGGCGGACTGCTGCTTCTCACTCAGGCCTGTGTCTATGCTAATAGCGCAGAGAGCGTCACAAATGGGCGGGACTTTTTCCCTACGCTGACGTGTACATAGGGAGAAATCTGGAATCACTTGTTCTGAGAGACTGTTTATGATTTATTGGGATTATAAATTTTTTTATTTTTTTTTAATGAGTGGGTGGATTTTTACCATTATAGGCTGGTTGTTTTCCCATACTGCGGCCACACAACTGTGTTCAAACACCTTACAAAAGTGATTTTTGCATAATAGGTTCCCTTTAAAGTTAAAATGCCTTAATTATGGATTTGTTTCTTACAACTTTTTCACCGGAGGAAGCATTACTATGGATAGAGGAATCAACAGTTTGAAGTCAAAAACATCTTGTGAATTATTGTGTTGCTTTTATCAACTGGATTTGAACTCTCATTCTGATGGCACCCATTCACTGCAGAGGATCCATTGATGAGCAAGTGGTGTAAAGACACATTTCTCCAAATCTGTTCAGATGAAGAAAAAAAAAAACTCAACTACATCTTGGATGGCCTGAGGGTACATTTTCAGTAAATGTTCATTTTTGGGTGAACTATTCCTTTCTAAAATGAATTTGATTATTATTGTTAGTTAAATGCTTAACCAACCTTTATTATCATCAGATTTTGTCAAGAGGTTGGCATTTGGTAACTCATGTCTGCTTAACACAGAGGCCATGCAATAGAAATAGAAAAACATGCTATAACATGTGACGTCTGCAGATCTTGTCAGCTCGTGTCCCATCTGTCAGTGCTGTTGCTAGCAGTGTGCTACTTAATATTGAAAAAAACATATACTGTAAAAGTGTGAAAATATATAAATATAGAAAACGCTTTTCTGTGAGAGAGCACTGGGAATATTAAAAATAAACCTGACACTCAAAACAGTCTAAAAATCATATGCAGGGAAGCTAGAGAGGAAAATCATATATTAAGCAAAAGAACACATATGTTCTGAAGATATATATATATTTATATTATTATAGACTGTTTGGTAGGAAATGAAGTGAGGTAGGAAAGATATGTTTAACAGAAGCAGATGGGTTGTCGTGGCAACATCATGAACCATATGTAATGCAACAGCAATTCTGTGATTGAAATCAGGTTCTCTAAAACTCAGTCCACACCATATCAAAAGCACACTGCCTGAAAGCCAAATAGAGAGCAGTTTAAATTGTTCAGGGAAATGCAATTTTGTAGGAAACAACGACAGAAAATAAACATGCGAACATAATTTGGCTGACCTCAACCGTGTTCCTTTTCTTTTTTACTTCAGAGGCTAGACATATAATATATATTTTAAAATATTTTAAATTAATATTTGAATGATTTCTGAAGGATCATGTGACACTGAAGACTCGAGTAATAGCTGTTGTAAGATATATTAATAAAATATTGTAATAATATTTAAAAATATATATTATTGTCATTACTGTACTTATCATATAAATGCAAATAGTGGGCATAAGAAACTTCTTTAAAAAAAAATAATAATAATAATAATTTTTCATAAACCTTACCAACTCCTAACTTTTGAAAGGTAGTGTAGCTAAATATCTTCACTAGGCCATAGAAAAGGAAATAATAATAATAATAATAATAATAATGCATATAAAGTGTAAATGACCCACTTTTCCTGTATTCTGCTTATATAAAGTATATGTATGCTTGTACATGCTTATATTAAGTATGTTATATTAAGTACACTGAACTAGAGCCCGACCGATATGGGTTTTTTGGGGGCCGATACCGATATTTGGGAGTAAAAAAAAAAGGCTGATATCGATATATCGCCCGATATTCTGTGTGTATATTATTATACAGTACCAGTCAAAAGTTTGGACACTTTCCCATTCGTGTGTCCAAACTTTTGACTGGTACTATATATAGAATACAGTATATACATAAACAGAATATATACTGTATACATAACACATTTTTTGCAATGATCACTCAAATGTGGTGATCAAACACTTATAATAACATGACAAAGATATGTAATGGAGGCAGGGCATTTAACAATTTAACAATAAACTTTATTATCCAAAATGAGTCTGACATCAGTGCACTGAACAGTAAATTTGAAGTTTATTCAACTTTATTTCAATTAAATTCCATTCAACTTTATTCCGTTGAAGTTTATTTCACTTCGGAACATTCATTCACAGATTTGCGCTACTGTCTTCACAGTGTGAAGTGTGACGGGATCGCCAGATTGGTCGGTGCCCGACCGCGAATTTAACCGCCCGTAACTCCTGAACCCCGGGGACTATCGATGCGGGGGTGGTCTCATTCGAAACGGGGCCTCGAGACATACACTCGATTCGGCGTTCGAGAGGGTTCCTCGAGCTGAAGGGATCCCCCGAATTTGGTGCGGATTCGCCGCGCCGTTACGGAGATATGGCCGTTCAAAGTTTCAATGGTATTCCATACACTTACGCTTTAAACTAAGCGTTTCATCCAGGTCAGCAGTAGCAAACAATGGAGCGCACTCTGATGGACAAACTACGTAATTACACAATTTACAAGCATTTTATCTGCGTTTTATGTTCTGTAAAAAAAAAATCATATCGGCGGCATATTCGCCGATACCGATATACTGTATCTGCTACAGGCTCATATCGGCCGATAAAATCGGCAAAACGATATATCGGTCAGGCTCTACATTGAACATGTTATACTGTATATTCAGCAATACATTTGTTTTACAGTTATATATTGAAGCGTACAGTGTTACTAATCTATATAGCAGGATATATTTCTTACATTGAATAATGTTTTAAAAAAAGAACTTAGTAACCATAAAAGCTACAATGCACTTAAAGCATGCAAAATAACATGCCAGTCAGACAAATCACCTTCTACCGATTATTATATCTACATCATGAATGCCTAGAAGTGTACAAGATTGCAGGATGCAAAAAAAAGTATAAGAAAACAAGTAGGTTTCACAAGTGCCTTCAAACCGAGAGAACAAGATCACACAGCAGGGTTGAAAGCGTGAAAAAAAGTGACTGTGTAATTCATACAAACTGTAGCTCAGAGGGATTTGGTTTGCTCAAGTTTATATTTTGGAGTTCGTTGTTGATGTTCAAAATATCTGTACAGAGTTCTGAAACATCATAATTCCACCATCCAGCTGCCCGTCGAAAGCCAATACTGCAACATTTCGGTTCCTGTACACATACAAACACTCCTTCGCTGTCAGCTCAGATGCTTTAGAACAACAAATAAATGGCTCTCGCACACCTGAATGGTTGCAGACAGGTGCACTGAATACAGGACATGATATGAAGAAATAAAAACCATGCATACAGCTGCAGCTTGCAAGAAATCAGATGTTTTTACAACAGTACATCTGTGATTTGGCCATGCAGCCCTTGTCAGTTATCAACTAAAGGGCTTGTAATCATGAAATCTACAAAGATAACTGATTTGTGGGGAGATCATGATTAGGCTTATCTTGGCCATATTTCAGCTACCATAGCTATCTTATCCAATTAGATATATTTACGCTTTAAATCTAGAATAGAGATTGGCCGCAGCAGTTGATACAGGTATGTTAGACCATGTGAGCAATGACACAAAGTCGATGATAAAAACCAAACAGTCAAAGACAAATGGACAAGGTATGCCTTATTTTCTCTCTTACAACTATTACATGCATTTCTCTTTGCTTCTTTGCATCTTATTCATTGAAAGGCAATAGTGCTTATGAAAATTGATGTGATGCGCCACTGAACATGCACTGAATGGATCTCAACTATGCTTGGTTTTTCATACAGTATGTACAGTACAGCGCTAAGTCAGCATTCTCTGCCCTGAACAGCATCAAATCTAGTTCAAGCTCCATTTAGGCCCATGTTGAAAATATACAAGGCAAGGAAATGCTGCTTTTTTTCTTATACGGGCTGATATTGCAAAAAAAAAAAAAAAAAGTCTGGTTTTCCATTTGTTAATTTGATGTTTACGTCTCCTTTTTTTATTGTAAAAAGAAAGAAAGAAAGAAAGAAAAATACAAAAAAGTAATGTTTGTTCTCCACACTTTTAAAAAGTAGTTTTATATATTTTTATGTATTTTAGATAACATTTTCAAACACCGGCAAATGTTAAATACCCCTGATATGAAGTATGTTAATACAACATAATGTAAAAAATAAATAAATAAATAACAAAAAAATGTAAATTAAAAAAAATGGTTAAAGCTGTGAAGTTTCATTTGTTCTCCAAACAGACCTTTAAAAAGTAAACATATATATCCAAAATTTTGCAAACGTTTAATACCCGATTATACTGTACAGTTTGTTAATATAGTATATTTAAAAAAGTTAAAAAATACTTTTTTTTAGTTTAAGCCATGAAGCCATGTGTGTTCTCCAGACAGACCTTTAAAAGTAAGTGTTTATATCCCAAATTTGGCAAAGGTTAAGTACCCCTGATTATACTAATTTAATAATAATAATAATTTATGCATTTAGCAGACGCTTTTATCCAAAGCGACTTACAGTGCATTCAGGCTATACATTTTTTACCAGTATGTGTGTTCCCTGGGAATTGAACCCACGACCTTTTGCGCTGCTAACGCAATGCTCTACCATTGAGCCACAGGTTAAAAATAAATACAACAAATTCAAACTGTTGTCCAGACAGACCTTTTAAAAGTAAGCAAATGTTAATTAAATATCCCTGATTATACTGTACAGTACGTTAATAAACACATAGCATTAAATATATATATATATATATATTTTTTTTTTTTTACATAATTGACAACCGGCCCCAAGCCGCCCCACTGCATTACATTCCGATAATCTGGCCAAGTGAATAACGCAGATGAATGTTTTTTTCCAAAATGGATCCAGCGAGAAAGTACGTGAGCTGATGCTCTGAATACCGCTAGCATATTATAAAATCCTTTATGGATTACTCCTTGGCTTGTGCATTTATCTGCCTGTTTCAGTGAAGAAAATAAGGAGAGAATACCTTGGATGTCAACTGTTATCTCTCCATTATCTCGCCATGAGGATGTGGGTGGAATCCCATCAAAGACAGCTTTGTTGATTCCTGTCGAACAGATTTTGTATATATTAGCTCCATGCACGACGAGCAGGAACGCAACACAATTCAGATAAAAATACAAAGGTAGCGGCTTTTGTATTCCGTGTGATGACAATGCTTCCAGAGCATTTAAAGTTGTAAGGCTACGTGCCTCTTTCTGTCATGTCCTCAGGTTGGAGGTGCCATTTTCGAACAATGCTCTTTCTTTAGTCTGTCACTGTGCGAAACTAAGTTTGTGATCTACAAATAATTATTGTCAGGCTTCTTGAACAACCCCTAAAAGGAGACTAAGCTAAAGGCAGACAGAAAGACATCAAAACGGCTTCCTCTCATGACAGATTAGACATTTCCAAATCAAGCCTTCGAGTCTTTTTTTTAACTGTCAATACTGCCGATGCTAATAATAAATGATAAAGCCAAAACTGGCCTATATTCTATAAATTTTTCCCATCTTACCTCAAACATATCACAATTTGTCTTTAAAGAATATGTTCACGTGTATGAACGGACAACTGACCCACATGAATAAAACACCTTTTCATGCCATAATGTCAACAAACAATGGAGGCAATGCTAGCAAGGCTAATATATGAAGGGCAAAGTCAAATTGCAAATTGATTGTAAAAGATAAAAAGCTTCATTTTGTTTCAAGTGGTTGCAGTTAACAGCCTGGATTACTACACTGAGTAACTCGTTTAACAATTGTAATAAATTATAAAATGGATATTGGGAGTGAGCCATTAAGAATTATTATATACTTGATTGTTTTGAAATTTTATTTATATGTTGAGGTGTGCTACATTTACATTCAAATGGCAATTAATCGACACAGACTGTAATCCAAATCCCAAACTTTAGGTATAAACTGCTTAAATTATCTAACTCCAGAAATTTCTTATAAAGCATATAGTGGTCTTATTTTGATCTTAAAGAAGCACCGATATTAAAATATCACAAGAATTATTAACATGTTATGGCCAACATTAATATAAAATTATACTATTTTGTCTAAATAAATTAAAAATAAAACACTAAACTAAAATGAATCATTTTAAATGTTACACGTGATTTGAAATTTGAAAAATTAACTTTTTATTCTGATATATGTCAAAGATTACATTTAACAGTGTTATTAATTAATTAGTGTTTAGTTAAGTGTTAGATCAGGGCAAGCAAGTGTATTCTAAATTTAAATATAGAGGCAGTTAGCATATACCATCCGATACGATTAAAAAATATATTAAACTACTTAAAATATATATATATATATATATATATATATATATAAATAATAAATACAATAACCAATATGGTACCAATACATAGCTCATATATGTATCATATATGTATATGTAATATATAGCTCATCTCTATTCTATAAGGTCAATCCATTTACATGATGCTTATATAATTTTAATTACCATATCTTGATTAATATAAGAATGCAAAACACTCTTGAAGAATCAACAAGTAAAGCTTTAACTAAAAACTCACCAGTAGGAGACAAACACAAGGATATTTATCAGCTAATTAGGTAACAAGCCACAGGTGAATATAATCACAAAGAGCAGAGATACAAACATCCAGAAAAATATGATTTCAAAATAAAGTCATGACCAGCAATTTCAAAATAAAAGACAAAAAAAGATATGAAAATGGAACAAAGATCCTCTTTCAACCGGCACAGTTTTTTCAAAGCAAAAACAATTTTATCACACGCTGCAAATTTCAGTGCGTCAGAGCCACATTTTATATAGTCTAACCTCTGTGCCCTCTGTAACTCACCTCTACTATATTGTTGTGTTTCCACTCTTAAAATTCACAGATGGATCACTTTTAAAAAATGTATAATGGACATTTCTATTAATTATTAAAATGGCTTTCTGTCATCGCCTCCCGGCCTGGTTGAGGTCAGAAGTGCAGTTGGTGAGGAAGTCTTAAAAACAATGCAGTACTGTTTTATTTTTCCACTGTCAAACAGAACGCTGACAACAATAAAAACTTGTCTTATGTTAATATCATATGATATAGTTTAGCAATATCATAAAAGCAAGAGTGCTGTTTATTTCCCAATTATCTGCACAATTGCGAACGTGATATTGATTTCAGTTCAACAGTTCATTAAACAAGAAGTTAAAATTGTTACATTTTAGACACAATATTGTCAGTATTGTCTGTTTTTGCTCAATTTTGCCAATGAAAATAGTTTCGGACAAAACCACAGCAGAATTGTTGTGCCTTTCCCAGCAACACACAGCGCTGTTTTGTTACTGAATAAATTCACGTTTTCAAATCGAGTGAGTCAGTGATTCAGTGATTCACACTTCATGTGCACTTGCGGACTTACAAAGGCCTGCTTGTGTCCATTAAATCCACAAGACCATAGGATGTCCCAATTGTCCCATTTGTCATTTTAGCTTTCAGAAGGGTGCTCGCGAGCACCTCCTTTGCGACCCTTGATGCACAATCCTACCCAACAGTCAAAGCGGCATTATGTCATGAAAGTGTGGACTTAGAGGAAGACTGCAACGGTTTAGGGTGCAATTTAGGACAGGACCTCACTTGCTTCATTTCTGAATGAATCAAACATTTGAACGATTCGTTTGAATGAATGAGTGAATGAACAACTCACTCAAATCATTGCCACCACCTACTGACAGCTTTAGTTTCATGTTTAGAGTATCATTTTCATTTTTGATATTTTAATTTTCACCATTTTCACCATAAATTTGCCCATTTAAAACAGATTAATAACATATCATGTATGCAGGTTTAATTGTTGAACATTCTGTATAAATATACCTAAATTCCACTTCAGAAGTAGCTTCTGAAAAAAAAATGTTATGTAGCCAATACTATTTTTCAATATTATTCAATACTTTTTTTTTTATTTAACACAATAATGACTTTAAATTATCTTTTGGGGGCCCATTTCTCAGCCCAAATTGATTGTGATTTGTAATGAGTCAGACTAATCGGCATATCATGTAATTATTTAGACTAATTGACAGCACTAATTTTTATCTATTAAAATGGTTTAAAGGGGTCATATGATGCTTTTTTAAAGATCATTATTTTGTGTATTTGGTGTAACAGAATATGAGCCCTTTCCTAAGAGACAACCTCTTCCAATCTATATACTGTCAGATGACCCTTTCTTATCTAAACCCATTTCTTGGTCAGAATATGTTGCAATCATTACCACAAGTCAATTACTGGGTTAGATGTGGTTTTAAAGTGTCATATTCTGACATTTGGATGGTTATAGAGCAGGAAGAAAAAGAAAATCCAAAGTTTTCACAGGTTAATGGAGCACTAGTTTAATAACTGAGGATTCAGCTCTGTAAATTATTAAGAAAGTAGATAACAGAGAGGAAGTGCTGCCCAGAGAATGAATAAGGTTTAGCTTTTTTCACACTCTGTCTCTGTCTGGAGGAAGCGCAGCGGCGATTCATCTGCCTCGTCAAGCGTACGGAGCCGGCTCCTCAATTACCAGCGACCTCGGCTGTAACCAGCACATGTAAAGCACAAGGAACACGCAGTTAATTTCACCAAGCATTAAAAGGCTGAGTGAAAGAGCGCGTGTGTGCCAAGTAACACCCCGCATGTTGCGACAAGCGATGACGGAATGGCAATTAATGGAGCTTCAAAGTTGGCTATGATCGCTGGCAGGCAGCTGTGTTTTTTTTTTAAAAAGGCGGTGTCACTGATTCACTGAGGTCTCTACGCCTGTCTTCCTGTCGCTCAGTCTCTCGCTGGCACACCTGTCGGGGATGTCTCAGAATGTAATGAATAGTGAGGAGATACCGTTTGTTTGTTTCCTGACGGTAAATGGCTGATCAGACCGAGAAGCGTATAGGAGACGTATGTTTTTGGTTGTTGTTTGCGGTTGCATTCCTGATTGATTGACATCACTGTAGTTGCTACATGCATTTTTCGACATGATGCGAATCAAACTTCAAACTCCACTCTCGCTGATTGATGCATATTATATAAATAATCTGTTGTTGAAGCGTATTCCTTTATTTCTAAATTCTGTTTCATCATTATTCGGAATACCCCATCCATCTCATGCAATTTAAATGACTTAAAAAAGGAACATCATTCTGAAGGTTTTTTTTTATACTAATGGACATCAGTGTCTTCCATGTTTTATTTATATTTTATTAATCCCATTATAGGCTATGATTGATCTCTCTTATGTATTCTGGTTGCAAATTCTTCCAGGAAACATGATTTTACATTTTCCCATCTCTCTCCTCTCGATTTGCAGGAGCATCCAGCTAAACCCCATCCGTTTTCAGAACCACCTTCGACAAGCCATGGCGTATCGACTGCTGGGAAACCCCTGTGAGGCAGCGAGGTAAAATTGGCATTAATGGAGGGCTCAGAAAGGGTCCTTTCCTCGAAATGAAGACAGATTCAGTAGGAGAAAAGCTCCCAGTCATTTAGACAAACCCCGCAAACACATGTCTGCCCAGTGGTTCGTTACATCTCCCTCTGTTCTGTCGGCCTGTGCTGGAAAAATATGTTCTTGGCAATACATAAATACTGGCGGTTGGAAGAAGACAATTAGAGCTACGGTTACATCCACTCCCGCCACTGCTGACTGACATCTTCCCCTGTCGCCTCCGCGTTCTAATGTTCCATATGTGTTTTAATGATACGGCTACCAAATGCCCTATGTTCCACCATTGGTCTTTTAGAGATGACAGCTACCATTAGTTATTGGACGGTGGTGGAATAAATTGTTTAGAGGCGTCGGTTGCGCCAAATGCCATGGCCAACTGGTGGCTGCGGGGGCCATTTATGCGAGAAAGTCATATTCTGTTTGATCATTATCAAGCCACATTAACCCAGTTGAAATAGATTAGAGCAAGAAACGGGTACTTTGGTCTCTTTCTCGCACTTGTTCTTCCTTTCCACCCCCTCTCGCATTTGAGTTTCTGCAAGCAGAAATAGATCAGCTCCGCCACCCTGCCTACAAATTTAGTGCCACTGCCCCAGTGGGGGAAGAGATGTTTTCTGGTAACATTACAGAAGTGCATTTGGTGTACGTCGCACTTGTATTATCTGATTCAGGCTCTTTATGCTCTTTCTTTGTAGTAGGTGTGTATTTGGTCTGGCTAGCTTTGCTTACAATTGTAAGTTCAATTAAGAAAGATTGTTCGTACTTTTAGTGGGCCCCAAAAAGTATTTGAACAACTCAGGCAAACTTAAAAGTGCATGAACATCATTGCATTATATCAAACTAGGTGGCACAAGCATACTTTCACAAAAAGAAACTAAGATTGTTTTATTTAATTTTATTTATTATGTTATATTATAAAAAACAGTACTATATATTGAATATATTTTTTATCATTTTAAATAACTCTAAATATCAGTTCTATTTTAATGTATTGTAAAATATAATTAATTTCTGTGATGGCAAAGCTGAATTTTTAGTCATTACTCCAGTCTAGGATTTTTGATGAATACAAGTTCAAAAGAAGACCATTTATTTCAAGACGAAATCTAAACAATGTAAAACTTACATAAAACACACACATGCACACACACACACTTTTTACTATATATACAGTATATATATATATATATGTATATATGTATACGGACAAACTTGACGACTCATGATGTTCACACAAAGGTTATATGTGATTAAGACTCAGACGCACACAGACTGGCATCTAATTCAAATCTTTCTACATTCCCAACAAATGAATCTCTGCTGACATTGCTCAGTACAGTCCACTCCTGAAACTCCATGCTATATTAAAGCAGAGTCCAAGTGCAGTTTGTCAGAGCACAATGCATGGTTGTGCATTTCAAAGAAGCGAGCACGGCCATTGAAGCTGGCGCCACTCTTTAACCTAATCACATCCTCCCTCCAGCAAATGCTGCTCAGCCATTTGAGCTCTTTAAGAGGAAAATGCATCTATGTTTTGAAGTTCACATGCCAGTAAATTTCACAGAAGCAATAGCTCTCCAGCACAAAGAAAACAAATTATTCTCCACATTTTCATCATTGTACCGTACCATTTTCTTCCTCATTGTGGTAATGGTTACTTATATCCATCCATGACTCCTTTATTCATTTCTTTTTTTTTTGAAAGAAAGAAAAATTTTTTTTTCATTTCTGTAGGCAGTATCAAAGTCAGATGTCAACGTGCACAATCAGAAAACATTAAAAACAGTAACAGCTTCTCCAGGAAATATGTGCATATAGATTCACCTCCCCTCGCAATCTTAACCAAAGGAAGAGTGAGTGACACATCAAGATATTGAACTCGAAAACGGAAATTATTCTAGAAGGCAATATCGTTCCGTTTGTGCTGGAGAAAAGCTTTCACAATGCAGAAATAAAATTAACAGTGTAACCTTTGCTCTTGATGGATCCTGGCAGAATTTGCTTTAGGAAAGTGGTATCCAGTGAGAGCCAGTACAACAGTAAACACTCCTAAATTCGCCGTCAGCATTTAACATGGGGAAAAAATTAACCTTATGGCTCATTTCCAGAAGTCAGTTTTGTTTTTCAGTTGTTTTTCAGTTCTTGTGCAGAATCTGACTGAACATTTAAAGGTGTTTATGTAACTATACAGCACTTTAGTGACTTTCAGAAAATGAACTCTATCAGAAAAACACACTTTTCACCTTAACTTGTTTATTTGTCTAACAGTGTCCAACGGTGGACATACAAGCATTATAGAAGAAGTTATATTTTGATGTAATAGACATCTCTCTCTCTCTCTCTCTCTCTCAATTTCAATTTCAATTTAAGAGTGCTTTATTGGCATGACAAAAATTATACATTTGTTCTTGAGGTCATGACCGGATCAGAGTTACTTTGTGATGGTTTTGACATTGAATGCGTTTTCTGTCAATAGCACCCTATCTAGTGATTTGAATATTACAGGTTGCCACTTTAAAAGACTGAATAAGAATGTTTACTCAAGCACCCCTGACAGCTCTCTGGTTAGCCAAGTTGCCCCATTCTCCATGAAAAGTGCATTTGTGGGTGTATGACTTTGGACAGCCAAATTATTCCGTTTTTGGCTATTATGAGGCCAGCTGCGTGCCGTCAGAGAGGCTGCTGACAGAGCCATCAGTCTTGAATGGGAGGTGTGCATGGAGAAGGAAGCTCAGTGAGCTAACGTTCTCTGCCAGCCCCATTTACAGCAATGACATCTTTGTCTCTGCATTAAAGCGATGACGCTTATCGCTCTCAAACAAGGTCAATTGTGGAAGCCCTTTACTCAATACACACAGCTGTGAGAGACACTTCAGTGCTTATTCACAATAATGTTACACACACATGTGTATTGTTAAAGTTGAGTGTTATGGCATGTTTGTAAAGCACCTAGACAGCATAGCCGATGCATTTCAAAAGGTAAGCAGCAATATACAGCAATGCTTAGGAAAGCAAAATGTACTGGTACCATAACATTTATCAGTCAATAGCACAGATTTTTTAATTACTGTAATGGTAGCTATTGGATACTGTATATATCACTTGATATTAAATAATGAATTGCTCATTTGCCCATATTTAGATTAACCTTGCCATCATCTCACTCAAAGAAAATATTTAAAAACACAAATAATTTAACATTATAAAAGTTCACTATAATTATAGTTTTAGTGGGTTATTTTTAACGTAAAGAGCTGAAATTTTATATGGAATATTATTGTTAAGGTTAAGGTTAAATATTTCATATCAAATAATTCAAACTCTATTATATTATTGTGTGTGTGTGTGTGTGTGTGTGTGTGTGTGTGTG
>NW_015641018.1:1692901-1700748 GCF_001515625.1 Sinocyclocheilus rhinocerous
ACGCCCCCACATATCTAGGTCACTATGTGGAAATATTAGCATAATGCTGTGTGTGTGTGTGTGTGTGTGTGTGTGTGTGTGTGTGTGCATAAACGATAAACGATAATAGATTTATATTTATTCTATATACTATATTCTTTTTTAGATATACCAAATGAATAGAATAATTATATAAAGAATATTATATTATATATAGAATATTATATAGAATACATGTCATTTTATTCCATTTTGTTTAAGTAACTCATTAACTATTAAATAACTTCTCAACTGATAAGCATCACATGTATGCTTTGATGCTTTGAAGAATCCCGCAATGCATTGCATCAAGCACATTCAATTATTCAATGAATTCAAAAAAGAAAATAATAATAATATATTTTTTTAAATGGTTACGTTTCATTAAAAATACACTGTTTACCCAAGAGTATCTCAACATTTTTTTAGACTCTACTGGAATCAGTGAACTTCTGGTATAGTACTGTCCTATAGCAAAGTGTGGTAGTAGCTATTTCTAGTAACTGTCGATCACACTTAATATTATTACAATCTACAGTTTGTAGTATATTATTACTTAATTTCCACAGACAATGCTGCACCGGAAGTGGTGTTGGGCGCTTAGGCTAAATGTGAAAGCCATCACGCAGTCAATTTCACTTCTGTATGTAGGCAGTAGAGAGCAATGCTAGGTTTTAGAACATTGTGTCCTGATGCAAATGTTGTTTGTTTGGTTGCTTTTTGGGGAGGAGGGGGGGTGTGAAATGCATAAACAGTCTGATTTGTCAAGCTTGGACAGGGGGTATGAGAGGAATGAGAGAGCAGTGAACCAAACCTCACGCCGCGGAGCCAAGAATGCTGACGCTATAGGAAAACAATGCAGATTGCCTGATGCCAATCTCCAGTTTTTGCCTCACCGTGTGAATTAGGGGACATGCTGCTATTCACAGGCTAAATACTCCTGCATATTTTAGCGCTGCTGTTCAGCAGGAATGTGGCCTTCTAAAAGCTCAGCGTTCCCATGAAGGAGCTGTTAGAACGCACAGGCACTCACAAACTATTGCCCCCAGCGCGAGGGCACACAGCAGCCAGTCAGACAGACCGTGCCCCTGTTTGCCGAGGGCAACAACTGGGTCTTTACCCCACAACACTTTTCACTTTTAAGGATGTAATAGTCTGTCGGAGTTGTAGGCCTCACATAGCAGCCCTAATGGCGTGTTTCTCTCTGTGGCAGCCACCAAGGGCCTCTGCTGCCAGACTTGTTATTATCTTGATATGAAGTGCCCTGCTTAGAAATCTCTCCACTCGCTTTCCATCCTTCTATACCCCTGTTTCTTTGCTTTCATTTTTTTGTATCCCTTTGGCATACATCTTATTGTTTGACACCCCCGTGTGGCCAAAGCCGGTGAAATAACAAGGACTTTGAAATTACCTCGACTCCCGGCCTACACACTGAATGTAACTTTGTCATCGATGCCTGCTAGTGGACATAAAAGTGATTTATGTGACAGGCACAAACACTGACAGCTGGGAAGTAAAGCAGGGCTACATGCAGAGTTTGAGAATGCAATACACTACAGTACACTGCTTTATATATATTTTTTTATTTTTATTTTATATAGGTTTTTACAAAAGCTTGAGAACTGAACTGAAGTCTGATCGGGTCATTTCTGCTATGAAATTTCATGTCCCTGTGAAATACGTGTTAATATACTGTAGTACTTTGTCTTGTATACCCTCACAGCCTCAAATACCCCTGTGACACAAAACTACACAATCTAATATTATACTGGATATAGTTTAGCACTATTATAATTTTTTAATACTCCTCCTATTCTTCATAGCGGCTATTTTATTTTTCACCAATTTCTTCTTTTCAACTTCCTCTCCGTTTAATGAGAAATCATGGACAGACGTAGTGGTGGGTGATATGGCCAAAATCTTAATTTTATTTCATAGTAAAGATACATAATACAATATAGTTATTTTTGCTTTAAATAAGGTATTTAATCATATCAAAATTGTTGGTACCATAGAAATTTCATAATTCTTGTCACCAGTGTCAGTATCACAAAAAACTAATAGTAGCCTAAATTAAAAAAAAAAAAAAAATCAAGCTCACTGAAGACACGTAAACAGTCAGTGATTAAATAAGCATATGTAACCAATTACAAGCAATAGGACAAAAACCTACAGTAGAACAAATAAATAAGAAATGCTACATTATATAAATTAATCAAATGTGTAAAATCACCGCATATTCTTCACTGTGTAAATTATATATATATATATATATATTTCTTTGCTTTCATTTTTTTGTATCCCTTTGGCATACATCTTATTGTTTGACACCCCCGTGTGGCCAAAGCCGGTGAAATAACAAGGACTTTGAAATTACCTCGACTCCCGGCCTACACACTGAATGTAACTTTGTCATCGATGCCTGCTAGTGGACATAAAAGTGATTTATGTGACAGGCACAAACACTGACAGCTGGGAAGTAAAGCAGGGCTACATGCAGAGTTTGAGAATGCAATACACTACAGTACACTGCTTTATATATATTTTTTTATTTTTATTTTATATAGGTTTTTACAAAAGCTTGAGAACTGAACTGAAGTCTGATCGGGTCATTTCTGCTATGAAATTTCATGTCCCTGTGAAATACGTGTTAATATACTGTAGTACTTTGTCTTGTATACCCTCACAGCCTCAAATACCCCTGTGACACAAAACTACACAATCTAATATTATACTGGATATAGTTTAGCACTATTATAATTTTTTAATACTCCTCCTATTCTTCATAGCGGCTATTTTATTTTTCACCAATTTCTTCTTTTCAACTTCCTCTCCGTTTAATGAGAAATCATGGACAGACGTAGTGGTGGGTGATATGGCCAAAATCTTAATTTTATTTCATAGTAAAGATACATAATACAATATAGTTATTTTTGCTTTAAATAAGGTATTTAATCATATCAAAATTGTTGGTACCATAGAAATTTCATAATTCTTGTCACCAGTGTCAGTATCACAAAAAACTAATAGTAGCCTAAATTAAAAAAAAAAAAAAAATCAAGCTCACTGAAGACACGTAAACAGTCAGTGATTAAATAAGCATATGTAACCAATTACAAGCAATAGGACAAAAACCTACAGTATATCAAAATTGTTGGTACCATAGAAATTTCATAATTCTTGTCACCAGTGTCAGTATCACAAAAAACTAATAGTAGCCTAAATTAAAAAAAAAAAAAAAAATCAAGCTCACTGAAGACACGTAAACAGTCAGTGATTAAATAAGCATATGTAACCAATTACAAGCAATAGGACAAAAACCTACAGTAGAACAAATAAATAAGAAATGCTACATTATATAAATTAATCAAATGTGTAAAATCACCGCATATTCTTCACTGTGTAAATTATATATATATATATATATATATTTTGCTGCTGATTGCATTTCAGTGGCTTAAAATCACTTGTTTTTAAACCGCAATGCTGAAAAATGCATGCAAACAGTACGTTTTTGTGACCACGTAGCACAGCAGCATCACGTGAGCGTGTAACTGCGATAGAGACGATAGTCCAAAATCGGTTTCTACCGGTTAATCATGTTTACCGGAATATCGCTCACCCCTAGACAGACATTTTCACAAGTCAGAGTAAAAACATTTAGAATGTTACAAAAAAATCTGAAAAAAAAAAAAGTTTCCACAAAAAATTAAGCAGCACAACTGTTTTTAATATTAATAAGAAATATTTCTGCAAATGTTGTCAGCAACAAAAATTAGTATATTAGAATGATTTCTGAAGGATCATGTGAGAATGAGGACTGTAATGATGCTGAATCAGTAATGATGCTGAAAATTCACAGGAATAAACTATATTTTAGAGTACTTTAAAATAGAAATAACCTTAAATTGTAATATTTTCACAATATTACTGTTTTTTCTGTACTTTTGATCAAATAAATGCAGCATTGGTGTTACCATTTTTTGTTCCCTGCAGTAACTAATATTTTTTGCCTCATTATTATTATAATTAAAGATCTATTTTTGGCATTTTTGCCTTTATTGGGACAGAACAGAGAGAGAGAGAGAGAGAGAAGGACATGATCGGGAAAGGACCACAAGCCTAGATTCGACTGCGGGTCGTCCTGGAGCACATTCGTACTATGTTTCGAAGTGCTACTCACAAGGCTTTCTGCTCTGATGCAACTTTTTTTTTAAGCTATAGAGTTTAAAGGTCCCTCATCAAAGGAATGGCGACAGTTCTCAGTCCTGTTACCTCAGACGCTAGTGAGGGCGATTAAATGGTTAATTCAAAAATACAGTTCTGGGGGAGAGAAAGATAAGTGCTGCTTGTGCTCTGTTATAATGACAAACACACACACACATACACATACACACACACACTCTAGCATCCAGTTTCTGTGTCGGGTCTCTAGTCAAGCTCACCGTGCCGCTCAGCGCCACATCATACACAGACAAAAACAATTAGCATTTAATTTGATGCTTGGGTAAGAAAACAAGGGATGAGTGACACACCATGTCTCGGCTCCCATTTCAAAAAGAGAAAGCGGCGTTACACACCAGGAACTCCTCTCAGACCGAGCGGCGTCGCGCCACAGGAATCGGCTCTTCCGCCGGCGCACAACAGTGCGTGACTGCTGCGTCAAAGCTGCAAATGTGGCACCTGGACAGATGCAGAAGTAGAAACACTTAACCAGCCCTGCTGCGTCCTTAACTGTAAATGCCATGTTTACCCACAACAACATTTCAACCCCTGAGGGGACAAGTAGGGATTGTGGTTAATTATTTGTAAACATTTAATTGGCATTTACACCCGAGAGAATTGCGCCGTTCACCCCAGCAGGACACTTGCACAACCTCATCAAGCATTAATCAAGCAAGCTAAATGAGGCCTCCCCATGATTCCCGGCTCAGTGCTATCGAGACAGGGGGTGATGCTGGATTGTTATTCAGCGATAGCTTGAAGAAAGCAAAATGATACGTTTACTGTCTGGAAACACTCTAGATTAGCAGATCATCAAGAGGTTTTGAGTTTAGTGGCGTCACAAAGATTTTGACTATGTCCTAATAGCACACTATGTTTCATTTTTGGCAGGATTTAGTATGCAGAAATCCTAGACGACAATGGAGTACAATTCATTGCATAATATATACTTTAATTCATTGTGCTCGACTTGACCTTCTATTTCCATTTTTTTCGATATGCTAGAATTACTCCATCTTTAATGCATCCATAATAATATTTTTTCCCAGTTCATTCATCTCAATGGAAATGGGAGATCAAGTGCATATTTTGCCAATCGTTGTTGGTCATCCAGAAAATGTATAACAGAAACGGTCCAAAGTTTGAAATTGCTAAGATTATTGAATGTTTTTGAAAGAAGTATCTTATTCTCACCAAGGCTAAAATAAAAATAGTAATATTGTGAAATATTATTGCAATTTAAAAATAATGTTTTTTTTTATTATTTTAAAATGTTTATTCCTGTGATTGCAAAGCTGTTTTTATAGTTGGTCATTTTTTGGTCATTTTTGATCAATTTAATGCATCCATGCTCAATAAAAAGCATCAATTTCTTTCAAGAAAAAAATACCTTACTGACCCAAAACTTTAGACTATATACTGCAAGATTATAAAATAAAAAAAATAAAAATAAAAATCCAGCTGTGGTTGCCATTAAAAAATACAGAAACATTTATCATATACTGATAAGCACCATAATAATGCAGGTAGTAAAAGAGAAAACCATATGAAGGATCAAACTTCATCACATGTAGCTTTCCCACAAGCTGACGTATATACTAACCTACAGAATGTGCACAGATTCATTCACGCAAACACAAAACACCATCATGGTAACACACAACACTTAAATAATGCAATAAACTTTCATTAAACAACAGAAAATGTAACATAAAACCCATAACTGCTAACAAAAACGATTAAGAAACATGATTATTTAAACAAAATACTTTCAAACATGGAAGTGTCATGTTGATTTGTTCTTTTTTACTACTAAAAACTGTAACATTGACTGCATTTTACTGTAAAATGACATAAAACAGTTTTACAGTTTTTCCCTGTATATAGGACGGGAACTTACTGTAAACCTATGTCCAGTTTTTACAATATTTTACAGATAAAATTACACTAATTTCTTTACAGTGAGGAGAATTAACACTATTCTGAATATTTTTATCAAGCCATTTCTATTTCCTAGCATTTAAATCCAAACAAAGCTTCTAGTCTCTGGAGATGAGCCACATCTTGGGTCATTAGATGACTCAGTCATGACAAACACAGCATCTGTTTCCTAGAACAAAACCAACTCTGGAGTCTCTTCACTCAACCACCCACAAATACGTAAAGAGATCCATAGATCTGATGAAGAAGATGAAGCATTGTAAGCACAATGATCAGACTACACTGGTGACAACTAATAGAATTCTCACGTGGGGTTAGCCGTCATTAATGAGCTAAAAGATCAGAACTAGACTAATTTCAATTACACTGATTAGTGTAAAGATCAGAACGGGACTAATTACAAGGGTTATCGTCAGGTCATAGGCTCTAGTTGTAGATTAGCTCTCTGAAGGAGGCCAAAGAGCAGAATACACAACTCAATCATGGGAGGAAAACAAGTGTCTTGCTTTAATTTCCTGCATTATATAATAAAAGTGCATGTTAATTTTGCCTAGTGAAATGTGCCCTTCTATTCCTGTGGGGAAAAAAACAAGTCATTTGATTCATCCATGCCAGATAATTTAATCAGCTTAGTTGATCAAAATGTGTTCTGGGAAATAACACCTAATACAATCCAAGTCATGTACTTTCCAGTGCATTCGTGAATTTGGAGGGGTCTTAATTATATTTCATAGCACAAGGTGATGAGGAAGGTATTTCATCCTTAACACTGCTCTGCTGCTTTTTAACGTGCCTCCAGAGTTTTGCATGCAACGCGTAACTGCATCATCAATTTGAAGTTCACACATGCATATGCCTGTCACCTGATGCTCTCTACTGACACATTTAAAAGATAGCCTGAACTTCACTGTATGACTTTTCCGATACTTCTATGTCCTTGCCTAAGCAAAAAGACTTTGTGTATTGAGTTTCCTAAACAATGACACCACCAATGTAATTATAAATAGGAGAATATGAACTTGCAGAATAAGTACTGCAATATGGCAAGACTGCTATTGTTTCAGCCATGAATGATATTCAGACCAATGGTTTTATACAAGTTAAATAAACATATAACATTTACATATAGTACTGCCAATTAGTTTATGTATTTAAGCATACCTGAATTAGCTGATTGAATTGTTCACTCATAAAGTCAGTCACTTGTCGTCACCTACTGGCATAAGTTACAAAAACATAACACTAGACAACATTTACTTCAGTTATTATTTCCTTATTTGATAGAAATACACGTCTTTTTGAATAAGGGTCTAAAAAGAATTCCAGGGTATCCGCAACAATGACTTCATTTCATTTTTAATTTCATTATTTAATTTAAAGGGGTCATATGATGCGATTTAAATTTTTCCTTTCTCTTTGGAGTGTTACAAGCTCTTGGTGCATAAAGAAGATCTGTAAAGTTGCAAAGACTAAAGTCTCAAATAGTTAAGAGTCAACCACGCCTACCTAAAACGTCTCGTTTCAACATTCCCCCACATGTCTACATCACAATGTGGGAAGATTTGCATAACGCTGCCCAAATGTGCACGCAAAGAAAGAAGGCATGGTTTCAGGAACAGCAGCAGTGTTGATGCAGCCATGTCAGTGAGACGCTGTGTGTTTCA
>NW_015641018.1:1700779-1701039 GCF_001515625.1 Sinocyclocheilus rhinocerous
AACCTTAAACCGCATAAACACAGTTCATTACACCAAATACACCAAATAATGTTATTTTTAGCCGCATCATATGACCCCTTTAATTTGTATGTATTTATAGGATGTAATGCATTATGATAATCATTTTATTGCAACCAGAACTGCAGCAAACATACAGTAGACTACACCGAGAATTCCAATTAAACAATTTATTTAAATAACTTATTTTTAATTAACTCATTGTTCATTAACATAATGTAAAATATATTTATATAGTATAA
>NW_015641018.1:1701252-1703898 GCF_001515625.1 Sinocyclocheilus rhinocerous
TATTATATTATATTATATTATATTATGCCAGGTTAGACCTCTGTTTCACTTTTTTCTTCTCCCTCATGCGTCAGTTTTCTCTTTCACATCTCTCAATTCTGACGATTTGATATCCATGGATTTTTTTATCATCTTTATTTTGACTTATTTGATCAGCCTGTTGAAAGACATTTTTCTTTCAACACAAAACTGAAATAATAATTGCAAAATAAACATTTGTATTTTATACTTGAATATATTTCTATATGCATTTATTTATTTCTATATTTAAACTATATTTTAATATTATTTTATATTGACTGTATATTGTGACAAACTATGTAGAATACTCTTGTTTAGAACATTTGTCATGGAAATAATTCCTTTTGTTTCACTTAATGAATAATATACTAACTTGTTATACAGTATACACTGTATTCCTCCTTCTGTTTTTTTTTCAAAAAATGATCTGAAACTATATGCAAAGATAAATATTTCATCTAATCTCATTGTCACATGACCCTCGTAAATTGAAGGTAATTACATGCATATGGCTTCTTCTCATCATATCGGAGATAAATGCAGTTTATTTCGCCTTGTTATATAAAGATTTGTCACCACAGGTCAATTTTACACTTTCACATCTCCCAAGTTTGATGATGTGACGCATACACATGAATATTATTAGCACAACGCTGTCACGCTGAGAAAGAATACATGCAAGAGAGAGACATTTGTGCCAGCAACCGCATGAGTCAGCCTGATGCAAGCGCTTTGACTGTATCGAGAGACACGGCATGGCATGTGCATGTGTGTCTATCGAGTGAATTCCCTTATCGAGTATGTGCCATGTCTCCTGTGCCGTCTCCCTCTAGACTATGTAACATCTTGATTGAAAGTTGTCTGATACCGTCCGCCTGTTTCTGTCCTTGTCATTAGGGGCGCCATGATTGCTGACTACATTTACTGGCTGTCAGGAGGCAACAACCGGCACATAAGCAAGCTCATCAAACTGTATTGGCAGGTGAGGACGGATGGGCTGCTGGGTGCCCACTGCAGCCTAGCGCCCAATCAAAAGCTCAATGAATGATTATTGCTTAAAAGAGTGCCGACTGAGGTAGATCAGTGCGTATCAATCACAAAACGTCTGTGTGTAAAACATCAGCGCCTTTGACCTGAAGGAACACCGTTTAGTTTGGCAGTTCAGTGTTGTGTAACGCTCCTGTGATACTGGCTTCACGCTCATTATTCCTGGTTTATCCTTTCAGTTAAATCTGCGATGTGTATTCACATTATTAAAAATTCCAAGATGGTGGAAATATTCATACTAATATAAGTGCTCTTAGCCCAGGCTGCCTCTCTCATGCGAACTCAAGGGAAAAGTGCTTTTTTCTAATTTGCAGCATATAAAATGAATGCATTTTGACCTCCTTAAAGTGGGTTGTATCTGCTCATAATTTGCATTTGCTTGAAGTGACTTGAGTGTAGGATAACTCTCAGTGTACATCAAGCCCACTCCTTCTTCATTTATGTATTTTTCTATCCATTTTCATCCCACATGGATTGCAGTTCAACTCGTGTGTTTATTTTGATGGCCCACAGTAAGGGTGAGCTTTTTCATCTTCTCCAACCTGCCCTGAGTTTAATTTTTTCCCCACTGAAAGGTTTTCTTATACAATAGAAACGCATTCACCACTGCTGCCAAATAAATATTCTGTTTTGACCAATGTAAATGAAGAGAAGAGCGTCTTTTTGTATATATTTTTGTCCTCTGGGGAAGAATAAAGTGTAATGATACACAGCAACACTTTTATCAGTGTTCCCTATGTAGAAGAGGGCAACATCCTGCAGATGTTAGTGCTGTAAATTCAAAAGAGAAAGAGTAAGCACGATGCACCTTAAGTGAAAGGTGTCTTATCTAAGCTTTCGTCAGTGGTGTTTCATGTTCAAACGGCATAAATCGTTTCACAGAACTCAAATAGATCACCATGGGTTCAAGACGTTATTTATGGTTTACTTTTATAAATAATGCTTTCGAAGTTTGCCATTAAAAATTTTTTGTCAGTATTGTTAATATTTATATTTTTGTGTTAGCCTCAAACAGCCTACAAACCTGTTCTGACTGTCTGATACACATTTTGTTCAAAAGGCAGAAATCTGAATGGCTTCTATGTTGCTAAATGCTAGGTGGTTGTTCACTTGATGACGGTCACTTCCTGTCTTGGTCAGAATAACTAAAAATATTAAACATTTTATTATTTTAAATATTGGAAATTTTTAAACTTAAAAAACATAAACAAAAATTTGAAATGTTGCCTTGTCAAAGCTGGCAACTAACTGAAGTGCTAAAATTACTAAAACTGACATAACATAACATAACATAACAACATAACATATTTTACTTAGCTCACATAACAACATAACATAACACGACAACATAACATATAACATAACATAACATAGTTAGTTCAAATGTAAATATAAATATTTAAAGGGGTCATATGATGCTTTTTTAAAGATCATTATTTTGTGTATTTGGTGTAACAGAATATGTTGACATGCTTTAATGTTCAAAAAACACATTATTTTTCAAATATTGTACATTATTGTAGGTCCTCTATGCCCCGCCTCTCTCAAACGCTTCGTTTTCTACAAAGCCCCCTCCTT
>NW_015641018.1:1703943-1704446 GCF_001515625.1 Sinocyclocheilus rhinocerous
GAGTCTTAACTTTGATAAAGAATATCTCTTTGGTTTTGAGACTTTAGTCTTTGCAATTTCAGGGATCTTATCTATGCACAATCAGCTTGTAACACTCCAAAGAGAAAGGAAAACTTGAAATCGGATCATATGACCCCTTTAAAAACGCTAATAAAATTGGCAAAAGTACAAATCACTACAGCTTATTAAAATTTATTTATAAATTAAATATTATTAAATACTACAATAGCATATGCATAATATTAAAATAAAACTTGACAAGACTGTATATGCGCATGCACGCACGCACACACATACAGTATATACTGTATATATATATAAATGTGTGTGTGTGTGTGTGTGTATAGGTACATATACAGGCTTGTTTTGGTGTTCTGCTTATTATAGTAATTAGGGATGCACCGATACCACTTTTTCCAGTACTCGCCCGATACCGATACTTTTATTTTTGGTACTTGCCGATACCGAGTACCGATACCAATATTTTCATTGCATTTGTAAAT
>NW_015641018.1:1704569-1726090 GCF_001515625.1 Sinocyclocheilus rhinocerous
ATCAGCTCGCGCACTTCAGCTATACAGGCGTTAATACTGAATGTTTAACGTTATATTCATTGCATACATATACTTCGTAGTAGACATCCATAACTCCTTTCTGCTGTCTGTTGTCAGTGTTTCTTTGTTTGAATATGGCGCTTATCACATGCTGTGTGGTATCGGCGTTTGGTATCGGGGCATTTTAACGAGTACGAGTAAGAGTACAGGAGGCCAGTATCGGGCCCGATACCGATACCAGTATCGGTATCGGTGCATCCCTAATAGTAATACTTTATTATTTTAGTCGTATTATATTCTGACAGGAGGTGGCTGATTACCTCAAACAGTCACACACCAACGGCTTGAATAAGAAATAAATCATAACTCTGAATAAGATCTGACACACCCCTGATTTAATCACGTCTATGTTTTAAAAGTATAATTATATTTTACTTTGAAATGATCAGAACCACATGCCAATCTAACAGAAGTGCCAGAGAAAAATATAAAAGCTAAATTATAATCAGGAAATATAATAATAAAATCACATTGTGCATTTCAGTAACTCCTAAGCATTTATGATCTGATTATATGTAAATGAAATAAGTGTATTAAAAACAAATCCCTTTCTCTATTTCCCTTCCACACAGGGGCTCCTGGAGGCAGCGCTTACTATGGAGAAGAATTTCTCAGTCATGTTCACTCCCTGGTCTGGAAAACCATCCTCAAACATCATAGAGAAAATGGAGGAGGCCTTCCGGAAGCTTCATCCAGCCTTCACAGACTACATCTTTACTGGTATGAGGAAATCAAGACACTCCACATTCAGCATCTGCTTATTTAATAGTGAAAAAAGAGAAAGACCTCCCACAATGAAGCACTCAAATAGGAAGCTTTTAGGTTCACAGGCATTAGGTTACTAATAGGTTCAGCTTTGTCTAAGGCAGGTGTTGCCCTAGCAACAGGTCGTGAATTAGTGCAGCTTGTGTCATGCAGAGATGTAAGGTAGCTCTCTTTGTTGTTCAAACATTGAGGCCTGGGCCTCTCACACAGGCAGGTCAAGAGCACACATTCATGTTTCAATTAGCCTGCTCCGTTTTTACACACCCCCATTATGCACAAATATATAATCCAGCACTAAGTTTGTATATGTTATCGAAATCCTGACCTTAGACCTGAATTACTTCAAATTACACACTTTGCAGCAATTTAAACAACCATTTACACAGTACTACTCAATGCATGATTATACCTCTGGTTGATTGTATGTGTGTTTGGTGAGATGAGTTGTTAATTTCATGTGTAAATTAATGTAGCCTTACAGCGACTGTCAGCTGAGGTCATTGCATTGTAAGGCATGTAAAGCACATGTGTGTTTGAGTTATTGCTAGAGAGAGAAGGGAATTGGTCAAAATGTGTATGCGACAGTCAGAATTAGCGTTTTTGTTTTCAAACGAATTATAGAGTATGTTTCAGAATGAATCAGTGTATTTGAATGAAAAGGTTGAATGAGTGATTCAATGATTGACACATTATGTTTTTGAACTAATCGCTTAAGTGAATTATTCAACGATTTATTCATAAAGTCGGTCACTTGCTGTGTTTCTGCAGGAATCAATATTTTTGAATGAATCAACTGAATGAAATTCATAAAGCCTATCACTTGTTTCATGTCTGAATGAATCAGTTTTTAACGGTTTCAGTAATTCACTCCTAAACGCAGTTGCTCGTTTTGTTCCTAAATGAAGTATATTGGAGAAAATCTTGGGAGTGAATGATGAATGAGCTAATTCATAAAGTCGCTCACTTGTTTAATTTCCAAAAGAATCAGTGTTTTTGAATGAATCAGCTGAATTAATGATTCAGATGGTAACAATAAATACAATAGACAATAAATAAGACGCAGGAGATTTCTATGTATTGCAACCAAAGAGAATCTCTGGGTTATGGGTATTAAATAACCATAATCTCAGATTATGCATTTATTCTGGATTAATTCATTATGAAAAGAACAGCTATTTGAAGGCTTTTTTTCTTTCAAAGCAATGCTCAAAAGATACACACTAGTGACGCAAATGTCATGCTTTCCCCTGCTCGGATCAAACGATTCAAAGACGCCTCACGGAGACACAGTGGAAAGAACATGTCTGAGAGCATTCCACTTTATTGAAAGTTAAAACGTAGATTCACCATGAAAATTTCGGAACATCCTGACACAGCAGGGTGTCTGTCCCCAGGACACAATCTTATGATGCATTCACACCGCAGCACAGACACTCTCCAGAACAGGCCACAAAAACCTGGATAAAATGAAAGCTGTATATTGTAAGGAATAGTCCAGTTAAAAAGAAAATTCTGTCATCATTTACTCACCATCATTTCTTTTCAAGCCACTGATTTCTTTCTTCCATAGACCACAAAATGAGATGTTAACCTTGATGTCAATGTTATAAATGGTGCAAACAATGAAAGTAAAGAGTTAGCAGGGACTGTAAAGCTACAAAAATGAAAAAAAAAAAAAAAAACTTGCATGCTATATTAAAAGACTTCTAAGAAGCAGTGTGAACATTCTGGAAAAACGTGTCTTTTTGAAATCCATGTACGAAAGAAAGGACATAAAGTATTGAAACAACATGAGTGTAAGTGACAATTTTATTTTAAGGCTATAATGCTGAGTCGTTTTGTGAAATATAGACAAAAGACAACTGTAAACACAAACCTTTTCAGCAGAGATGATGATGCAATCTGTTTTATACAGCACAAATTCCATGGAGTAGTCATCCATCCCCTGCTGTGCTCCATGTCTACATTCTCATTCCTCAGGGATGCTGGCTTTTTTTTTTTTACCATGTATCTTCTCTTTTTTAACAAATTAAATTAGCATAATGTTCACCGTTGTGGAGAAATAATCCGCCATGACATAAATGTGTGACACTGAAAGACACATTGAATTTAAATTTAGTACCCTAGAGGAGAACAGTCACTCATCACAGGGTTGTCAACATCCATGTCACTTCAGCACTTTGCATAACCGGCTCTGAAAAAAATAGTTGCTGTCCTTGTCTTTATGTACCGCCTTCAGCCATCTGTTGATGCAATCTCTTTGAAAGAAATTTACGGATCGCATCAAAATAGAACATAATGTCACTTTTAGCATCGCATCAACTAAATCAAATTAACATCGATTAAATCTCTGTATATGTGATCTAGTACAGTGCTGTTCATCTGTGGCCACCCAATCCAGTATCATAATGGTTCAATGTACAAATGTAAACAAACATTAAACATAGCATTTATTATATTTCCATCAACTGCATATGCCTGACATGCAAAACTAGACTTTTACATTTTCTGACAAAATGTGAATGGTACTTCCAATGCAAACCCACCACCACTAAGATGTTAGAGTGTTGTAGGTGGTTGCCAAGCATTGTGTTATGTTGTTGCTAACATGTTCTGAGTGGCTTTGAATGCATTGCTCCACAGTTTCTAGGGTGTTCCAAATGGTTTCTGAGCAGGGTTGTGAAACATTTAGAATTGAAGATTTAGCTGCCTTTCAAGTCATGAATTGGAATCAAGTCAACTGGCCATACCCCACAGGAAACTGATTTGGAATGACACAAATAAATATTTATCGAACTATATTTAACCCTTGTGCGACCTTTTGGACATTTTTGTACTTTTTAGTTTTGTATGTTTTTTGATCATTTTGCCTGTGTTATTGCCAACTGCATAAATTTTGGCACAGGTGTGTATTTTTATTGGAATTTTACTATTTCACTTCCATTTCCTTTAATAAATCTGTTTTGCACTAGGTACAAAAAAATTGTTCCTCTCAGGACCTTATGGACAAAAACGTCCCAATTGAAACCCATTAAAACTGCTATTTTTAATCGCAGTGCCATTCAACTGTAAAATGATGCAATTTTTGTTAATAGGCTTTCATTCTGTTGGCAAGGCTTTAAAATTTAATTTTTTACTAGTTTTTGCCAGATGGTGCCATTTTTTAGAATTGCCCTATAAAGCAAATACTCGCTTAATTCCTGTTTTCTGCTTCTGCATTTATAGAGCCAATTGGATAAATAATGCTATAATTGTATAAATAAAGCTATAATTGTGTGGGTGTGTTGGTATGGATGTCAGAGTGTGGTTTGTATGTGTGTCATAAAAAAAAATTGTGTGTGCGTGTTCTTGTAAAATTTGAGAGAGAAAAACTCTACTGCAAATCACAAATCCAACCACTGTGTGCACCAGCAGAGTTTTGCTGGCATCTAATAGGGAAAATTTGGTACTGCGCCCAAACTAAATCTTACTGAAATTTCATTTTTTTAGATATCAACCTCAAATTTGGAACACAACTTGTTTAGATTTATGGCTTTGATTTTCTAGCAGGTATAGAGTTCAACATGTTTCATAAAATGTATATTTTATATAAAACATCGTTCATAAATCATTTTCATAAACATAAACATCTAGAACTTTTTTTTTGGTTTCACTTTTTAGACTTTTTTTTTTTACTTCAACAATAATCTTCCATGGGTCTTCTTTAAAATGAGACCAAACTTAACTCTGTGCTCCCAAGCGTCACATTTTTATGACAGTTTTTTGACATGGCCATTTTTGTCCACAATGGATCTATGTGTAACTTTTTTTAATTGACGCACACGGGTTAAAAAAAATAAACAGGTGAAGCACTGTGGTAAATTAAGTTCAACATATATCTGTCTATCTATCATCTATCTATCTAGAGGCAGACAGATATCCAGACATGTGACTTGTAGAACGATGGATAGAACAACAGACAGACAGATAGATAGATAATTGCCTGTTTAAGATGATTTTAAAAAATGATGGCCGTTCTTCATCTCTATCTAGACCCGCGTGGAGGTCATTTGTTGCCCCAGACAACAGACTGGAGTCAACCTTCATCCACACAGAGTTACTTCCTCACCCTTGGCTTCAGAAGGAGAAATGATGGAGACTTCCTACATAAACTTCTCCACAGGAGGTGTCCCACATTCACAGGTTGGTGTGGGCTCTATATTGGGTGAAGGGAGTTTATAATCTGATTCCACAGAACACAAACTGAAGACTTTAGCACTGCATGTTCATGGTGTTAAGATGAAGGCTCTCAGACTCGGAGTGTGCTGAACAGGACATGGTATAATCACAATACATCTTTGACATCACACATTCACCTGCTGGGTGACATCGTTAGGAGCTCTCGGAGTGTACTCTCTTGTGAAAGAAGATGAGCGAGTATGCGCTAACCTCAGGCAAGCTAAATGGATCACAAAGCTTGCGGCGTCGAATACGCAGTGCAAATAGACCTCTCAATCCTCACAACCATTACAATGACAAAGATGTTTTAATACAATCCCTGAGGGATCTTTTCTATTCTAGTCACACTTTTTCACCACAATGACTTTGTTAGGTCAACAAAAAATGAATTATCTAGTAGTGCGTGGAAATTAGTCCAATTGAAATCGAGGGCTAACGCTGTGTCATATGTTAAATGTACAAATTTACAGACTGACGTCCAAGGTCACACAATCATCGTCTTTCAAGTACGAAAAATTCCTATTAACTCAGCTCTTTTCTGTTCTGTTTAAGCAGACAAGAGATTACAGGGGCCAATCAATGTATTGACATCAATGGCATAAAATTTCTCGATTAACCTCGGTTCGTGCAAAGCCAGAGAGGCAAAGATGACATGGATGTCAGATATACTGCCGGTAGCCAGCCTGCACAGTAGAGCAGGAGAGGTCGGCAGAGTTCGGGCTGTATTTGTGAATGATCTCTATTAAAGAGGAAGAAAATCTATGGCATTTGTGTAATGTCTCTGTATGGGTCATTATATGAATCAATCATCCTCAAGATGCTGTTCAAACTTCTTATGCAAAGGTACTGATACTGCATGATCGGCCTCCCATGTTCAACTCGTCATAATATTATGTACAGTACACAGAGGCTGTTCTGTATGCTGCAGATGTGTTTACCTGCAGCATCACTGTATACTATGAATAACAGTGTTAGGATATACCAATGTTGCAGACAAACATGCACTGCATAGACAGTAGAATGGTTTCAGGCCCTGAAATCACTGCAATGGGGGGGCTAGGGGGGATTTTTGTGGCTCATGGCCCCAGGAGTCAGTCCCACCTTTTCCCCCACTAGCGATGCTCCTATCATGCATAATATTATAATTAGTTGATGAAAATTCAACTTTCCTCAATGGGTGGTAGTGTGTTCAAACTCTTGAACTCACTCCCTCTGAGCCTTCATAACACCTCCACTGCCTCCAGTTCTTCTCTCAGCATTACCTGCCAAACTAATTGTTTTTGATTGTTGTTTTTTTGCCTTATTAAACAATTTTCAGCTTTGGAAAAGAAAAAGGTTAAAAAACTCAACTATAAACTAAACTGTATCTATAGTTCTGTCTGTCTCTGTCGTTCTAAGGTGTCTAACATATCAATCCATCTATCTATCTATCTATCTATCTATCTAATCTTTAATGTCATGTCAATTATTTTGTTTCTAAAATGTTCTGTTTTTCTCTTAGCATTAATCCCAGGTTTTCAGTGTGTTTGGGCCCTACTGTAAATGATAAAATAAGTCATTTGTAAGGCTTACTGAACATTTACGCACTGTTGGTCTGACTTTTTTTTACAGGGCAAAGATCTCCATTCACGCCTCCCAGCTATAGAGACCTAGAAATGATGTTTGAGATGCAAGGAAAGAAGATCCTGCCAGTTCTAGATTTCATTAAGTGCACCAAGCTAAGTGTGGGTTTATATATGTTCTTGCAAATTGTGTGATGCTTAATGACTGTCCAACAGTATGTTTATAAGTATTATGCTGTTTGTTAAAGGGGTCCTATTATGCTTTTTCACTTTTTCAACTTTAGTTAGTCTGTAATGTTGCTGTTTGAGCATAAAAAAGATCTGCAAAGTTACAAAGTTAGTACACTTCAAAAGGAGATATTTTATTTAACAGAAATCACTTTTCAAAAACTACAACGAACGACTCGTTTGGACTACAACGCACATTTTCCGGGATTTGTGATATCACAAATAACCACGAATGGGACAAGACCTGGTTGAGCTGCACTAGAGAAGGCAACGAGTGTTATCACTATGTCGGAGACACGCTAGCTTTCCCAAGGCAGACGAACTTAGAGTGGTTACAATCATCCGGGCTTAAATCGCGCTCAAATTGATTTGATTTTGACGCAATATTTACACTGAAGCTCGCAGGCGGCTTCGAACAACCTAGTATGAGAGCCTGTTCTAGTACACCCCTAAAACTAAATCAAGACTTTGTAAAAAAGCGTAATAGGACCCATTTAAAGAGATTAAAATTAAAATTCTATCATCGTTTAGTCACCATAATGTCATTCCAAAAATAGTCAATCTGATCATTTAGAAAAGTTCAGTCATCCACACAATTTAATATATCATTCATGTCTACAGCACAAACTGTGCAAAAGAGTTACATTCGGAAGGTTAACATATTGGCTTAAGACTTTGTTCAAATCACTTACCCAAGTATGAGCAATAGTGCTAGTGATGCTTCCTCTAGCCAACACTCCTAATTATATACACTTGCTGGGCCATCAATGACTAACAAGCCCTCGCTGTCAGTATCCCTGGCACATCCACTAATAATTGCAATCTTTATCCAATCTCACAATGGACTACTGGAGACACAAACATGCCCACAGATGAAGTTTTCATTTCATTTGGAGGTTGAACTCTTAGGGCGTTTATTTCAGAGGACGGTGATTGAATTAGAGCAGCAACGGCAAATGTTTGATTGGCCCAGACACGACGCTAAATTACATTAGTCAGTTATTCTCCAGCCGAGCACAGCCATCAGCTCTCGATTAAAACACAGAGTTGATTTCATTTCCACTGTGATGAAATCTGTGGCAACACATTCATTCTCAGAATGAAGAACTCAACCTGTCAAGCAGTCAAGCAGTACAGCGGATTTCAGTACTGGATCCGCACACACCCTCCTTTGCTGAGTCACAGAATCATACAAATATATAAATTATTAAGTAATGTACATCAATATTAAATTATCCCTGGGCATTTTAGGATGGATTTCATATATCAAAGTTTCCGTAATGACAGATCCACTGCATCCGTGTCCAAACATAAAGAGTATGAACAGGAAAATATAGGTTTATAAAATATTAGAAAATTAACTCTGTATATTTAGAATATATATATAATTTATTATATATTATAACATATATAAAGCATATCCATTACTTACATTTAAAAAAAAAAGTAACTGATTGATTGCCCTAATATATACTTTTAGTTCATTTTTATTTTTTTAAAATTACAATAAAAAAAATATAAAATATTATAGCTAATAAAAAATAACAAAATTTATATATATATATATATATATAAAAAAAAAAAACGAAAGGAGATACTATTAATTATATTTATAAAAAAATAAAAATAAAAAAGCCAAAGACACTCTATTCTTGCTTTCTTTTTCTCTTACCAGCTCACTGTCTCCCTTGCTTGGCTTATGGAAAGTAAACAGTGCGGCGTGATGAAAAAACGCCCAAAAGTACTGAGACAGTAGTGGTGAAAAATGATGCATGCTGGGGGATGTGTGTTGGTAATAAAAATGACCATAAAGTGGATGAATGTCACTGGAGAGTAACAGAGCTCACACGAAATAAAAGGAGTCTAGAAAGGCATAGAGTGGAGCATCATTTAGACAAGCGACCTCGACAGGCCAAAAACGGTCCACAGGGGAAAGCGCTTAAGATGCGACCTTGGGAAGGGGGGGGTGGAGTTGAGCGTACCACAAAATAGCCGAAGAATAGCAGTTTTTCAACTTGACTTCTAACATTTTGTAGCCTTTTGTCAAGTTTCAGCGTCAGAAGACTGCGTGTAACACAAGATGCCAAAAGATATTTGACATAATGAATCATCAGGGAACAGCAGTGCAGCTGCAGTGCAGCTTTTGTAGCACTGCAGCGGCGTGTGCGAAACGGCTCTGAGGGACTCTTTGGCACTGGGAGCGGTCAGTTTCAAACAAAAGCACCTTATGCTGACACTTTTTTAAAGTGTTTGTTCTTCTTCTTTGTATTGTTACTCTCTGTGGAAAAGGTCAGCGTCCCTTTTTCAATTTATAATGACTTCATTTACATACAGCGCAACTCAGGGCATCAAGGAAACATGACAGAAACTCACTTGTACACACACAACCCAATAACAACACATTCAGTTGCCATAAACACTCCTGTGACATTATCTGCGGCGGATTCATGTAGACGTCAAAGCAGCCAATGGCATTTGTGTTGAGAGATGCGTTAAAGCCCTAACGCGAATAGTGCGAGTTGCCTTGCTATTGTTTGAGTGACTATGTATTTTCGCAAGGATTGGTGAACTTGTTCAGTTTCAGGTTCTCTGTGGAAAGTATTTAAATTAAGCAAAAAATCCAAAATACTTCACACTCCAGTCCAGTAGATGTCAGAAATGTTTTGGAATGGTTACAAAACAACATAAAAGTGGTTTACGCCACCTATTGGACTTGCGCCAGCGCAAACGGTCTTTTGGCGTTAAAATAGTACTGTCAGGATTTACTAAAAACGTGCAGTGAAGAATTATCGCTGAAAAGGCGTGGAAGGGGGGGGTGGAGTTGAGCGTACCACAAAATAGCCGAAGAATAGCAGTTTTTCAACTTGACTTCTAACATTTTGTAGCCTTTTGTCAAGTTTCAGCGTCAGAAGAATGCGTGTAACACAAGATGCCAAAAGATATTTGACATAATGAATCATCAGGGAACAGCAGTGCAGCTGCAGTGCAGCTTTTGTAGCACTGCAGCGGCGTGTGCGAAACGGCTCTGAGGGACTCTTTGGCACTGGGAGCGGTCAGTTTCAAACAAAAGCACCTTATGCTGACACTTTTTTAAAGTGTTTGTTCTTCTTCTTTGTATTGTTACTCTCTGTGGAAAAGGTCAGCGTCCCTTTTTCAATTTATAATGACTTCATTTACATACAGCGCAACTCAGGGCATCAAGGAAACATGACAGAAACTCACTTGTACACACACAACCCAATAACAACACATTCAGTTGCCATAAACACTCCTGTGACATTATCTGCGGCGGATTCATGTAGACGTCAAAGCAGCCAATGGCATTTGTGTTGAGAGATGCGTTAAAGCCCTAACGCGAATAGTGCGAGTTGCCTTGCTATTGTTTGAGTGACTATGTATTTTCGCAAGGATTGGTGAACTTGTTCAGTTTCAGGTTCTCTGTGGAAAGTATTTAAATTAAGCAAAAAATCCAAAATACTTCACACTCCAGTCCAGTAGATGTCAGAAATGTTTTGGAATGGTTACAAAACAACATAAAAGTGGTTTACGCCACCTATTGGACTTGCGCCAGCGCAAACGGTCTTTTGGCGTTAAAATAGTACTGTCAGGATTTACTAAAAACGTGCAGTGAAGAATTATCGCTGAAAAGGCGTGGACACAGTTGTTTTTGCTCCTGACTTTATCGAATATGCATTTGTAGGTGTTCCCTTTCAGACGCAAAATTTATGGGAGGAGAGTATTAAAACAAATCATGCATCACGATTTACTAATGTTTGCGCTCATCAAATTACTGCTATTTAACGCCCAAAACAAGTATGTCTTAAAGCAGGCGGTAATTTGCGCTGCTCTTGATAGATTGCGCTGGTCATTATGGAAATTATTTGGCTGCATCGGTGTTCTTTAATGCGCGCATTGTTAGTAAATCACCTGCAGAATTTTCCTGTCCCATCTGCGCTTTTATGGAATTGTGCTCTAACGCTAATTTGCCGTTTAGTAAATCTGGCCCATAATGTGTAATTGCTAAAAGCACCAAATTAAATAGCAAAAAAAAAAAAAAAACTATTTCAAATACATTTCAAACTCTCCTTTCTGGAATTGTTGCAAAAAAAACAGTGGCGAAACTCACTCCATTGGTTGAGCCAGACTGAGACGGTCTGCTCAAACAAGCAGACTGCAATTCCATTTAGTGCCACTAGTGGCACAGATAATTATAAAATGTCCCTTTATATCTACGTTTATATGCAGTGTATAAATGAGCATGCGTTTGATGTGTGTCTAGGTGGGATTTTCCCAAGGATCTGGACTCATAGAGCGACTGCAGTATGCTAGTGTCCTAGGACAGCTGAATAAGTTCAGAGAACATATGCATGTACTGCAGTACACACTGGCTGAGCTGGCGGTCGCACCCTACCTTCAGGACATCAGTCCTTCTGACACAGAGCTGGTGAGGCAGTTACTTATCTTCTACTCCCCTCACTTTATTTAAATAATGTTTCTCGTCCATGGAATACAAAGGGAGAGATTAAAAACGTACATGATTCTATTTTCATACAATGAAAGCAAATTGGGACAGGCACCAGAAGCTCCATCAATGAAAAACAAGCATTATAAAGCATCATAAAAGTGGTCCATGCCCTTGTAAAAAAAAAATGCACTTAGTTGCATTCAATATGCACTTGTAGTGTACGTCACATCTTCAATGTATAATTCTTTTAAAATGAATAAAGCAGCATAGGCGTTCTGCTATTAATAACTCCTTTTGTTTTCCATGGAAAAAAAAGTGATAAGAGTTTCATGTGTTTGTATATTCTCATGGCAGAAAGTCCTGTAGCAAATTTCTGGATGCAGATTTCTACTTTTCTCTTGTGCTTTTTAATGTCATTTGATGAAAGAAAAAAAAGCTACATGGAAACAAAGCTATTCTCCTCATCTCCAACTTCAAACGAATGTTCCTCCAACAGGCATTTAAAATATGCAGATAAAGCGCTGCACAGGGCCAAGCTTCCTCTCCGAGTACAGGTGGAGGAAGCAGGCAGCTGGAATGAGACGGGGTGGTGATCCCTGGAGTGTGCATGCACTGAAAAATACAAGAATGAAACGAAATCAAAGGATTATAAACATTCTCTATCGGATTCCGATCAGTCTGAAGTGAATTTAGTCTAAACGCATATTTACATAGAGATCATTCCTTTATTTCCTTTTATCGCTGTTTAAGTGTTCCCCTCGCTGTGAACAGGCTGAGCTACTTATGCAGATCGGTTGATAGCTCTGGGCCATCCTAAACACACTTAACACTGATCTGAGAGCAGTTTCAGATGGTAACTGCTCTCACTGAGCTCTGACCCAAGTTAGCCACTGCTGGAAGGTGCTGTGAGTCTGTTCTTTTTAGTGAATCAAAAACATACAGAACAACTTGCACGCATTAGTCGTTTCTTTTAATGAATCATTTCTTACATAAGCAAAATGGACATTCTAACTAAAATATATGCAAATAAATCAGAAATAAATTGAATTAGGAGCTTGCAAATGGAAACTGAATCGAAACGCAGGCAAAAGTTATGAATTCTGAGTCTGACTACAAATGTTTTACAAGCAACATATGTACCGCTAACATTTCACAGTAGCCTATAGCCTGATGCTTTTTTGAGTTGTTAATAGGCATAAAATATCTATTTTTGTGGCGCTATGAGAAAATCACTAAGTTCAAGCAATAGACCTCCTTGGTCTTACTATGAGAGAGGGTTGATGCAATCAAGTAACATCACACCACAAGAGCAGAACCGGGCCAGCTTGTTTTAATAAAGGCCTGAATTATGCACGGCAATAAAACAGCTCTGCTGTGAATATTTATGAGACTGAAAGAGAAACTAGCGCCGACATAGAAGACAACTGCTATTGTGCGTGCAGATATAGAAGTGACAGAACAGAAGAGAGAAAATGAGCGAGAAAAAAGAAAGAATAGAAGAAGGAGGTGGCATAAATCTCATTCTGGCATACAGTGCTGAAGCACCATAATTGCCTCTTTACTAGATTAGCGCTCCACACTGGTGAGATTAGCCCAGATCAATAGAGTGTGATGTATGCCAGATTGTGACCAAATCTGCCATGAATGGAGAGCCAGGGGGCGTTCAATTAGCGTGATGTTTGTATGGGCGCCATACAACACTTCCCAGAATTATACTGACAAATTACAAAGACCTAAATGAGTACTTAAATAGAAATCTACAACAGAGAAGCACACATCTCTGTTCACTGACAGAAGCTCTATAAATAAGCTGAAAGTATATACTGTAGCTTTTTTTGTCATCTTGGTGAATATGGATTCAGGGCTACATGCTGCTTCTGGAAATGTTATGTACTTACATTCATGAACAGAAATAAGAGTGTAGAGAGCGATTATGTGAAAAAAGTGTTGTGACTCCACTTTCTATAGGTACTGTACAGCACACAAAGGCAGTATACCCTTACTTAAACAGCACTTAGTAAAAGCACGTGACCAACCACTTCCATCCAATTTGAATCACATGTGTTCCTATTAATCTTAGACATTTTTGAAAAAAGTCATACATCATTTTCAGCAAAAGTTGTTTTTAAAAGTATTATGACATTTTAACTGTATTTAGTTTTTTTTTTTTTTTTCATTTTAATGATGGTCTACAGCAGGGGTCCTCAACTCTGGACCTCAAGTCCACTTTCCTCCAAAGTTTAGCTCCAACCCTAATCAAGTTTAATCCAGGTTTGATCCTCGATCTGCAGGAAAGTGAATCTCGAGGTCCAGAGTTGAGGACCACTGGTTTACAGACTTTAAAAAAAAAAAAAACTATTTCTTCTCAGCATTTTTTTTTTTAGCTTGCTAAAAGTTTTCTAATAAACCTGAAACTGTATATTATGAAAATTGTTGGCTCTTTGACAATTTGCTTTGATCCAAAGCAATTTACAAAAGAGGATCAAAATCATCTGCTAAATGTATAAATGAACATGTCTTCTCTGTGATGTCATACCCTGTTCTATAATTTCCTTCCTACAGGTTTGACGTTGATATTTTGGACAATTTAAAAAGAAATAGTATTTTAAATACCTTCATAATATTATTCCACTTCACTTTTTAAAAATTTAAATTAAATAACTGGTCCTTCAGCAAAATGGGTCTGAACATTCTTAATCTTAGTATTTTTTTAAAAAATGTTTATATTGTTTTCAACAAATGTTTAATATATATATATTATAAATTGGTTATATAAATATATAAGTATATACATTTTTTGTTTGATACATAAAAAAATTGTATATATTTAGTTTTGAGTTTGGTTTTACACATTATTCCTATAACCTACAGGTTATAGGAATAATAACCTTATTTATACAGGTTATTATTCCTACAACAAACTGACTTTGATAAGGCATATAATTTTTCAAAAAGAATATACTTTAAATATATTCATATTATTATTTGCCTGAAATAATCATTCAATAACAAGATATTTTTCCCCAGTCATTTCATGGGATTTTTATTTTCTTCATTACAATCTCAAGATGTCTTTTTTTACTTGCCCATAAAGATGTAAAATATTTAAATTCATTTAATATTAATTCATAAATGATAAATCAATGCCATGTCATTGACCCATATACTTTCTCTCTTTTGTCTCTTTCTCTGTTTCATAGTGTCTCTTTCACTCTTTAGCTTCACCTTCCTTCTCTCTCTCAGTGTGCAGCATGTACATTCCCATCTGCTGTGCCCTGTGATGGACGAGTGTTGTTCCTCAATTTGTCCACATTGTTTCAATTTCTAACCACCAGCCTTGTAAAAACCCAAGACCACCCCCTCCCTCTCTCCACCACCCAAAGGGGAACAAGAAGAAAGTCCTCATTATATGAGGGATGACTTATAAGAATCAGCTGCCAACAAATGATTTTTTAATTAGCTTTAAAGGTGCAGTGTTTAGAAAAGTTATGGCGTTTGTGTGAACTGAGCTGTGATAATCTTTATCTCCTCCTGGCAGCTGCTGGCTCTAATGGCAGACACCATGGACACCCTTGAAGGCAAGCGGCCTGATCAGGAACGTGTGTGGAATGCAATGCAAAAGGTAAATAGACAGCAAAAGGGAAAAGGAAAATGACGGCGTGTGTAGATGGGGCACAAATGCCACTCAGTGCCCACACACACCATTGTTCCATACACACACTCCTCAGAATTCAAAAAAGACATTTGATACACTAACTCATAAGGGTAAAATTCATTTTCCGAGGTGGTCTTCAGGGGCTGCAGAGACTTCTTGGCAGAACTTTTATTTTTATTATGGCAAACCAAGTCATGTGAACTTTAAGATGAAGCTTTTGGTGTGGGCAGTTCTTTAGTACTTGTCTATAAATGTATTTCCCCCATTAATTAGTCTAGCTTGGGTTCTTCAAATTGCTACTGAGAGAAGGAAATTGAGCCAGGACCCTGGCAAGGACAGAATTAAGCCCCAGAATCATGATTCATATTTTATAAAACACACTGAGTCTTTGAAATGTTGTTCTGAAGCACCATGGAAACTATTGGCAGTGTTTGCTAGCCTGTTTACCACCTTGTGCCTCAATTAATTGAATCTACCTCCCACTCTTGTGGAAGCCTGACCAGAATGGAGACTTTCAAAGGGAAGTTTGAGGAAACTTTGAAAGCTAAAGAGTATAGAGAAGATTTCAAAAAAGTCAGTTTCTCTCAGGTATTTGTACATGTATTGAAATCTGTAGTTATTGAGTGGAATTTGTAGGCTCAAAGAAATGCTAGTGTTTACATTAGCTGCTTGTTTATGAAATTAGCTGGCGCCACAGAGGCATTTGGGTAACACTGGAGATCAGGTTCCCAGTTAAGATTAAATGTTGCCAATGTTGCCTTGGCTGAAAAAAAAAAGTTTGAGCTGAATATAATAATTAAATTTTTTTTAACAAAATTAATAAAAGTTAAACTAAAAACCTATACCAGATTCAAGCCATGCATCAAGAGCTCCGATTATGGTGATGCAAAACTACCCAGTGCTGTTATTGTGAACTAAAACGGATAAAAATTTATTTTGGTAATTGAAATAAGCTGAAATAAAGATATAAATATATAAATTAAAAACTTTTAAAGGGGTCATATGATGTTGCTAAAAAGAACATTATTTGGTGTATTTGATGTAATGAAATGTGTTTATGCGGTTAAAGGTTCAAAAAACACATTATTTTCCACATACTGTACATTATTGTTTCTCCTCTATGCCCCGCCTTTCTGAAACGCGTAGATTTTTACAAAGCTCATCGGTCTGAAAAGCGAGGTGTGCTCTGATTGGTAAGCAATCCAGTGCGTTGTGATTGGCCGGATACCTCAAGCGTGTGACGGAAATGTGCCCCTTACCATATTGTGATGATGCCCTGTCAGGCCGGAGCGATGATTCAAAAACATGAAAACCCATTATAAACGAGGCATCCTGGGAGAGTGAGCAGAGGCCGGCGGCTTGAGTGAGCGGCGGCCGGCGTGCTTGCGGCAACCACATATGACGACCCCGGGCTGGACTCCGCTTCGTCCACGGTGAAAGCCGATCCGGCGATCAACAGCGCAAAGTTGTAGTATTTCCTCAGCAACCAGCACGGATCAGCTCCAGGCATGACGAAGCAGATATCGTCACACTCCAAAGAGAAAGGAAAAATTGAAATCGCATCATATGACCCCTTTAAAAATTACTAAAATTACTAAAACTAAAAACTGAAATAACTATAAATTAAAGGCAAATAGAAACTTTAAAGAACTGACAGAGCACATAAAATTACTAAAACGTCAACTAAAATTAAAAACAAACTAATATACAACAAATTTAAATGTATAATTTACAACTCTTCAATTTTTAAATAAATTTTGTAAAAATTATATGAATACTACTAGTATATAAATAATGCTAAATTAACACTAAAACTGCCAAAATTAGAGTTTCCTTCATGTTAAACTCAATCTGTGTATTTAGAGTAGACCCTCTGTTGATCTTCTCTTTATTGATCTTGGTCTTTTCTCTATATGAATTCAGAGGTTCACCTAACCTGAACTTTACTACACAACAATGCAAATCCAAAGTCTAAAGTGAAAGATCTAAGAACATTGTGATGCCAGCTTTGATTACGAGGATTTAGGATGTTTCAGAGCAGTGGAGAACGGTGCACATTCTGAACTTCTCCCTAATCAAACACACCCCATTCAGGTCAACAAGCTCATTAGTAGAGACTCCATGACCTGAAACAGGTGTCTCAGAAAAAGGACACATTCAAAATGTGCAATGTTGGGGGACTCCAGGAACAGAGTTGTTTCAGAGGTTATTAGCCATGTTTCATTTTAGTAGTAGAGTGGAGGATGTTGTTTTCAGGCCAGTGGGGTTATGGGTCAGACTCCAGGGCTCGGTTCAGTAGGGGACTGTTGGGTCTAGAAAGGGAATGTGTTGTCTGGACTGCGGCGGTGATGAATTACGCTGAGGAAGAAATGATGACACTCACACAGTCAAAGACAGTGCATCAGCGGGTCACTCGCTCTCAGCCACAGCAGCGCCTGTCGCCGGGGGTTACTGATGGACCCTTATTAATTACTCCATCAGCTGCCCGCACCTCAGAGCCGCTCTGATTACATCACACGCTCCTGCTCAAACACACACACTCTTCTTTAAAGCTCACACTCTCTCCTGTGGACATGACCTTTCACTCCAGATCTGTCTCATGCATCATCCAGCCAGCATTAGGGACAAAGGGAGTGAAGGAGGAAGAAAGGGCAACGGCCAGAGATGAGGCCCATCATGCAACCGATGAGGTTTAAATACTAAAACCAGGGGAAAGACATTTCTGGCACAGCTGTGGAGTTCATCACCGTGTAATTGCTCAAGGGCACAACCTTTGGAAAGCCAGCTGGTTTGGAAAAAGGTTGCAATTGGGTGTTTTCTTTATAAGATGAAAGATAGTGCTCTGTAAAAGCAACAAGCATATTTCCACACACTTAAAGTCATCACACCATCATTCACGGCTCAAATCATTACTGCAGCAGCCAGAAATCACTGGATTTTAGTGCTGAACACTCAATACATACATTCATTATAAACTCTTAGAATGATTTTAGCGTATTAATAGATATTACAACGTTAATATATTTGGTCTTGGTGAAGTAGACTTGTTACGCTGCTGCTGCAAAGCAAGTACAGACCCGCTGCTGTGAGCATGTAAGATATGCTGCTGCAGCATGAATAGGCATACATAAATCCCTTGCCAGATCTAGACAGGTGGAGCTGGGAGAGGTGGAGGGTTTCAGGGCTCTCTGAACTATATAAATCATCAGCTTGTGCCATGAAGTAGGTGATTGCATGTAAAGGACCTATCAGTCTGCGCCATCTAGAGTTTCATGACTGAACTGACTGGGTGAAATGGGGTTTTCAAGCATCAAAATAATGAACGTTTAATACAGCTTTGTTTTTTTTCCCGTACATTATAAGCTCCTATTTTTATTTTTCTGAGCAAAAAATAATGACTATCATACATTATTTTACAGGAGACATGCACTAAAATGTCATTCAGTGCAACAATAGTTTTATATACCAAAAAACTTGTCAAGCATATTTATAACAATAATCATTAAAGAACATTAAAGACACTATTTAAGGATCACAGTGCAGTCCCCAAAACTGATTAACTGCAATTTTACATTTTTACCAGTCTTTGCCACTGTCCTTTAAACCACTAGAGTTTACCCATTTATCACCAAGGTGTTTTTAATCATTTAAAATATAATACCATTTAGAATGATCACTTTTTCTTTTATATATTTTAATAAGCAAAGGTTAGAATATGTTGTTTCATTTGTACATAAATATATCTGTTAGGCTGAATGATGATGGAACAACATTTGATTTAATTTTCAGTTATCTGAAGTTATTTGACAAATGAATATGCTTTCTATGTATATAAAATAATTTTTGTGAATTTATATATACAATTTTTTTCTCTGAAACTGCTTAACAGCTTTTTAATTCCATTCAGAACTAAACTGACATATAGGCTAGATCATGTACCATCTAGAATTAAAAAAAAAAAATCATTATAATTAATTGATCTTTTATACTAAAATAACCTTCTAAAATAATGAAACAAAACATATGCAAATAAGTCAAAGACTGAAGACAAAACTGTCCTAAAGGAATAGTGTTTAGTAAAGTTAATGGCTAAATATAAAGCATCTTTAAAATAATTGCAGTATTCACAATGTTGGCTATTTTATTTATTTTTTTAAAATAAAACTATATATATATTATAAATATTTTATACATTATCCCAACCCCATTCAAACATGGTTTCTTTTGCTTTATGGAACAAATCAGAATTTCAGACAGGAACCAGAGGCATCGTTGAGAGGCCCAGGTCTGTGGGCGTTGTAGCCTATTTTCTGTTCTGTGGAGCACGTGGTCTTCTGCTTCATTCTCCCAATTGAGCAGTACGTCTAATCTTAAACTAAACATTGTGGACCATCTTTTTGAAATGAAGTCACTGGATTAATCTTCACCCAAGGGTTTCTGGGAATACCAGGCCAAAAGATTAACAGCAGCCAAAACATGCCAACAAGGATCCGAGCCCAAGGGAGACCTCTGTTATCAAATACCGAATACAGACTGATCTGTCAGCACACATACATACGGTCTGGACACGGATTCCTTCTGTTAATCTCAAGATGTGATCCATCTGCCCACAGAAGAGAAAAATACCAACGGTACCATACAGTGGCCAAAATATGAATGACAAAAATTTTTTTTTAATAAAATTAAAATTTGAGATTAACTGATTTACCAGATGCTAAGCTTAAGGTGCTGATTTAGCAAACAGTAACTTAACATATAGCAGGCAGCAATATTAACACTAAATATACGTGAAAATGTGTGATGAAAAACTGAAAAAAATCAACTGCTTTACATAAAGGCACAAAAAGCCTAAAAAACTAGGCAGACATATGAGACTTCATATGCAGCTCAAGTGCTTCCCAGCCCTTCATTTCCTTCATATTATTGAGTAGTTCATTTATGAAGCTCGGCAGCACGTCCTTCTCAGTAACCCACCAGCAGCAGATTTAATTTCCAACCCCAATTTGTTCTACATGAATCAAAGGGGCATTAACTGACACATTCTGATGAGTGCTGGAGTTCACATATTGTGGCCGTACATGTAATGATTTGGCTATTTGTTTGTTTTTTGGAGAGTCATTAGATGCTGCGTTTCAGGCTGTTTTCCCACCACATTAGTATAAGTGCACTCATCCCTGCCCCAGCAAATGGGTGTCTTCACATTTATGACTACAAGCTACATGCTCTCAGCTTGTTTCATTCTTTGCCAGCCACCATCCCATCTATTTCTGACTCCTCCCGCAGGAGGGAGAATGGATATGAGTAATCGTTCTTACATGAAGTCTGCGCTTTGGTGCTTGTCTGTTCACTCTGAGAGCAGAGAACAATCTGACTTCTGAAAAACCCTGCAGAAGTGTGACCTTTGACCTCCTGAAATGGAAAAACTTCAGGCAGCCTAATCTCCTTAGCATACTTAATAGGTATTCATGTTCACACAATATTTTTGGACATTTGGATATACACTGAACACAAGAACAATACGGATATATATATATATATATATATATATATATAATGATCCGAAATGAAATGCAGTGGCTGAAATGCATGCCAATAAAAGGCAACTGTTATGATTGGTTCTGTTATGATTGGCTAACCTCATTGCATGTGCTTTAAAAATGTTATACTGTAATTTACAGGCAAGTCATTATCAAATCGTGTACTTACGGATTGTGATGCAGCTGCTGTCAGATTAGTTGTTTCCTTCAACTTTCAACAAAAGTTTCTATGTGAAAAAGTTTGATGCTCCGAACAAACATAATCCTACGACGTGACCCGGGACGCCGTTAAAAACAAACCAGCCACTCGTTTCTGACGCTGGGTTACTCTTCATTTGTTCCTGCTGTGTCGAACAGCGCTAGCACGTGGAGTACGTTAGAGAAATTTAAGGCACATCTGTATACTCTGTATCCAGTCTAGACAGGCCACTGATTATAATATGATCTGTTTGCTTTCGACGCGACGATGCTCTTGTCGGGTGTGGACAGGTGTCAGCCGTTAAAGCGACTGAATGCGAGTGGGCGTGGCTTATGTGCGACACTGTGTAACTGTTCTTTGATTTTTAAAGGGGTCTCTTTGGAGTGTTGTGGGGAAGTCGTGGCCTAATGGTTAGAGAGTCGGACTCGTAACCCAAAGGTTGCGGGTTCGAGTCTCGTACCGGCAGGGATTGTAGGTGGGGGGAGTGAATGTACAGCGCTCTCTCCCACCTTCAATACCACGACTGAGGTGCCCTTGAGCAAGGCACCGAACCCCCAACTGCTCCCCGGGCGCCGCAGCAATAAAATGGCTGCCCACTGCTCCGGGTGTGTGTTCACGGTGTGTGTGTGTTCACTGCTGTGTGTGTGCACTTTGGATGGGATAAATACAGAGCACTAATTCCAAGTATGGGTCACCATACTTAGCCACATGTCACGTCACGTCACGTGTCACACGTCATGTCATATAGTAGATAGAAGAAAAATTTATATAAAGAGTTTAATCTAATTAAAAATGATTAGTTTCACCCAATTTGTGTGTGCACCTTTGAAAA
>NW_015641018.1:1729150-1729644 GCF_001515625.1 Sinocyclocheilus rhinocerous
GGCAGGGATTGTAGGTGGGGGGAGTGAATGTACAGCGCTCTCTCTCACCTTCAATACCACGACTGAGGTGCCCTTGAGCAAGGCACCGAACCCCCAACTGCTCCCCGGGCGCCGCAGCATAAATGGCTGCCCACTGCTCCGGGTGTGTGTTCACGGTGTATGTGTTCACTGCTGTCTGTGTGCACTTTGGATGGGTTAAATGCAGAGCATTAATTCCAAGTATGGGTCACCATACTTGGCCTCATGTCATGTCATGTCACGTCACTTTCACTTTCACTTTACAAGCTCTTGGTGCATAAAGAAGATCTGTAAAGACTAAAGTCTCAAATCCAAAGAGATATTCTTTATAAAAGTTACGAGTCAACCACGCCTACCTAAAACGGCTCATTCTAACACGCCCCCACATGTCTACGTCACGATGTGGGAAGATTTGCATAACGCCGCCCAAATGTTCACGCAAAGAAAGAAGGCGTAACTTTTATTCTCGCTGTAGT
>NW_015641018.1:1733271-1737338 GCF_001515625.1 Sinocyclocheilus rhinocerous
AGGGGCGTAACATTTCCGTCACATGCTTGAGGTATTCGGCCAATCACAACGCATTGGATAGCTGGCCAATCAGAGCACACCTCGCTTTTTCAGAACGATGAGCTTTGTAAAAATCTACGCGTTTCAGAAAGGCGGGGCATAGAGGAGAAACAATAATGTACAGTATGTGGAAAATAATGTGTTTTTTTAACCTTAAACCGCATAAACACATTTCATTACATCAAATACACAAAATAATGTTCTTTTTAGCAACATCATATGACCCCATTACATTTTTTTAATGAACATACATAAAGGCAAATACACACATTTACAGCTCAAATCAAATTATAACAACAATAATATATATATAAACAATATACAAAGAACCAGGAAAATAACCAAAAAAATAAAAGATTGAGCCGGGGTAATGTATAAATTAAAATAAATTAGATTCAAGAATAAAGAAGAGGAAAGGAAAAAGAAAAAAAAAACACCTTTTTATCTTTTCTCTCCTCTTCCCCTTCTTTTTTTTTTTGCTAAATCCCTCTCTCCCTTATAGCCTATAAAAACACATAGTCAATAGCACATTATAAAAATGCATAAATATTATACTTTGTGCACAACGTATAGGATTTTAAGGCTTTGACATTGCTGGAAAAAGAGATAGTATTCAAATAACATTTCAAGTCTTTACAAAAAAATAATAAATAGTTTAACAGACAAAAAAAACTGAATTTATGTATAAAAACACTTATACTTGTCTTTTAGATTCTTGTTAGAGTTATAAAAACCAAATAAGACGTAACTAACTATTCGTTGATGTCTTGCTCTATTTTTCCCATGTGACGTCACAGATCATAATATCCAAATGAGCCGTTGTTGGAGCTTGATTAAATAAATGCTTTGTTCATAATGAAGACATTTTAAGCACTTGCAGGATGCTTTAATACACTTTGGTCAGGTTAGACGCCATTTTAAATGCAATTTATTTATTTATTTAGAAAAACCTTTTCATCAGCTGAACAATCAATACGTTGTTAAACAACAGTATAATCCATTAAACACATTTAAAAATTAAATATGTAACTACCCTGACTATACAGAGACCCCTTATATGTCGAAAGAGCAAGGCCAATTTGATTTCTCATGTCCTGACTCCTTTAAGTGACAATAATTTTAGTTAAAGTATTTTATTATACAGATACTTATCTTTTAACTTCAGCAGAAAATAAATAAAGAAAAAATGTTCTTAGACTTATCACAGCTTTAACGCTGATTCTCGTGCACTGATTGTCATGACTACAGCAGGGATGCAGAGCGAGAAGGGTCTGACTGAGATATAATTTTAGCCATAACTACATGATTTTCCCCACAGCAATAATAAAAATTAATGAAATGTTATTTTTCTGTTCACATACTCAAACAATTTCGGCTCTGGCCTCCCAGGGGCCGAGTTTAGGACCCCCAAACTCCATCTAGTGAATAAGTGTCTAACTATGTAAACGGTTAAAAGGCCAGTAAAGGCCAGCAGGACTGACAGTCTGACTGCATAATGAGCTTTACCATATTTTTGAAGCAGCGGACAGGCTCTTTGATCAAGGCTCTGTTTCCTCTCTGACGAGGAGGCCTTTTGTTTTGGGGCAGGTTTGATAGGCATTTTGACAGCTCGTGAATTGCTGCTGAATGCCTGAGCGATAGCAGAAGCAAAGAGCCATGCCCTGCACACACACACACACACACACACACACACAGAGATATGCACAGTAATGAAGAGCTAATTGTTGTTGGGATAGAGCCGAGTCTGTGTGTTTGTGAGTGGGTGGCCAGCCCGTTTGCCCATTACTCGCTCTGAGCCGGACATGAGGACCGCAAACGAGAAGGAAAGATAAAAAATGGAAGCGTATTTGAGCGAAAAAGCGTGCGAGAGGGAAGAGAGAACGCTTTTGAATGCGGAATGACTGTTCGGCCCACTGCTGTGGAGCTTTCAGGTCGGTTCCCAGAGGAGAAAAAGGAAAAAGCTTCCAAACAAACACACTTGGACTGAATTCATAAGCAAACGGGACTCACCACCTACCCATAACTGCGTGTTTCTGAACTGCAGAGCCTCTGACTCTCTCTCTCTCCCTCCACCTTGCCTTTCTTTTCCATCTCCTAACTCGCAGCTTTTCTTCATCCCACATTCACTTTCATATTTCACTCCCCCTCCTTCCCGTTCTCCGAGAACAGACACAATAAATTCCCACGCCCAGCCATATTCTCAGAAATGAGAGGGCGAAAGGGGAGCCATGTCCCTTTCTTTTTGAGGTAATTAAGTCTCTAAGGGGGGGTTTGCGAGGTCTCAAAAATGTGCTTCAGTGTTGATCTGCAAACTTCTCAAATGCAAAAGCTTGATAAATATGATATGTCCCTGTCTTCTGATAGTGTGTTTGTTTATGTCTTAAAGCAACAGTACATACAAAAATAAATATTAATTTCCCTCATGTTATTCTAAATTTCAGTGGATCACAAAATGAGAAATGATCTTTGCATGTTCTCATTACACTGTATAAATTGAAACTCGAAAAAAATGTGCTAAGTCAGTAAAAATAGGACACAGTGTGTGTTAACTGTTTTCATATGAAGAAATTTTCCACATTCATTTTAAGATTATAAACTTAATGGATAATGTCCTGGCAGAATTATTTTTTTTTTTTTGGTAACATCTAAATTAACTGATTTTATTCACGTTATATATATATTATTTAACATTATTAAATAATATAATTTCGGTTTTTAAAGATCTGATGAGGTAGAAATAGCTTTAAAAACTAGTCTAGTAGAATTTGTACATTGTATTAAAAACTTTGAATAAAGAGAATTAAAATAATATATTTAAATTTATTTAACATTATATGTTGTTTACATTTCATGTGAAAACATTTATTAAATTCAATAAATATTTAAAAATATAAATACTTTTGCACCATAGTAATGAGAAAGGATTTATGTTAAGAATTAAAAAAAAAAAAAAAAATCTTTCTTTTGGGCTGAAACGTTAAAAAATAAAATAAGGTTATAAAAGGAAAGCAAGCAATAATCAGGGACTGTCACGCTTCTCAAACGACCAAAAAGCATCATAAAAGTGCTACGAAATCCATCAGAACTCTGAAATCTAATTTGTGGATTCCCACATTCAAATTTTGCATGTCAAGATGCAAAGTTTGAGGTTTAATGATGGAGGATGCTGTTGATTTTTCAGTGTCTTCTAGTCAAATATGCAAAATTCAAATACTATTTGAGAGCTATGGCGAAGGGAAAAGCAACTCAAATGGCATCTTTAGAAGCTGTACTGTATGCTTTGGATGGCTGCTTCTTCTATGATGATTTTTGTTCTTTTTTTGGAATTTGACAGTGCCTGGTTATTATACTGTATGCCTTTGTTACATTGAAAAGAGCAGCTATATTCTTCGAAATGTCTCCTTCATGAAGCTACGCAAACAATCATGTGGTGGAACTTTTCCTTTTCAGGTGGAGGCAGTGAAGGAGATGCTTTATCAGCTAGAGGAGACCTACCTGAAGAAGAAGGCACTGAGAGCCACCAGACAGCAAAAGGCTAAAGAGAAGAAAGCCCTGAAAAAGCTGTCCCTCAGGAGTCCCTCCACACCACCCCAGGGCCAACTGAATGCAGGACCCTCAGCCCAGTCATCCAATAAGTGAGCACCTTCCGCCACCCCACAAACACTTATCTTCTGCCAAGAAGTAGGACACACCACCGAGCCATTACTCCACCCTCAGAGAAATAAATGGGCTTTGCGGGCGAACCATCATTCAGATCTGTCTTTTCTCAAATCATCCCACATTCATTTTACGACTCCCTCCTCCACACAAGAAAACCCCTTCCTCACATGAATGTACCTGGGCAGCTACTGGGTTGATTTCTAGCAACATGAATAAAATAGCACCTATTTTTAAAGCAAATATTGGGCTGAAAAGGGACTGTTTCCCTTAAGTAACCAATTCATACTGAATATGGATGAATCTTATGAACACATTTATGGGCTATTTCACCCCAAATAGGAAAAAAAAAAAATTAAGAAATAACTTCT
>NW_015641018.1:1737463-1745587 GCF_001515625.1 Sinocyclocheilus rhinocerous
CATGTGTCATCCTAGCGGGGACAGTATGCTTGGAAATAATATTTAATGTCTTCATATATATATATATATATATATATGACTTAATTAATATATTTAATTAGCTTAGTAATTAGTAAAGGTATTTTTAAAGTAATACCAGTTTATTTATTTTTACAGAATTATTGTAAAATTATAATAATATATTATACTAATATTATCAAATATTTCTAAAGCATAAATTAAATGCAGTGCAACAAATGTAATTGTTTTAAATGTTTAACAATTAGATTTTTTAAAATAATTTTTACAAACTATAAATATATTATTTGTTAATTTATCGTCATTTTACGTATAATTATCGTCATTTTACGTCATAATCTAATACTTTTTAATTATGGTACTTAGTAAGGGCCTCATTTTCTTTAAAGGAATAGTTCACCTAAAAATGAAAACCCTCAGGCCATCCAAGATGTAGATGAGTTTGTTTCTTCAAAACAGATTTGGAGAAATTTAGCATTGCATCACTTGCTCACCAATGGATCCTCTGCAGTGAATGGGTGCCGTCAGAAGTGAAAACAGTTTTGATGTGAAAAGACAGCAGGGTTTTGAGGACCATTATTTATTGTTATTATTATTATAATTATTATGACAATTAAGCACATTTTACTTTTGAGTTTATTTATTGTCATCATTCTCAGTATTCTCGATTATAATTGTCATCACATTATAAAAATGTTTTTTTCACATGAGCTACTGTAAAAATGGCCATTATGTGGTAACATTTAAATTATAAGGGCCTCATTTTCTTTAAAGGAATAGTTCACCTAAAAATGAAAACCCTCAGGCCATCCAAGATGTAGATGAGTTTGTTTCTTCAAAACAGATTTGGAGAAATTTAGCATTGCATCACTTGCTCACCAATGGATCCTCTGCAGTGAATGGGTGCCGTCAGAAGTGAAAACAGTTTTGATGTGAAAAGACAGCAGGGGATGATCTTTTTCAATGTATATTATGAATTATGGACTTTTTTAGCCATAAGTGACCGTTTAAAGTTAAATCGCCTTAATGATGCATTTTTTATTACAAACATGCAGCTTTTCACTTCACAAGACGTTAACTGATGTACTGGAGTCGTGTGAATTACTGATGTTTTTATCAGCTGTTTGGACGCTCATTCTGACGGCACCCATTCACTGCAGAGGATCCATTAGTGAGCATGTGATGTGATGCTAAATTTCTCTAAATCTGTTCTGATGAAGAACAAACTCATCTACATCTTGGATGGCCTGAGGGTGAGTATACATTTTCAGCAAATTTTCAATTTCGGGTGAACTATTCCTTTAAGAAAACATAATTTCTCAATTTAATTCCTTTTGGCTTTGGCCTGAAAATTGACCTGAGAAAATTGATGTTCTTGAACACTACAAATGCACCACAAGCTTCACCAGTAAAAGCAAAACCAGCATGCCAAGACTAAAAAACACATCACTGATGCATGATTATATTATTGTTTGCAGGAGAGTTAATGGTCTGAATTCACAGGTTACATACAGTCGGAGGCGGAGGAGGATTGATCAGGCGCTTCAAAACACAAGGAGTAAACACATACACACAAACACACACACCAAAGGCTCCGTCACTCGCGTGCTGGGTGAAGATTGATCGCTCGCACACACACAACAGGGGTCCCGCGGGGGGGGAGCCGTTTTCAGCCATCCAGCCTTATTGACAGCTGTGGAAATCTCTATGCACACACACACACACAATGCTGATTCATGTAAGTCCTTGAGCTTTGCAACATATAGTACCAGCAATCTCCGTTAGCCAGGACCCAATTATAGACAGTCCCAAACTATAGTGCTTAGCCCTGAGTTTCTGACGTGCCCGTCCAGTGTCTTTAGGCAATTAGGAGGCTTTGGTCGAGTCCGCACGGCACCGGTCAGCAATTAGTGCGTATTCATTTCAATACATTAATGGCGTTCATCGAGTGAGGTGAGAAGGGAGGACATTTGCATTGCACACTATCGGCATGTTGTAGAGATTAATTACCGTCGCATGTTTTCTAAATAGAAAAAAGTTATTGTAATCCAGTGTTGCATGTAAAATAAGTAGGACTCACTGCACAGCAGCAGCACTATAAAGAGAATACGTGATGCTGTTTTCGGTGGTGTTTAGATTGTGAAATGATGTTTCTGAACGCTGTGGATTTTGATAAAACACGCTAAACGTGTGCTGATCCAGTTTTCGCTCATGTAAGCAGCTCGGGTGTTACATCATTATATACTACAGGAGTGATTGAAGTATTTCCGTCCACAGCTTGAGAGGAAAGATTTTAAATTAAAAAGGAGATGAGAGAGTTTTGCTTGCCTCTATTTCCCTAAAAAATAACCGGCTCTCTGTGGTTCACATGATAAGCTATTAAGTTTCTATAACTAGCATGCTGTTTCTGCAGGAAAACCATCGATGTGGGTCTCATTAACACACACACAGAGGTGCTAAGAAAACAGTTTTCCGATTTACATTAGTCGTATTAAAGTAACATTTAGTAAACCTCCTTATGTGCGTAATTTGGTCTTCATTTAATAAAATCAAAAAGCAGGCAGCAAATGATAAATTGATACCGTTCTTATAATGTTGCTATGCAGCTGATAAGGCTATTAGATCTCTATGATATTCTGGTCTCTATATATGACTCTGATCGCTCCTTCAATATACACTGCTAGTCCAATTTTGGGGTCAGCATATTTTTTTTTTTTTTTTTAAAGAAATGAATACATTTATTCTGTAAGAACATGTCGATCAAAAGTGATTTAAAATGTTACACAGACTATTTCTCATGCAAATAAATGCTATTATTATTACCTTTCTATACATCAAAGAATCTTGTTTCCAGAAAAATATTAAAATATTAACTACAGGTGCATCTCAATAAATTAGAATGTCGTGGAAAAGTTCATTTATTTCAGTACAGTGAAAATGAAATGTTCTTGAGTACCAAATCAATATAACAGAGATTTTTGAAGGATCTCTGAAATTGTAATATTATTTTTACAGTATTATTGTTTGATTAAATAAATACATGCATTATCGAGCAGGCAAAAACTGTACATCAAAACACTATACATATACGTTAAATTAACGTCTCTTTAAATATAAAAATATTTTATTTTGTGGTGTATTTTTTATATTTTTCAATTTTAAGTAAAAAGAGATACATTTTTTAAATGTTAAATATGTAAATATTAAGAATAAATTTTTACTAAAATGTTAGCAAATTGATTAAGTGGTATCCACATGCTATAGAATATACAGCCTCTTATGTAATAAGAGTGTTGCTGTGCAACAAACATAACGATCTATTATGGAAGCTGTGCATTGAAATGGTAAACAGACCGAATATATATATATACTACAACAAGCCCAGTACTACCCAGTTCATAAAATATCTATATACTGTACAGGTGCATCTCAAAAAATTAGAATATCATGAAAAAGTTCTCTTTTTTTGTAACTTATTTCAAAAAGTGAAACTTTCATATATTCTAGATTCATTATATGTAAAGTAAAACATTTCAAACGTTTTTTTGTTGTTAATTTTGATGATTTGAGCTTACAGCTCATGAAAGTCAAAAATCCAGTTTCTCAAAATGTTAGAATATTTCCTAAGATCAATAAAAAAGAAAGAGGATTTGCAAAACAGAAAAGTTCAAGTTCTTTAAAGTATGATCATTTATGCTCTCAATACTTGCTCGGGGCTCCTTTAGCACAAACTCCAGCATCAGTGAGGTGTGGCATGGAAGCTATCAGCCTGTGGCACTGCTGAGGCACTATTGAGCCTTCAGCTCGGATCCACTGTTTCTTATCTTTTTCTTGAAAATATCCCATAGATTTCATATGGGGTTCAGGTCAGGCATGTAGGCTGGCCAATCAAGCACAGTAATATCATGGTCAGCAAACCACTTGGAAGTGATTTTGGCACTGTGGGCAGGTGCTAAAGTCCTCCTGGAAAAGGAAATCAACATCTCCATAAAGCTTGTCAGCAGATGAAAGCATAAAGTGCTCCAAAATCTCCTGGTAGACGGCTGCATTGACACTGGACTTGATAAAACACAATGGACCAAACACCAGCAGACGTCACGGCACCCCAAATCATCACTGACTTCAGCTGCAGACTGAGGAAGATCCTGAAACACACCAGCAAACCCTAAAACAGACAACAGTTTACAGATGTTTTTCAGTGGCAGCAGAACTATGACTAAACTTTTGGGTGAAACTTGTTTACTTTTTTCATACTTTTATTACTTGTGGAAAAACTTGAAACAATTTTAAATAAGTATAAAGAATGGCATTGGTTTTGTACATTTAATTTTTGTTTAACGTTATTAATAAAAATGTTGTTCAATTAGCATGTTTTTGTGTTTTGCTTTGGTACCGAAATTGGTACCGAGAACCGTGGATTTTCACTGGTATTGGTACCGAATACTGAAATTTTGGTACCGTGACAACACTATACACAACCATTCAAAAACTTGGGGTCAGTATGACTAATGTTTTTGGAACAAGTCTTATTCTCACCAAGGCTGCATTTATTTAATAAAAACGTAAATACCGTAATATTGTGAAATATTCAAAAATACGGTTTAAAAGAAGCATTTTCCATTTTAGTATTTAAAACTGTAACATTCCAGTGATGGCAAAAGTGAATTTTCAGCAGCCATTACTCTAACTCTTCAGTTCTCAAGAAACATTTATGTTCATAACAGAAAAGCCGTCGTAAATATGTGACCCTGGACCACAAAACCAGTCATAAGTAGCACAGGTATATTTGTAGCAATAACCAACAATACACTGCATGGATCAAAATTGAAGATTTTTCTTTTATGCCAAAAAACATAACATAATATATTTAGCAAATTTTCCACCGTGAACATACCAAAACTTAATTTTATTAGTAATATGCATTGCTAAGAACAATGGGCAACTTTAAATGCGGTATTTTTGCACCCTTAGATTCTAGATGCTCAAATAGTTGCATCTCGGCCAAATATTTTCATGTCCTAACAATCCATACATCAATGGAAAGCTTATTCAGCTTTCAGATGAAGTATCTCAATTTTTAAAAAAAAGAAATTGACCCTTATGACTGGTTTTGTGGTCCACGATCATATCACATTTGAAATAATTTTTTGTACCAATGTAAGTCTTCATGATCAATTTCATGTGTCCTTCCTTGCTGAATAAATGAATAAAAATATCAGGGGGGGGGGAAATAAAATAAATAAAAATAAGTATTAACCCCAAACTTCTGAAAGGTATAGTGTATACCTTGCACAACCTAAATAAGCACACAGACGCATTAGATACTTCACTATAAAATGTTATCAAACAGGTCCTAAAGTGTGAAAAGCATAGAAACAAACAAAATACCATTCTTAAATTTTCCCAATTTTATTACAACATTTTGTACGAGACATCTACTTCAGCTCCTTCACAGCCAGACCTGAAACAAGAGAAAGATGGGTCATATTTACAGTAATCCTTAAAGGGACAGAGTCCAGAACCGACACAGCTGTAAGTGTTAGTGAACCGGTGGAACTGAAGTCTCTGAGTGACGCGAAACCCAGCACTTGGTCCATCATTGCTCTAGCAAGCGTGTAAATGCACAGTGGGCACAGAACAGGCCCAAAGTGTTTGGACATCTTGCATACTTCTCAAAAATCTGATCACAACACTTCCATGACTTTCCAGACAGTTGTAAGCACTTTAAGGATCTCAAAGTTTTTCCCATCAATAAAATATTTAAGAGCTAAACAATAACACACAACCTTAAAATAAAAGCTTTACTTTTGCAGGCCTTTTGTTTGTAGGTTTACTCTTTTACATTCACATTACAAGATCCAAGATCATTTTTTCAAGTCAAAACATTTCTACAACCAAACATTTAGCACAAATCCTTAAGGTTGATCAAATTTCTGCACAAGCATTATGCTGTACAAACACAACAACCAGTTTATGGATTTGGTTCTGTCTTGATTGATATTGATCTTAGCACAATTACTTATATGGTATTATAATTCCAGCAGTTTGACGTGGTGTTTCTGAAGACTCACCTGGTGGCAGGGACTGCTTGAGCTTCTCAGCCTTCTCTTTGTCTGTGATGACCAATGTGTACAGATATCTGCTGCAGCGGACCTTGAACTTCACATTATCCTTGTTCTTCTTGATTTTGACAGCTGTTGGAACACAACACATGAATTTAAAGAGACGTCCATCAACATTAGTAAACACTTTTGTAGTAGCCAATGCAGAAGCCAAATATGGTTAGAACTCTGAATATTGGTGAAATTTACAATAGTCGATAACATTAACACCTTTAGCAAATGTCACAAAATCACATAATGTAGTTCTTATTCAACATTTTGTCCTGTCAGACCACCAGTACAAAATCGATTCAACCTTAAGCCAGTTCTTGTCAATCCTGGTCATGTAACACCACAATACTAAACATTTTGGATGTCTAAAACAGGTAACGTCAGCTCCTTTCTAGTCTCTGAACCGGAAATGTACATCCAATATGACAGACATCCAAAATGTTCAGTCCTCCAGGACTGAGATGCACTGCCTTCAGTAAAGTGAATACTTTAAAGATGCACCAAACAACATCAAAATAACCCATACAATAAGACCATACAAACCATGTCACAATAATAATAAACAATATACAGCTCTACAGCAGAAACACAAAAAGGAAAACCTCATGCAGCAGTCATAAATGAACCATGACTGGTTTAGTAGACATAAAACTTACACTTGGCATCCTTCCTCCTTGCTGTAAGCAGGAAATCTTTGATTTCTTCAATTTTGCGTGGCTGTGAAGATGAACACATATTAGACACGCAACGACATTTACACGTTAGTACTTAGTTCACTCGATATCTTAAAATAATATCCGTTTCTCTAGGATTACCAGACAAACTTTTAATGTGTTAAAATTTAGACCGATTCACTACTGTATTGTTACTCAGATAAATTCTCTAACATTTCTAGGTTGTCCCATCAGCTTGACAACCTATTTCACCACCATTAGCCACCTTCTGTTATACAGTGATTTTACTTTTAATTCGATTTTAGTTTAACATTTTAGAACAAATGCCACTATAACTGATGCACTCTATATTTTACCATTTAATAAAAAACACGCAAATGCAAGATATAAACACAATCTCACCATTTTGTTTGAGGTGCGACTCGACCCTGCGATGCAGAGAAACACATTATTACAACACAATTCTACACAGCTTCCGATAAATATTTCGTTTAATGACACAGTTATACTTGTTCTTTCACATCACATATGTCTGAAATGTGAATATTGACGGATTGATGCAGATTTACATGGATTCATTTGATAGAGCTAAAGCGCTAACACTTACACTTCCCGCGAGCGAGGGGGGAAAAGGGGCGGGACTTCCGCGTGAAGGCGTAATATAAACCGGCTACGGTGGCTCAAAAGGGACTCTCTGGTTTAAAAAGTCAAAACTCACAGGGACATCTACTGGTTGCAGCATGAATATATCATGCCATTTATTAATATATTAATCGGGAGACTTTAATATGAAATATATATGTACAGGTGCATCTCAAAAATTTGAATATCGTGAAAGTTCTTTTTTTGTAACTTATTTCAAAAAGTGAAATTTTCATATATTCTAGTTTCATTACAACTAAAGTAAAACATTTCAAAAGCGTTTTTGTTTTAATTTTGATGATTTTGATGAAGTCCTGCTGGAAAAGGAAATCAAAGCATGTCATCAGATGGAAGCATTAAGTGCTCCAAAATCTCCTGGTAGACGGCTGCATTGACTTTGGACTTGATAAAACACAATAGACCAACACCAGCAGATGTCACAGCACCCCAAATCATCACTGACTTCAGAAACTTCACACTGAACTTCAAGCAGCTTGGATTCTGTGCCTCTCCAGTCTTCCTCCAGACCTTGATTTCCAAGTGAAATGCAAAATTTACTTTTCTCTGAAAAGACTTTGGAGCACTGAGCAACAGTCCAGTTTTTTTCTCCTTAGCCCAGGTAAGATGCTTCTGACGTTGTTTCTGTTTCAGAAGTGGCTTGGTAGCCCTTTTCCTGA
>NW_015641018.1:1745792-1745965 GCF_001515625.1 Sinocyclocheilus rhinocerous
TCAATGATTGCCATTGCCAAGTCAGCAGTCTTCCCCATTATTGTGGTTTCAAAGAACAAGAGATACCCGGGATACCCGGGGTAGGGATGGTCATTTAATGAAACTCAAATGTAAATATTCTAATATTTTGAGATACTGGATTTTTGACTTTCATGAGCTGTAAGCTCTAATCA
>NW_015641018.1:1749679-1770446 GCF_001515625.1 Sinocyclocheilus rhinocerous
CTGAGCGTGGTGACTCTTGATGCACTGACTCCAGCTTCAGTCCACTGCTTGTGAAGCTCTCCCAACTGTTTGAATCGGCTATGCTTGACAGTATTCTCAAGCTTGCGGTCATCCCTGTTGCTTGTGCACCTTTTCCTACCCATTTCTTCCTTCCAGTCAACTTTGCATTTAATTTGCTTTGATACAGCACTCTGTGAACAGCCACCCCTTTCAGTAATGACCTTCTGTGACTTACCCTCTTTGTGGAGGGTGTCAATGATTGTCTTCTGGACCATTGCCAAGTCAGCAGTCTTCCCCATTATTGTGGTTTCAAAGAACAAGAGATACCCGGGATTTACACTGTAGGGATGGTCATTTAATGAAACTCAAATATAAATATTCTAATATTTTGAGATACTGGATTTTTGACTTTCATGAGCTGTAAGCTCTAATCATCAAAATTAAAACAAAAAAAACTTTTGAAATGTTTTACTTTACATCTAATGAATCTACAATATATGAAAGTTTCACTTTTTGAAAAAAGTTACAAAAAAAAGAACTTTTTCACGATATTCAATTTTTTTGAGATGCACCTGTATATATATGGAGATATAACCACAATAATTAGGTTCTATAGTAACTCAATATGATTAAAAAAATAAGCATCTCACAAAATCGATCTCAACAGCCTCAGCAAGGTCTGAAACTGTCTGCCTGGAGGCAGGTATCAAAGTGCTAAACTACAGTATATGATAAATATATACAGAAATAACGAGACGTAGGTGGAATGAACGCATGGAGAAACTCGAAACATTAAAATAAGGAACCTTAGTATATAGAAGCAGATGGCAAGCCAAGGTTTGACTATAAAATATACAGTTGTCAGAGAAGAAGACGATGAACTTGGCTGACAGATCCCGGTGTGTGGAAGGAGGTGCTGGTTTTGTTGTGATTTCAGGTGGGATAAACTGTTTGCTCTGAGCCCAAAAGAGCATGCGGGTAAACATCTCTCCTGCCAAGTTTTTTCCACACAAGTAAGAAGTTGGGAGATCTTTCTGATCAAATACAGTGTACACAGAAATGCTGCTGTGGTTAGAACTAGGGGGACTGAAGTAGCACGATGTTCATTTTTCCCTTTCTCTCTCCTTCTGTCCCCGTCTCTCATTTCTGAGAGGAAAGGCAGAGACAGGTGTGAATCTGTCACTGGAGTGTGGAGTACAAAATCAGATCTGAGCCCGTCTCCTTCCAAACTATTCCACAATCAGAACAAACAGGGTTCTTCAGAAGAACTTCACTCTGTGTGGAAATAGGCTAGCCCCTGTTCTCAAGCTGTCGAGAAACATTTAAAAGGGAATGGTTTAGCAGGAGACCGTTCAACATCAAACCATCATGCCACATTTAAACTATTAGAGACAGATTAAAGGAATCCAAAAAAGAAACTTGTCATTTTTTACTCACCCTCACGTCATCCAAAACTCGTGTATGACTTTCACTCTTCTGTGGAATTCTGAAGGAGATATTTCCAAGAAAGTCCACACAGTCAAACTCCAAAAGAAATGAAAATCACCATAAAAGTATGTCCATGTAAGTCTTACACTATTTTCAAAGTCTTCTGAAGTTAAATAATAGCTTTGTGTAAGGAACAGGCCATCACTGAAGACATTAGGCTTAATATGCAAAAGAATTGGCAAATATAAAATACTCCTTAAGAGTATTTACAGCTGATAATAATGACAAAGTCTGCATGCGTCACAAATTACTGAGCCAATATATTCAAAATGAGAATTAGAAAAAGTTAAAATTCCTGTCATAATTCACAACAACAACAGTAACAAAGACATAATAGGTCTACAAAATATTACAAAAATGTATACCTGTTCCTCACACACAGCTATTGCATGGCTTCTGAAGACACAGGATTATGCGAATAAGTCATATGGACTATTTTAATGGTGTACTTTTGGAGTTTGACAGTCCACGACGGTCACCATTTCCTCTCAGTGTACAGCAGCTTTGACATTCTGCAACAACATATTTTGTGTTCAAGGAAGAAAGCCATTTAAATGCAATTCTGGTTGTCTATTCCTCTAAGGTTTTTGGTATTCTTCACTTTTAAAGGCAGAGTAAGTGATTTCTGGTAGCCAATATTGATATTTGAAATCACCAAAACAAATACGCCCCTACCCCAAATGGGTCTTGCCCCTATTTTGATAGCTCCGCCCCACATATACGTACGCAACCCAGGCAACGATTAGTTCTGTGAAACAAAGCAAAACCAATGTTACACCATGTCTACGGACGTGAGCGGCGTTTTCTAAAGTGTTTTTGAAAAATCACTTACTCTGCCTTTAATGATCCGTCTTCTACAATAGGCGCATAGCCTAAGATCAGAGAACTTGGGGGGGGGGGAATCTCTCTTTTGGCTTGATGATCACTGACAAAAATTGACCCTCAACCAATTTATATCATGATAAATGAGCAGTATATTATCAGAAACCAGACTTCCACATGAACTTGAGTGAATGAATGTGATCTGGAGACACGACTTTTAGTTACATTCATACCCCATACAGCAGGGTTATGATCAAAGCAGGTACTGCTGAATTATGTAAGGGGTTTCCCAGTAAATCAGCTGAAAGGGTAATACTTCAGTTTTACAGCTCAGTTGTTGTAAATTACAGGCACTGGACGAGATTCATTACAGTTTTGACTAATATTACCTTTTCATTGCAAAATCATAAAGTCGTTTAAGTCTATAAAAAACAAAATGCCACACAAACAGGAAAAACATGAAGCTAACAGTTATATTACTCCAAGAAAATTTAACTCTCAAGCATTTAAAACATGAAATATGGTCATATTTAAGGTTATATAGAATATTAAAGCGTGGAATGCCTCTAATTAAGATTTTCATGATACCTGCAGAGTTTATCCCTCTGTGCAAACCATCAAAAAAAAAAAAAAAAGCTTCCTCCTGTGACCTTTAGCTGGTACACTTCAGCAACTGTGCTTTTTAAATGGGATGTGAGGCATTTGTAGCATTGAATAGATGAACAATTACAGCTTATTACGCCTCTCCTCTGCACGAACTATTGATCTTGTGCAATTTTACGCTCAGAAATGCCCGCCTGCAGAACATGACGGAAATTAGACTTTCTAATTATTTCCCCAAACAAAAGGGACGAGTTTGAATCCTCTGCTGGAGTTTCTTCACCGAGTCTCGAAGTAGCATCTTTGAATACACCCACAGGAGATTCAGAAGACATAAACAGGCGTCTCTCTAATCTGAAAGAAGGCGCAGGGTGGCTGTTACTTAAATTGTCTCAGACTGCGCCAGCGCCGTCAAATTATCAATGCTCTATGCCAAAAGAGTGGATGGAAATGGCGGTACAAAGGTTTTGCGTGTGCATATCGCACATGACACGCAGCGAGCTGCCATAGCTGGGTAGTAGCTGTCTGTACTCCGGATATCAAAAGAATTTATTTAATAGTCACTCTCCAGAGGCAGCGTGTTACATCTTTATGATGCTGACGGAATTTTCAAGGTTACGTTTTTAATGCTCGTTAGACGAGGAGGAAGATTCCGAAAATATATTTAATTGGACACGTTTATGAGGCGCGCTCTGATTTTGTCTCCCGAAGACCGAACAAACTCATTCTCTGAAATATCAAGTGCCGTCTGAATTTCAGAGGAAAGCCGTTTTGGGCTACAGTCATTATCGCTGCCTTGCGAGAGTTAACGCGGTGCGCGCTCATTTTGGGAATAATCAGAGTCCTTTGAACATAAGGAAAACTTCAACGGAATTCCTGCACAAGCAGTTAAAGCAAAGAAAGGACTGGTGGAGAAACAGTGAGGAATGGGGGCACTAATCAGCAAAAGGAAGATAGATGTTGGCACCTTGGCCCAACCCGACGTGTCAAAATTTGGCTGGTTAGCACGGATCAGTTAGCCCCTGCTGGTTAGATACTGTAACTACACCATTTGTCAAGTCCATATTTCCATAAAATTTTCATTGGTCATTTCGATTTACCCATTTAATATTTAAATGAAAAATAATATGACATTTTACTTTTTATATGTAAGATTATTAACTCTTTCCCCGCCAGCGTTTTTTTTTTTAATTTGCCAGCCACCGATTTTGATGATTTTCACTCAAATTTGATGGCCTCCAGTATATTTTGCTGTATGAATATTTGAATATGCAATACACCAAATTAAAGATCAGAGCCTCTACTTTTAAACAAAAAAAAAATCAGTTTTATTCTAGCTAGAAGCATTCTTTTTTTTAATCAACACTTGAATATAGGCAGGTTTCATAAAAAAATCATTATTTTGAGCAAAAAGGTGAGAAAATCAAATTTTTATCAAAAACTACATCTGGGTAATATTCAGTACGATTATCAAAGCATAAATCCAGTAAATCGCTTCCATCAATACCTCCAAAGCTTGCACAGACATATACCACTTCCTGGATCAACATTTTACTCTGTAACATTATGCAGTTTTCATTTATATGCTGCCATTGCTGATGATCGCATTATTTTTCATATGCATCTGTTTACATAAGAGATCGCTAGTTTCTCCACCCTGTTCACGTGTGTTTTTGTTCGGGAGGTTTTGTACTCGTTCAGAAGATGCGTAATAGCGCCCCCGAGTGTGTAACAGTGAAAACACGAAAAGCCGTAAAAACTCGTCTTTGGCGGGGAAGCGTTTTCTTGTAAAAGACGTGATAACTCGTCAATGGCGGAGAAAGTTAATAATAGCCTACTTTTTAGTGCAAAATCATGTAGTCCAAACCATAGATTTGTAAATGCAGATTCGATTCCACATTTGACTGCTCCAGACACGTTGACGTGTCCATCTTGCAACGGTTGCTTACAGTAAAAATCAATGAGTTTTCCAAGATGCCACAACATTGCACAGCCTCTGTGTGTAAAAGCCGCCAAGATTATGATTCCCGATGAAATGGGAACATTTTTCACAGGTGAGAATATCTTGGTTTGTGTTTTTACATGTTTTAACCGTATTGAAACTGTGGTACTTTTTTTGTTTTGTGTTGGCCAATGCCTTCATCTTGTTGTATTGTGTTAGTTTAGCAAAATCATGCACATAACTATGGTTGCAGATGTCGTCAACTTGCTCATATGAAACCAACATGCATGCAACTAGATTTTCGTAAGGTCCTGCACCAGCAGAGCCCAAAATGAACAGAAATTCTAACAGATGACTTTGAAGTATTCTCTTGCTAAGAGAGAAGTCTCTACATTGCCTTTCATTCTTTTCCCATTATCACTAGAGACTCACCTGTGATGAGATCTGCAACTGGAAGCCTGGAGCTCATTGGGATACATCATCAATAAATCATTAGTCTTTTTGTAGGGGAAAACTCGCAGCATTCTAATGAGAGGTTACTTACACAATCCTCTGTCCTACTACAAACAAACCAACAGCTTCTTATAGCTATTTGTACTTGGCCTTCACAAGCATCTGTGCACTAATGCATCATTTAGCTGTGCTTTTCGTCTTTATTGATTCCACACAGCATGCAAAGGAGAGGAACATAAGGAACTAACTTGGTAACTAACTTGTCTGATGTCCTAAACACCCTCCTAGAAGAGTCCCATTGGCCTTCATTATCTTTGGCCAATGTGAAATGATCTGTGGCTTCAGGGATTCGAAATCTTCTTGGATGCAATTGTAACTGGCTTTTAGTGTGGTCAAGTGTTGTACGATTTGCTCACCAAAACGCAGGTGTAAATGAGTCTTAGGTTACAAGTTTCCAGTAGCGGTTATTCGACAACAACTGCTAGCATTTTTCTGTTCTCTGGGTAGCTTTGATAAGTGTGAAATTATGAAATTCTGACATCGGAGTTTGTATCAGACACATTTCATTTTGCCATATGCGAGTGGAGATCCTGAGCCTTTGCTCCTCACTAGAATGATGTAACATTTGCTCTGTGTAGACGCTGTTGGCCTTGTTAGCTTGTATCCTAAAGTCATCCTGTCTTAGCTTGGATATTCGAGCAAAAATTTGTCTTGGCTCCTGATGACTGGTAAAACAGAGCGAGCTAATAATCCAGAACAAATCCGGACAGAAACAAAATACAAAACAAATGCTCCTTTACATCTTTGTTTGCACCTCAGGTCAGGTCATCTTTGCTGTATTAAATGCTCTTTCAAACTTGCTTTGAGGAGAGAGCCAAGCTCAGGGCAGTGACCTGGTCTTCTCTATGAAACGCTCCCTGAGTAGGACGCAACCGAGAACAAAGGGCCTGTACTTGCCTATTCAATGATAAATGAGGCATTCATTGGCTTTGAAGTAGATGAGAGGCAACTATAACAAGAAAATCAAGACCTCTGTTTTTCCTGTTTTGATATTCCTGACCTTACTTTGCCTCAGGGCTTCAGTGTTAGTTCAGTATCCAGGATACTATTCAGCAACTACGCCTTTAGTTAAAGGAAACAGAAGCTGGCTGTAGTGCCGGAGCGCAGCTGCGTTAATACAATAAAAACCCGTATTCTGCTTTGAAGGAAGAAAAGACAAGAAGTAAGGCCTCCTGGTGCAATAATGAGCACTCTTGAGTGGCACAACGGATTTGCTTAAGACTGGACAGAGCTGCTTAAGCCTCAAAATCTATTGTTTGATGGGTTGAAAAAGTGTCAATGCATAATGATTAGTCTATTTGATGCTTTTAGATTCAAAGATCCATATTGGTCTTCATGAGTTTCTTCAGAAGTCCATAAGTAAATGTGCAAGTGATGCCATCAGCTCCTTCGGTTAAACAGCTGTTTGGCTGCATCACAGATATGTTTGAGAAGCTTCTGTCAATGACACGTTTAAAGACCAAAGAGACTTTCAGATGTGACTCACATCACCCACAATGGCTCTGGGATCAGATCCAAATACATTGAACTATCATTTCTGTTAACTGCGATCCAACTCTCCATTGTTTTTCTGGTAGAAAAGCATGGAACAATCATTCTATGGGTTTGGATCGACATGAGGGAGAGTAAATGAGATGAATTAATGCATAATGAGAGAACTAATGAGTACATGACGAGATAATTTTTGGGTGAAGCATGGATAGAATATATAGGACTTATATTTTGGTTTAGGATATAAGGAGGTTCCATTGAGTCTCAAGGTGTGCTGGGCCTAAATGTAGGCAATATTTTGCAGGGCAAAAAAAAATGCTCCATTTTCTGTTGTCGATAGCGTATTAAGTACTGCTAACAAAGAAGTCACCTTCAAACCAAGCAGGTCAGCATGCCGAATTCACAAGACCAACTTGAACATCAGCCAAATTTGCAGAGGGAACTCACACAAAACTCCCTATGAAATAAATGGAATTTACCTTCGAAACTATGCAGAGCAACATTAAATGTGACTGCACATTAAAACAACTGTAAATGGCCTTAAGCCCAAAGCACGCTCCGATTTTTATGCATACACCAGGTTATGCGTACAGTGCACGTAACAAATGTCATAAGCATAGTTCCACATTAATTGTACATGCACAGCCAGATGGAAACATAGCATATGGAAAATACATATTCTTTGGCCTTTAAGGAATAGTTCACCCAAAAATTAACATTTTGTCATCATTTACTCACCCTCATGTCGTTCCAAACCTGTATACGTTTCTTTCTTATGTTGAACACAAAATAATATATTTTGAAGAACCAAACAGTTGTTGGTCCCCGTTGACTTCCATAGTAGGGAAAGAATTACAGTTGATGGGGGTCATCAACTGTTTGATTACCAGCATTCTTCAAAATATCATCTATGTTCAACATAAGAAAGAAACTACAGGTTTGGAACGACATGAGGGTGAGTAAATTATGACAATTTTCATTTTTGGGTGAACTATCCCTTTGTGTCTTGCTCACAAAGTACTCCATTGACAGCGATTGTGGATGAACGCTTTCATAATGTGCACTACCTAGCGGACTCACTCGTACATGCTCTGTCATCCACACAGACGGAAAAAATTGGCTTGGATGTCACATCAGTGAAATGTGCCGATTTCAGACTCAGTGGAATGTATAGTTTGGGCTTTAGTTTATAGCACAAGATAGGAAAATCTTTTGCAGTGTTACATTCTCACTTGAGATCCATTTCAAACAGATTCCTCATACAAATAGCTGTTTTCAAACAGACAAGAACACGAAGGCTTTATGCTTCTTTTATTGATCAAGAATAAATGAAGTCACCTTCAAAAGTAGTCAAACCAATAACATAAAACCACCCACTCCAAACAAATCTGCAGTAGGCAAAGACATTATAAGAAACCCTTTTACAGACAAACGTGAAACATGAATACATTTGTGACATAAGTGCAGTGACTACAAAACGGTACAAGCAACGGAGACCAACTATTATTAGTATGACGATCACAAAGAGGAAAAATACAATATTTACACATAAATATAGACAAGGAAAGATTTACATATAGAAGTGATCCTGGAGAATAAATATGGCAGGCTGACCGCAACAACTCTCTTTTGACTTGTAGAAACCAACACCCTAAATCAACAATAAAAACCACTTCTAAAAGTATGCAAAAACGAAAGGCCGCTTGTTTAAACCAGACCTTACTATGGCAGCTCTTTGCATTTCCATTTAAATGCAACAGCTAGATGTGCATAGCTTTATAAAAGCTGAAAACTAGATTAGTTTAGATTAAGGCCTATCTTGTAAAACATTAAGAAATACTTTCAGTGGTTAATAATTGTGTGAAAACGTCTCTTTAAATGTTAATTAAATGTGCCCAGACATTGACATCAACAAGCCGTCCTTCATTTGGTGGGTTCTGGACCTGTAAATTATACCCAGGTGGCGGGCTCGGCCTGGAGCCGTCGGCCGGACGTGGTACCATAGTGTGGAAATTAATTGCAACACTGGATGCAAAGTTCAGAACAGGTGAGTTGTGGATCGGCTGAAGGTATGATACTTCCTCTCAAAGGCGGAGGACAGGTTGAGCATGGATGGGGAATGAACAGCCTGGAAAAAGAAAATGGAAAATAAAAATGTAATATAGCGATGAAAAGAGAGTTTTAGGGTTATTCTAGGTTATTTCCATTCCCGTCTGTAATTAGTTTAAGACTCAAGAGTTGCTGAATTGTAAATGGTGAATGTGTTAACCTTTGGTGCATTTTCATACCCAGAAGACCTTGTTAAAGATTCAATGCATTGTTAAAGTGTTGGTTAAAGCTGTAATGCACTTAGGGCTCTTTTTACAAACTATTCATACTGGAGTCTAGGAGTGGGCGGTATGAGCTTAAAAAAAAAAATCATGGTGCGAGTGATTTTATAACACATCATCATCATACCATGATATAATTAAAAAAAGTTTATACATTAAAAACCCAAATGCTAATGCCTATATTGGACATAACAGCAAATTAATTAATTTACAAATGTAAGATATTTAAATTTCATTTTTTAAAGCTTGGATGCAATCTAAAAGCTTATTCATAAAAATTTAATCTGGCATTACTATGAAAACAATTTCACATTATGTAACACGAATTAAAAAACGACTCAAAACAGTAAAACTAACACTATAAAAACAGATCAATCTAACCCTAAATTCTGATTAGTTGAGCAACCAAGAATTGAACAAGATGAACTGAATTTATATTGAATTTGCACATGAACTGAATTCTATAATAATGTGTCAAGATGACATTTCTACAATCACATGGAATCAGTGTTTCTTTAATTTTTTTAGAGAAAAACATCTTTTAAAGTGAATAAATTACAAAATATTCAATACAACTAAAGTTAGTGTCATTTATATTGGCATGCAATATGTTGCCAATAAACAGTTCGCACAAAAACATGGGGCAAATCTTTGAAAAAAGTATAATATTAACCTATGAAATTTACATGCATATATAACCTGTAAACATTGTGGAATAATTAAGATTTTTTTTTTTTTAAGAAGTTTATTTACATTTTTTTTTAGATCATTTGCATAAAAATTCTACATTGTAAGTGCATTAATATCCGGTACTTTTTTTACATTTCCATCAACTGTTTACTCTCATTATTTAACAGTCATGAAGATGCACCATTTACATCTAGTCTTCATTATCAAAATCTTTTTCCAACCAACAATTTATCTGTAAATTAAAGAGAATATATTTAGTGTCACACCGCCCTTCCCTGCTGAAGTCTACATAACAACAGCTCATCTTCATGGGTTTAGGTTAGGAACTAATCATTAAACAGCGTTGAGATTTTCGGTCTTTTGACCAAAAGTCAGTGTTGAGCCTTTTTTTAAATGTAAGTGTTCTCGCAGAACCCTGAGGTTCTCAGGTTTTTGTGGGAGTTTATTCAAAAGGGGTGAGAAGAGACGAGGAGAGAAATCCATGTTAATGATATTGACTTTACAAGCTCGCTGAGGTAAGAATGCACACGGTTGACTCTTGTTAAGTGTTCACTATTCAGAACCGACAACGTTACCCAAAAGAGTGTTAGCCTCCATGCAGAGGATAATACTGGATTCTTCCATTTAAACAGAGATGTGAGGGTGAAAAGGTTGTGGTTAGCAAACCACAAACCCAATTTCTCTTGTTTTACTCTTGCTCACAGATGTAACAAGCACCAGGCTGCTTTCACACACGCACACCAATAATCCTATTACTTAGCATTGCTTAATAAGAGTTAAGGTGGCCTTGTACTGCCATTGGAGGCCTTGAGATCAATAAAGGCGGCCAATGATGCCATTTGATGAATTGCCTCGAGTGTGCTAAACGAAACATTAAAACGCTACGAAACGCACACACTCCAGTATACGGATGATAGTTAACGGGATCAAATTAGAAATAGGAGGAGATTAAATCACGGTCATCAGCCAATTTACGGCTGTCACGCCCATAGATCATGCCAGTACCACAGTACAAATATGAGATTTATGGAAAAAAGAAATCACATCGTACACCACAGTAATAATTTCGCCTTTATATAAGAGCCGTCATTATACTGAGAACTATAGAACTATAAAAGCATCGGAGATCTCATATTTCACCCGACATAAATGATCTGATGTCAGTGTTAAAGGGATGCTTCACCAAAAATAAGGATAATAAGTCATATTACGTCACACTTTTTTGTTGGAGCAAATTGAAAAATATAGTTTTTATTCAAATGGAAATCTTCTTTTTATCAGAATAAGTTGGATGACAATGTTTTTGTTTTTTTCCTGAGTGAACTGAAATTAAAAAAAATATATTTTACACTCATGTCAAGCATAAATGATGTTTTTTTTTCTTCCATGGAACACAAAAAGCCAAATTTTGAACACTCTTTTCCATATAATGAAAGTGAATGGGGAATGAAATGAAGTATTATAAAAAATACATAATTTGAAATGGACCGTTTCAGTATTATAAACCGTTTCATATGACTTATGCTACACAGTTAAAATTAAGTAATATAATAGTTCTGAGCATGAAACAGAGCAAAATTTAAGTCATTTTCAGTTTTCCTCTGCTGTCCGAATCCCAGAGTTGCTGTTAACTAAAACTATTACAAATTGATTTAATTAATTTAAACAAAGCTGAAATGAAATAAAATTTAATTCTTTGATGAAAAATTAAACTTATTTTCAGTTAGTTGCCAAAGCAACATTATTTTTTGGGTAACACTTTAGTATAGGGACCAATTCTCACTTTTAACTAGTTGCTTATTAGTATGCCTATTAATAATGTATAGGTTGTTTATTAGTACTTATAAAAGCACATTCTTCATGACCATATTCTACATCCTTAATCCTACCCAATACCTAAACTTAACAACTACCTTACTAATTATTAATATGCAGCAAATTAAGAGTTTATTGCGGCAAAGGTCGTAGTTAATGGTTTGTTAATATTGAGAATTAAACCTTAAAATAAAGTGTGACCATTTTTTGTTTAAATACTTAAAACACTAAAATAAAAAAATAGCTAAATAGAAATAATTAAAAAGAAAACCACATAAAAGTTATTAAAACTTAAACTAAAATTAAAAGCTAATTCATAACATTAATAAATACTACTAAAAGTTGAAATTACTTTAAATAAATACTAATACTAAATTTTACACAAATAATTCTAAAATAAAGCAAGTCGAATTTGAAGACATGACATTGATATGATGTGGCCACATGACGCACATTCATCAATCACACCGTGGCAAGTGTGAATATGCAAAATTTAAATGAGATTATAGCTTCTGCGTATAAGTTGGGTGAGGATAGGTTGTCAAAATTTCAGTTGCGTTACTATTATGGAGCTTTATTTGTCATTTGATGGATCCCCATTCACATTCATGATGGGAAATATAGTGTAGTACTAGGGCTGTGCAAATAATCGAATGCGATTTTCATGCGCATCTCGTCAGTAAAGCCGGTTCTGTGATTAGTAGTAAATCTCCAGCACATGCTTTCAGATGGAGCGGCATTTACTACACAAGCTACACAAAATCGCATTCTAAATCGCAGGCGACTCATTGCCGATTATGAACGCAATATTGCGTAGCTTGTCAGTGAACTACGGCTCTGTGTAGTAAATGCCGCTCCATCTGAAAGCATGTGCTGGAGATTTACTACTAATCACAGAACCGGCTTTACTGACGAGATGCGCATGAAAATCGCATTCGATTATTTGCACAGCCCTATGTAGTACTAGTAAATTTCTCAACTTCCTTAAAGTGATTCTGAAAGAGGCCAGCATGAGGGTGAGTAAATGACAATATTTTCATTTTTAAGTGAATTCTCCCTTTTGAACCAGTCCTCAGATTATCTATAAATGAGTGCCACCATAGCCCATCCGTGCGGTAGTGAATTAGTGTCAACACCGTCCCCAGATGTGAGTTAGGAAGTCACAGTGGGTCAAGAGGCAGAACTGCTGTGCTCACATTTAAGAGTCCTACAGGAGGGTCTCCTGCCGCTGGGACCCAGGGAACCTGCGCTGCGGCTCTGGGGGCGCCAGCAGCTCTCGGCACGGAGCTACGGGCAGGGCCGCTGGGAGAGACAGGATGGATGGTCTGAGCTGGGTTTTGGGAGCCGCAGGTTCATCAGCCCTCTCTGGACTGCACGGAGTGCGGACACACACCGGGACCCTGGGCCGCGGAGCATGGTCCAGAGAGTTTGACCGCTGAACCACTGCGCTTTTAATAGAGCCCGTCAGACTGAACGTAGAGACAGAACGAGACATCTACACTCACACGGAGGGAAGAGAAAAAGAGAGAGAGCGCGTTAACCTCATCTTGCACCGCCTCTACATCACACGCCCTCAGAATCATTCACTTTAAAATTGAAAGAGGAAGTGAAAAATTGGAGCGTGATCTCGTTACGAATGTAGGGATTTCTCAAATATTTAGAAGTGCATGAATCACCTTAACGAAAAAGGTCAAAATATCCCTTTTCAAACAGACCCCTGATGCTGAAGGAAAGAAAAGCATGAGTGACTGACCTAGGCAAACTGCGAGTCCTCTGAGAGGGAAATGCAAGCCAACTGAATTGGCAAGTAATACTGCAAAGGTTCAACTGTAGAAAATGAGATTAAAATGTGCTATTTGACTGTATGAGAGATTCGAATTCATGCAAATGCCTGTTTAGACCAAGTGTGATGTGAGTGAATGACACAAGTACGCAATATTTGAACAATTTATGTGGCAAAATTATTCTTTACAGTTCAATGAATAGTCATCGTTCTCTGGGGGGGGGAAGGTGCCTGAATAAAAGACGGATCATTGTAGTTTAATATTTTGGATTCAAGGCTTATTCACACCAAAAGAGAAAATTTGCCACAAAAAAGATTTTCAGTGGAAACAATGCACTCCCTATGGACCTATTCACACATGACTGAATGATTTTTCTTTTCTTTTCAGAGAAATCAAAATGTTTTTTTTCCTTTGTTCGACAGAAGAAAAGCACCTGCCAATAAGCTTTTGGGTCATGTGTCTGGCACTGGTATTCACTGGTCTCACAGTGTACACATACACATACTATCCTTAAAAAGTAAAAAAAAAAAAAAAAGAAGAAGAAATTAATACTTTTCTTGGCAAGGATGCATTAAATCGATCAAATGTGCCAGAAAAGACATTCACATTGTAACTAAATTCTGTTCTTTTGAATATTCAAGCAACACAGCTGTTTTCAACATTGATAATACTAAATATTTCTTGAGCACCCAATCAGATATTAGAATGATGAAGGATCATGTGACTCTGAAGACTGGAGTAATGGCTGCCCTAAATACAGCTTTGCCATAACAGGAATAAATTACTTTTTCTAAATGTATTAAAACAGAAAACAGTTATTTTACATTGTAATAAATGTTCATACTGTTACTGTTTTTACTGTATTTTTTAATCAAATAAATGCAGCCTTGGTCAAAAACATAAAAAAAAAAAAAATGTTACTTATCCCAAGCTTTTGAATGGTAATGTATTAACACCATTTTATTTCAGTAGTCAATACCAGTGATACCAGTCACATTTCAAAACCATTTGTTATTTTGTACCAGTTTATATTTTCCAATTTTCCACATATCCTTTATTCATATTTCATTTTATACATAATAAATTACATTAAAATCAAACAGCTATATATTAGATCAGAATAGCAATACTGTATTTTACTTAAAAAAATGTTGTCCAATCACAGCCGTGCTGCTATTCAGAACAGCACTCTTGCTCATGTAATATTTCTATAAAAAGTTAATTGAAAATGCCCACTCTGCTCCACGCCAGCAGAAATACACAAATAAAAAAAGAAACCAAAAAATAAATAAACAATTCTCACCCTCATGTCACTTGTGCAGCTGTCAAACTCAGACTTTTTCCGTTTATTCTAAGAGTGAACTGCCTTTGAAGGAGCACATAGACACATCACGTATTGTTGTGTGCTGAAAATGTGTGTGAGTGTGTAGACTCACAGCCAGTGTAGAGCTGCTGGACATTCGGCCCATGTGATCGGCATCTGGGCCAGGACTCTTGTCATCCGGGGTACCATTGGCTAAAAAGGCCCTCTGGAGAACACGCTTGGGGGTTTTAGTGAAAGAAAATGCTCTCGTGACCTAAAACACAAACGTGCACAATTTGCCTGCGTTTTCTACTTTATGATGTCATTTTCAAGAAAGTGTCCTGAACGTTGACATCAAGACCAAATCTGTATGCGCATGGTGTCATTTTCAATACTTTCAAGTTCCTCTCCCTACCTTCTTTGACGTTTTTTTGATGGCCCTGGACGCTCGGCTGAGCGTGCTGTCCATGTCCTTTGTGCTCACTTGGACGGAGTCAGGATCGGTGCTCTGAATGAGATCTTCCTGTTCAAGACACGGGAAAATTAAATAAATACACAGCGATACTGCTGGCCTGTCAAAATGCAAAGAGAAGCGTCACTGTTCAGCCTTCCAAACAGCTGGGGCTTCTTGATATTCACAGGAGCAGAGGGAGAGTGTGGCTGGCATTTCACGCCGGTGACGTGTGGGTAGGTGGCCACCTCATGGCCGGTGGGAGAACTGCAGGCCAGGCCAAAAATGCATTTAGCCGCAGGGTTTGGTCTGGATGTTTAATTATAAAGGGAACTACATGCATCTGTCTGCCCGCGCCAATTACATGTGCCGTTTCGGAAGGCCTGGGCGGGACCTGCAGTTCTGCAGCATTAAGATAAAGACGTCTGCGTCTGAAGTGTAAAGTTCAAGTACAATTCCACTCTTAATTACATTAATCTGCCTCCCAGTTTAACCACACAGGAGCATCTAATAGGATTAGCCAACACCAAAAGGCCCACACAAACCTCCTAATTTATAGCCACAATAAAAAGAAAGCAGAGCTAATAAAATAAATAATTGAGTTCTGTTCCAGACCTGAGGGGGATGATCTGAGGAGGAAGTGGCCATGTTTCTATGTGTGTGTGTGTGTGTGTGTGTGTGTGTCCGCTCACCGCATCAGCTCGGCAAATCGTGTTGGCCACTTGACGACAGAGAGTTTTGAGCCAGGCAGATTTGAGCGTGTCTTCGGCCGTCAGCTGGAAACTGAATAACAGGTTCTCCTGTTCTGTAGGAGGATGTACCACCAGGGCAAAGGCGTTCTGACACTCTGAGAGAGAGATAAACGTGAGGTGTGAGGTCAGGGATGTGACCTGAAACTAAGGCCTAAAACTAAATCCAAAGGTTAAAAAAAAAAAAAATAGCGGAAATTTAAATGTGAGATTCTGGAAACGGGATCTAAATTTAGCGGGAACGGTCGGGTCGGGAAGAAAATTATTCTAAGCGGACAGTGGGTGAACAAAGAGTGAATATATAGCGGGAGCGGGTGGGTGCGGAATATAACGTTGAGGGAGCGGGACTAAAAAAAATAGTTTTATAATATCATCTTCTGTTATTTTTTATTTTACATTGTGTGCAAAAAAGGTAATCAAATGAAATGAAATTTCTTTGTAAAGAATATAATGCAAACATAAAAAAAAAATGCCTATACATGGTTATAAAACTTTTTTGGGTAGAATTTATAAGAAAAAAAAAAAAGTAAAAAATGTAATGTATACCATCCACCAAACCTATATAAATGAAGATTGTATTAATATTTATTTATACAAATGTTGATTGTTTCAACATTCACAGGAACACACTTGAATGTGTTGTCTTTCCAAGTGAAACAATATTCAGTAGAAAACAATGTAGGGCAGAAGTTCATTTTATCCAATGCAATTTGATGGGATCATCACAAGTGCACTACAGGGAAATTAGTTGATTTGAAACATGAAATGGGTTCCAGTACAAGGAGCTGCTCTTGTGGAAGCACAGATCTGAATCAGTCAAATTTCCAGGCTTCAGAATGTGATCATCAATAATGTGCTATTATGGTGTGAAAAATTATTGCCTTCCTGTGTCTTTAGCTCATCAAAATCCAGTAAAGCAGGGGTGAGTGCTATATTAAATATGCACAATATATTCTAAACGATTCTGCTGGCAATATAAAATAATTCTGTGAATATTGCTAGCGAAGATATTATGGGCTTTTATGTGGCCATTGAATTTCCTAAAGACCGTGGAATCAGACTAGTTTTGTGATTCTTTCATTTCCTTGTTTGGCATGAAAGCGGTAAGCCATACGGTTTAATAGCATTAAATTGCTTAAGACAATAACAAAAACCCTGTTGGACCTGTAAGTCTCATTCATTTCTGTGAATTGTTTTCAAAGAGTCAAATCAAAGTCTTGTTCAATCATATGTTTCCATCCTCATTCAAAAATGTTCCTGGAAATGCTCATTTCCGTATGCTTTAATAAAACTATGTAAAGGTAAATATTGCAGTTTATAATTATAGATTGCTATAAGTGTAAAATTTTCTGTGATTTTTAAGACTTGTCATTTTGAAGCCGTTTTAAACAAAAATACAATTTCTAAACTACACTGTAACAAACATGAAAATTACTGTAAAAAAAATGTAAAACTTAAATTTACATTAAAAAGCTGTATATTTCATTTACAGATCTAATGTTAAAATAACAACCTACTGAAATAATCTGTTTTGTGCCTTTATAACTGCAGACAACCACCAAAACACAGATGGAAATGAGAAAGCCACATGATGAATCAGAGCTCATTACAAGTAGCTTTTCCACAAGTTGAGGTTAATATTATTATCCGTGCACACGGTATCATGCATATCAATTCAAAACACCATCATTATAACACACCACACTAAAATCATGTAATAAATATTCATTTTAACAACAGATGTAACAAATGCACAAAACTGACTAAAAAAGGAAATTGGTTATTTCAATGAAAAACCATCAAATGCTTTTTCAAAGGAATTCTGGTAATGTCAATTTACATCCAGTTCAGTTTATATGAATGTATGTCTGAGGGGAACTTACTGTCTTTAGAAAAGTTTAGATGGTATTTTGTCTTTTCCTCTTGCCTCTGTATAATGCATATTAAAGTTCATAAGTGCAGCACTGCTTTGTTTATAGCGGAATACAAGGAAACGCACGCAGCGCCACCTGCTGGCAGAGAGTGAATCTGCATCTCATTCAGCTCTTTGACCGACGTTGAGTGTATGCTCTTCTTTTATTTCTTTTTAACGACCACCTAAAATGAAATTATGATAACGCGAGGCAAGTGTGCGGCAAGCAGAATTCATTGAGGGATTTGACAGTGTGATTCATAGATTAAGTATTTCAAATATAGGCTATGCTACACGCACGCACAGAGGTTTTTTTTTCTTACCATATTTTGGGGGTTTCTTGCTTTTAGACTAGACGGATACAAAACTTTCGTTTAAACGACAGTCAAATTAGTCGTCGCGCACATCCCTAGTGCTATATTAGTATATTATTATAGTGTTATATTTCAATTTCACAAAGAAACGTGCAGCATTTTGTCCAAGCAATAATTAAAGGACACATTTAATTTATAATTTGTCAAATCTCATTTTGTAAAAAAAATAAATAAATAAAAAACCTGCCAGGAATACGTGCAGCATTTTGTCCAAGCAATAATTAAAGGACACATTTAATTTATAATTTGTCTTAAATCTCATTTTGTTAAAAAAAATCGTGAATCAAATCGAGTCGTGAAATCAAAATCGTGAATTGAATTGAATCGTGAGTTGAGTGAATCGTTACATCCCTAATACCATTGTAGCCGCTGCCGCCATGACGTGGAGACGCTGTGTGTTTCCAGATATGGTAAGGGGAGTAACATTTCCGTCACACGCTTGAGGTATTTGGCCAATGACAACACACTGGATAGCTGGCCAATCAGAGCACACCGCGCTTTTCAGAACGATGAGCTTTGTAAAAATCGACGCGTTTCAGAAAGGCGGGGCAGAGAGGAGCAACAATAATGTATGGTGTGTGGAAAATAATGTGTTTTTTTAACCTTAAACCATGTAAGCACATTGCATTTCACAAAATATACAAAATAATGTTATTTTTAGCATCGTCATATGACCCCTTTAACCAAATAATTAACAGGTTTTTACCATAGCATTTTTACAGTCTTATACCTTTAAAATTATGTTAGAATTTTCTTACTGTGTATCCTGGCCAGCTCTACAGTGAAGTGACACACTTTATACATAAACAGACTTCACCTCCCTCTCCAGGGTGCTAATTCAGAACACAAAACTAAAATATGCAAAAGTGCACTTGGTGGGATGCAGTATGCCATGTGGTCCCCTCACCTTCTGTGTCTTGGATGTCAAGGACTCTTCTGATCTGGGACAGAGGCATCAAGGCTATGTGTTTGAGCTGGGCGGGCGGCCGTGTTTGACCCAGTGGACTCCGGAACGTGGTTATCACCTTGTGTCTCTTCCTGGCGATCTGAATATGAAGACGCAGAATGAAAAAGCACACACACACGCACATTAAACTCTTAATACATGCAGCTTTCTTCATAATGCAGGAACGTAAAATGTTCTCTCCTGTGCTCTGGTGGAGCAGTGGGGAGACCTTCAGGTGCTTTTTATATGTAATGCATATTGGGGCGACAGATATGCATGCAGAGGACTTCCTAAAATGAATAATTGATCACTCAGAGTCTTCCCTTCTCCCTGCTCTCATTACCAGGCCAGAGCCAGCATTGGGCGAAGAGGACCACAGCCACGTGCCGGCACACGCTAGCAACCCCCTCCAAAGTGCTTAAAAGCATCCCCTCTCTAATTGGGGAAACAGGCCAGAGAGTCGAGTCAGCAAGCACAGATTGTACACGCATAAATTATTCACTTTTTTTTCCTTCAACGGTACCGCTCGCCCATGAACTGAACAAACAATTGTTGAGGTTGCTGAAAATTTGGAGAAGACGACAAAAGGAAATTTAGGGAGGAGACAAAATTTCTATGACATAAGTAAATCTAGTTTAAATGCATTTGCTAGTTTATCAGAAAGGTAATATTTTAAAATGTTCATAGATTTGTCAAACGTTTTGATTTAATGAAAATGTAAAATGGTGTAACCATCAAAAGTAATAACATTTTCCTGACACGTTGAATACATGCAAGTATATCAGTCTTTTTTTTTTAAACATTCTAAAAGTGAAAAGTATTTTACAAATATTAATACTTTAATCATGAATTTTCTGGTGTTTTATTGGGGTTATACTGGTTGTTTTTGAAAATGAACTAAGCTTGAACTAAGTATCATAAGGTCAATTTATTTGATTTTGACATTTGAAGAGACTTGGTGTTTTTTTTTGTTTTTTGTTTTTTTGTTTTTTTAATAAAATGGCAAATACTTCATGGTGGAGGAATAGGCAAAATATTAAAAAGGTGCAGGACTACAACAAACCAATTACACCTAGAGAATTTTAAATAGCCAAAAAGCATTTTAATTAAGGAAAACATGATTATCACTGAAGAGGTGTATTCAAATGGCTGTCAGTTAATTTCATTTTAATGTTTGTTTCATGATTTATTTTTTTTTTTTTTGATAAAATGTAAACTGAAAATGACTGGAAAGATCCAGATACATAAACACAAAAACAATAATAATAAATGATAAATGTCACTTAATAGCACTACAAACCAGCTGTGCATAGCTCCAAAGTGCAGTCAATCTGATACTTGACATTCACTTAAATGAAATCAATTTAATTGTTTATTCAAATGCAATGTGGGTGTAATAATAACAATACAGAGAAACTCTAGCTAGCAGCTTGACATCATAAGGCTTTCATTAATCTAACACCATAAACAAGACCAGAAATCAAGATTAATGTCTTTCATATAGTGGCACTGCTTTGGGGAACCTGATGGAGCTTTTGCATTATGAAGAAAGGGGGG
>NW_015641018.1:1770590-1776925 GCF_001515625.1 Sinocyclocheilus rhinocerous
TATTTCCTTAAACACTTTGAGAAGAGCAGTAATGGTGCCGTGACAAAGAAAGACTGAGCTTTACCTCCAAACAGTCATTGAACAGAAAGAGTGTGACATGTTCTCCCCGATCGCAGGGTTTGTCACCCAGAGCAATGGTTTCCACCCTGTGAACCAGACTCCGGTGTGACGACAACAGATTGGCCTGCAGGCGCACACAAACATACAAAAAAAAAACATTTGCAAACTTTTCAGCAAATGACTTCATTATAAGTGACTGGTGTGCAGAAGTCTGTTCTACCAAACACAGCGCCTGATAAACACGCTGCATTTCCTGTCCCTGAGCCTGCAGACTCCTCAGAGAGCTGTTCCTGGATCAGACTCTGTTGTGTCCATTCTGCTTCAGTTCCCATGAGCTACAAAAGCCAAACTGATCCAGGAAAAGCACTCCCATCTGCGGGCGATCATTGGTTTGGCAGCCCAGTCTCTAGACGCAGCTGTTCTGGGGCGAGTCTGACAGGAGACAACATGAGCTGACTCACTCCGATCCATTTAGTATTGAGAGAAAGTTTCAGACAGCACGTCTGCATCTCTCACCGCACAGAAAAGAGGAACTGCAGCCAACAATACAGTGTCACACTTTACCATTTACTGTTAAAATAGCATTTAATTTAGTCCACTTATAATGTTAGTCAAGGTTTCTAGCAGCAAAAACCGTCAAGTTAGTTTTACATGACCATTTAAAAACAGGCTGTTTCTGCTACTGTAGCTTTAAAATTAGAAATATACCTTTAAATAGACTATGATCTCTTTCCTATGATTGGCTATCTCTGGTTTCAAAATTGTTGAATAATAAATAGGTATCAGGGTGAAAATGGACAGTGATGTGTTATGGTTCTGACTATGATGATTTCTGAATGACCTGTTTTTATGGCTTAGTTTTCATGGTCGGGGTGGACTGGCGAGGGAGATTTGCTTGGTGAATGTTGAAGTATGCTTACATCATACTCTTATTTCAAAAGGGCAAGAAAAATCCCGTTGGTCAAAATATGGTCACTTCAGTTCTTTTGGTTGGGGCGTAGAAATTATGTGAAGTTATTTGAGAGCTGTGACGACTTTCAGTATATAACATCTTTTATTGCAATTTGTTGGCTCAAAGACATGGAAGACTGCACTACTTGTATAAAGGCAAGTAAATGACAGAATTGGGAGAATGATTTCTTTGAACTCGACTGAGATGGGTGTAAATGTAAGACATTTCCAGAAAAGTGAAAACAAATTACTCACAGGGCAGCCGTCCACCTCATAAACAACATCAAAAATCTGCTTCTGTCCCTCGGTTTTCCTTTTATCTTCATTTATGTGGCTGTGAAAATTAAAAGCAAGAGAGACAAAGAAATCTTTGTATAAACGTTACAATTTTAGCACTATAAAGCTCTTTCAGCTAAAACTGAAAATACATTTTCGGCTGAATATTTTTGGTTGCATCATTAGTTTATTTTAAGGAAAATTTGAATCACAGAACTTACGTCATCACTTCCTTGAGAGACTCGATGGCCTTTTCCAGGGTCACTTTATCAGGGTTGTCATCTGATGTGTGTTTCTTTATATCTATAAAGAACAAAATTCACTGTAATCATGTTTTCTTTCATCAGCATACAGAGGTAAAGTATAACAAACCTGCTATTTTTTTATTTTTTTCATGTAATGGAAAAACATCAATTTTTAAAACTGAATCGAACAAACTCCAAAGTATCTTTTTAAACTATTTAAATCCTCTGGATTCAGACAGAAACAGCTCCAAGCTCGAGCTAACAGCTATATTTATGTGAATTACCATTCAACAGGAGGGCAACACTCGGCAGTCTCTGCACAGGACGAATCAAAAGCTCACCGAGAGTCTGACGACCACACTCAGGTTTAGCCTGATTAATCTGGATAACAAAATAAGAGAAAAGATGTGAATAAACGGCATTCACAAAAAATGCCCATACAAACCCACTCAAATATAGAGCAGACGTCCAACACATTTTGACTATTTTTTTTTTTTATGTTAGCTCTCAAAAAAAAATATCGGAGAACAGAAAATGTGCACCCTGAGGTCAAACTTCTGTTAATTCGGCTAGTTCTGGCCAATATATCAGTTTCTATATAAAACTGAAGTCTTTATACACACTAAAAAGAGAAGACGGTACCTTCAGGAACGCATGAAACCTCGGCTTCTGTCTCTCACATCTGACTATAGTCTCTTTGCTCATCTCAAAGAAGTTGACAAACGGTGGGTAGGCCTTCACCAGCTCTCTAGACTGAGAGAGAATTTTAAAAAATAAAAGAGAGATCACAAAAGCTGCCATTCAGTCTTTGACGGCGTTGTGAGCTTCACACCGGAGGAGGTCGAGTTCAAAGCGTCATCACACTCACATATTTCAGGATAATGTCTCCTACGCTTCTCTCTTCAGACCAGTTCATCACCAACTCCTCGAGATCCACCTGTCAAAGCACATTCATCAGCTAACACGTTCAACACAGCCTTTACTCAGCGTTTTGGAAAGGTTATTATTATACCTTTATTCTTGTGTGCACTTCATAGATGTCTGGAATACTGCCAAAGATGGTCTTGATCTCTTCCTGAGCTAGAATGGGGCCGCCCACCTGGCCCTCTTTGTCCAGGGGGTACTTGAAGAGCTGGGGGGTGGGGGTGATGAACAAAGGAAATTAGATCATTAAGCAAGAATGGATCCCGAGACTCTGACCAGTGGCGCAGGACTTGACAGCAGAGGTCTGCATCCCTGTGTTATCACTAAAGGACCTGATTAGATTTGTTGTGGCGCAGGACTAAACCTCTGATTTGACCTGAACCCCATATGGAATCTATGGGATATTTTCAAGAAAAAGATGAGAAACAGTCGATCCGAGCTGAAGGCTCAATAGTGCCTCAGCAGTGCCACAGGAAAAAATTAAAATAAAAAATTTACTTTCACAATATTCTAATTTTTTGAGATGCACCTGTCTGTTATGTAATATATATGTATGTAATATATATATACGTGTGTGTGTGTGTGTATATATATATATATATATACATACGTATGTATGTGTGAAAAAAAAAAATATTATATACATACATATATATATACCGTATTGTCCCGAATATAAGACGATGTTTTTTTCTTGGAAATACATCTGAAAAAACGCGGTCGGTCTTATATTCAGGGTCTAGACTTTGACATGTCAATAATACACCCACAACCATAGGTGCCGCCATCGGTATATGTACACAGCTACTCCATAAACGTAATGAAGATCCAGTGGACCACAATGGAAAGGTCAGGCTATTCAGTATTGCCTGATGATCTGACTCCACTGTTCAGTGAAATTTGCTGGGCTCTGATTGCGGGCATATGATGTGGCATTTACTATGCAAGCAGACACAGAAATATGAGTGTGTGTGTTCGTATGAGCTCCACATGTAGGGGTTCAAAGCAAAGCTCAAATGTCCATGGCACTGGTGTCCAAATCTAATTAATTTTCCCCCCTACTGGTCAGAGGCACTGGTTCAGTTTGATAAGGCCACAGCCAGGTACTGTGGACTGCCACTTTCCTATGTGTGTGTGTGTATGTGTGTGTGTGTAAGAAGGAGAAAGAGAACACACAAGACACACACACAGAACACAAACCTGCAGGACCGTGGCCAGGATATCAACGTAGTTGCTTTCGGTTTGGTAGAGCTCCTTGGAGACCTGCCAGCGCGCTGACTGCTTAGGAAGGGCGGGAGTTGAGCTTTTGGGAAGTCTGGCATTCTCTAAAACACATAAGCAGAGATGCAGGGATGAGCAGCTGTAAATCGCACACCGTTACTTCTTATCCTCAGATATGTTTCATCCTTTTTCTCAAAATATCGGTTTGAAAATCTGATAAAAAAAAAAAAAAAAGTTATATAAATCTCATGTGTCAAATTGTGCAAGGTTTCAAGTACAAATGAATGATAGAGGAATTAAAAGCAATGTTCCATGTTCAACAACAACAACAAAAATCAAATAAATCATTCAGAGCACATTGTAAAGAGTAAAATGCACTGATGCATCAGTTAATCTTAATTCATTTCTGTTTTAAGACAAAAATCATCTGCATGTTTAGTAAAGCTGATGCTGATTCAATTAAGTTATTTTTTTATTTTATTAATGTGTTATTAATGTGTTTTTGTTAAGTAAATCTAACTATTTTCTGTGGTTATCCACATTATGCCACAAATGAAATGGAATAAAAGAAAAAAACAACAACACATAACTTATTTTTGAAGAGAAATTGACATGAGCAACCTTTTCTACATTTAGTGAAAATACTATGTTAATGGAATAGATTAATGTTTGTATTCATCCTAAACCCTGGGCTAAAGTTACCATGAATGTCACCTGTCTGGTCTGTTTCCTTTCTGCACACAGGAGTACTGATACGCTGCAGTGGCCTCTCTTTCTCTGATCTACTCTGTCTGGCACTCCTCCGCCTACCACTGCTCCTCCTGTGCTTGCGTTCTGCAAAAAACAGCGGCCTCACTCATCTAAAACACACTCTGACTGCTCTCCTGGTTCATCTCAGCCATGGCTGGGATCACCCTGGACCTCTGAGATCAAAGTCTGGAGAGCTTTGGAACACTCACATAATGCAGTGGAATTTTGCAAAATTTTCAGATAACCAAACCAGTTTTTTTTTTTCTGAAAACTGAAGGTTAGAACATTTTTCTGTTTGTTTGACTAACCCATGGAAGACATGGGGAGTGTTCTATTATTTGGTTGCTAGTCACACGTCATATCAGATCATTCATTTTACCTCCGCTAGACTTAAAGGTGTCAGGTGTGTTGGAGATGTCCAGCAGGGAGCCCATGGAGAGGGAGTGTTCAGCCGAGGGTCTTTTGCGTGGTGGGAAGGGAGAAATCTCGGTCTCCTTGGTGAGCTGAGCCAAAGTTTCTCTAAGACGGCGACGTTTGCGGCCACTGTTGGGTGTTGTGAGAGACAGCAGAGACACGGCCTTCTTCATCGCAGGACTCTCAGGCTAAGAGGAAGACGCAGTGACAACAGATATGAGTGTTTTGCTTTTTATGAAGCTGTAAAATCAATGACATTTCTTTACTAAACCTGACCACAAATTTGGACTGTATTCAGAAGACCAACTACTGAAAACAAACAAACACATTATTACTATCAGTGAGGAAATTACGTAGGGAACTAATCTGACAATAAAACTTTTCCTCTTATTTTCGACTTTAATTCTTTAAAACCTTAAAACAAGAATGATCCCTTTTATGAAATGCATCATGGGATACTTTTTAAACTATACTTAAGGAATAAGGTCCATAATTTTTTCCTTTTTAACTTTTTTGCATTATTATGCAGAAAAAAAAAAAAAGTAAAATATAATTTGCTTTTTAGTTTACTTCCGCAACCCAAACGCTGTCATTTTCCTGGTTACCTCACCTTTTCGTAAGAGTACATGGTTTCCCCAGCACGGGCGTCCATTTGTATACTGCCCCAAAACCACTGCAGAAAGACACAGAATGAGAAATAAAATGAGAAGTTAATATACATTCATTTAAAATACTTCAGCTGAACCTTTTACTAACACCTTTAAAGGGGTCATATGACGTTGCTAATGCAATGTAATGCAATGTGTTTATGCGGTTTAAAGGGGTCATATGATGCAATTTCATTTTTTCCTTTCTCTTTGGAGTGTTACAAGCTCTTGGTGCATAAAGAAGATCTGTAAAGTTGCAAAGACTAAAGTCTCAAATCCAAAGAGATATTCTTTATAAAAGTTAACCAACGAAACACACAGCATCTCCACAACATGGCGGTGGCAACAACAATACTACAGCGAGAATAAAAGTTACGCCTTCTTTCTTTGCGTGAACATTTGGGCGGTGTTACGCAAATCTTCCCAGATAGTGACGTAGACATGTGGGGGCGTGTTTAAACAAGACGTTTTAGGTAGGCGTGGATGACTCTTAACTTTTATAAAGAATATCTTTTTGTATTTGAGACTTTAGTCTTTGCAACTTTACAGATCTTCTTTATGCACCAACAGCTTGTAACACTTCAAAGAGAAAGGAAAAATTGAAATCGCATCATATGACCCCTTTAATGTTCGTTTTCTGGTTGTCATTAAGTTACAATTTTCATCTGCTCAAGCAGAACATTAAAGGGGTCATATGATGCGATTTCAATTTTTCCTTTCTCTTTGGAGTGTTACAAGCTCTTGGTGCATAAAGAAGATCTGTAAAGTTGCAAAGACTAAAGTCTCAAATCCAAAGAGATATTCTTTATAAAAGTTAAGAGTCAGCCACGCCTACCTAAAACGGCTC
>NW_015641018.1:1777040-1781296 GCF_001515625.1 Sinocyclocheilus rhinocerous
AACACACGGCAACAACAATACTACAGCGAGAATCAAAGTTACGCTTTCTTTCTTTGCAGGGACATTTGGGCGGTGTTATGCAAATCTTCCCACATAGTGACGTAGACATGTGGGGGCGTGTTTAAACAAGACGTTTTAGGTAGGCGTGGATGACTCTTAACTTTTATAAAGAATATCTTTTTGTATTTGAGACTTTAGTCTTTGCAACTTTACAGATCTTCTTTATGCACCAACAGCTTGTAACACTTCAAAGAGAAAGGAAAAAATGAAAATCGCATCATATGACCCCTTTAAATAAATTCTGATGCATTTAACTGAATGCATTTTAAAATAACGGACTACAGACAGGAAGCAGTGTAAAATAACAGTGTTTTTTTAAACACTATTATTAAGGACCCACACAAAGCCCAGTGTGTTTCTGTGTGTGTGCTTGTGAGACTTTAAGTCAAGTTCATACCTCCTGCTTCACTACATAGAGTCTTTTGGAGGGAGTAAAGGGCAGTTCTTTAATGGAGTTCTCCTCAACTACCAAGTGAGTGCACCTTTCATCACCCACCGCCTGGAACCGTCCACCTGGACAAAACAAGCAGTACACGCTCCTTTAAAAATCCCCCTCAAGCAGAAGTCAGGGGTCATTTGCTTGAACAGAGAAGGTCTAGCAATAAAATACAGAAGTATATCCTGGGGTCAACATCTCAGACGAATAAGAGTGAAAGGTTTTGGTTAATCGAGAAATATTTCAAAGCATGAAATGTTTCAGACTTCTTTCAGAAAGGACACTGATACATGAGAGTAACAGTTCAATACCATGTTTCTGCGTCCTCTCCTCCATGTTGGTTCTCTCCTCTTCAGAGAAGCCCAGAAAGCTCAGCACGCAATCCTGGAATGGAGGGACTTTAAACTCGGTGCGGAACTCCTCGTTGCCTGCATGGAAATTACTAAAGCAAAATAAAAAGAATTATCAGACACACCACAAGACCAAAATATGCTATACAAAAAAAAAATAAAAAAATCTGAACATAGTTTGGGAAGTTTCTGAAGACAATTCTAACTAAAAAAAAGTTGAGCAGTGTAATTTTTTTTTGTCACAATTCTATTGGTGCAACTTGACATGCGGCACAGACGCAACACAACTAACCTTTAAAGTAAAATTCATTTTACTTCTACAATAACATACTATTTAGCATCAGATCATTTTTTACAAATTTAAACGTAAAAAGCAGCCATTTTGTTAAATCTAAAGACAGCTTCATGTTTACAGATGCATTTATACTTTATATAGCGTAATATTATTATTAATTAATTAGCCAATTTTATTATTAGTTAATATTTGCATTCATAATATTAAGATGTGCTGTTTGCAAATTAAATTATTGGATAAATTAAATCATTACTGTATTTAAGTAACAGCAAATTATTGAAAATACTAATTTTGTATAACAATTATTTTCTCTAATGATGTTCGATGCACAAACATAACTTTAATGGCTCTAAAAAATGAATTTTGTAAAACTTATGGTGGACCCCCAAGAAAAATGGTTCCCAAACTTTTTGACTCCAACACCCGCCTTTGCCCAAGACAATATTGACAATATTAGTGCTGCTAATATGTACCTTTAGTACATTTTTTGTAATAAAAATAAACTAAAAAAGGATGTCTGTTAAGATCATGTTAATACAACTAAATTTCAATTTAAATCATTTTAAGACTTATTGAGGCCCCTATGGAAGTCAGATCCCATTTTAAAAGCCCTGGCAAAAAACCATAACCAAATAGATAGCTGGCTTTTTCAGGGTTTCTGCAAGTTTTATGAAGGCAAATTTAAGATTTTAAGAACTTTGTAAGAGCAAGTAAAGAAAATTTAAGAAATAAATTGAAGGGAACATTATACGTCATTATGTTCTCTAAATGTAAATGTCACCGTGAACTGTATATTAACAACATAAGTTTGAAAATACAACTTCCAGCTGATCTCCATTACTTTTTAATACATGCTTTAGGCTTGAATACCTCTGTTACCAACCACTAGAATTAGAAAATATCTTGCTGTACTTACTGATCACATAAAAAAAAAAAAGATTCTTAAATCAAGATCAATTTAAGTCTTCTTTTCTGTCAAAATGCGAGTTTGATGAAAAAGATCAAACATTTATTTGAGAAAAACAACTTAATTAAAAGGGAAAATACGTTTACACATTCCATTTACAGATATATGCTCATCAAAAACTCAATTTTGTTCAGTTTCTCAGAAAACAAGACTTCATATCTTCATTTTGCTTCTCAAGTAAATGTATCTTGATTTAAAGACATTTAGATATTTGTATTGGAAAACAAGACAAATACTGATGAAGACATTATTAGTTTTTTATTATTTAAATTTTTTAGCAATTCAAGACTTTCTGCTCTGATTTAAGACCTTTTAAAGGCCTTCATTTGTGAACAGGTGAATTAAGACTTTTTAAGACCTGCAGAAACTCTGTTGTTGGTCAACAATAACCAGTAGCCTGTGCAACGAAGGTAACATCGTTCAAAAGGGAGCCATTTCAGAGGAAGAGCAAATTGCATTTTGCCGAAAGATTACACATTTTTCCCCCTACGGAATAGCGTGCACTGATGCACCATGGACAATAACACCAGAAACAAGGAGAGTACAAGGTCAATTTTGATTTCGAATTGACTTTAAGTCTGTCTCCATTAAGTCTGGTGAGCGCAGAGGGGATGAGAATGAAAGAAAAATACCTTCAGTCAACATCCAGCCAACGGTGGCAGGTCATTAATGTGAAAGGTCAGGTTCAGTGTTCAATACATGTGTGGAAAATGTCAGAACCCGAGTGCAGCGGAAACCGTTTTTAATATGGAAGCGGGGAGGCGTGCGCACCAGCGGCTGGACATTACAGCCTCATCATTCACACTTTTTACTCCTCTACACTCACACAGTGAGGGGGATGGATGCAAGGGGTAGCTTTATGCCTCACACACACAATCTTACATGTCATCTCTGTGCTCCCATGCCTTGTGTATCCACTCAGGGGTGAGGATGGGTGTGCCCATGCAGACTGCCAGCTAAAAAGAAAAAGAGAGAAAAAGCAGTGAATAGCATCTGGAGGGAAGAGATCCTCTCACCAAAACCTGGTACATGCATTATGCATGAGACTAATGAAGGATTCAGCCCAATTCAGCACGCTGTGAGGAGAGATGCATGAGAACTGTTTTAATCAAACCCTCTCTAAATAACACCAACACGTCAGCTGCAGACAGTAGACCCTGTTACGGAGAGCACACCTGGGGTTGGAGGAACCACCAGGAAATAGCCATCACTGACTAAAAGACAAAAGACTCTTAATCTAGACTGATTTTTAAGAATTAATATATTATTAATGAGAAAATAAAGGTCAATCATTTAACAGTTTTGGTGACTGACTTTCTTCAAACACAAAAGACTACAAAGGTTTCTGGGATTCGAAAGTGAGATGGAATTTAACCAAACTCTACTCTTCATTGCATGCCAATATTACAGAAAAAAAAATTGAAAAAATTGAGAAAATGTCTATAGACTATGTATTAAGAATTTTTCTATTTCATTAATATATTTGAAAATGTAATGTATTCCTGTGAATTTTCAGTATCAGTACTCTAGTCTTCAGTGTCACATGATCCTTCAGAAATCTGTTTAATATGCTGATTTACTACTCAAGAAACATTTCTTATTATCTACGCTGAAAACAGTGGTGCTGCTTAATATTTTTAAGCCATGAATAGGGATATGCCGGTATCAAATTTTCATGTTGCGATTAATTGCTAATGCTTTTATCACGGTATTCGGTATTATCACGATATTGAAATTTAGTTTTTTTTTTAAAGTGCCGTCATAATACAGTATAACAGGTTTAATAACTTTTTTCTTATAACAAAAATAACTGAACATTTAAATGCAATAAAGCAATACAGAAAAATGTATAAAGTCAAAAGTTTTACACAGATTAAAGTGCAAAAGAACTATAAAGACCAATAGGTATCACTTTACAATAAGACCTCATTAGTTAACCTTAGTTAATGCATTAACATTCACAATGAGCAATAGCAACATTTGCTACAGAAGTTATTAATCCTTGTTTAAAAAATACAAGTCTTAGTTCATGTTAGCTCATTAAATAACACAGTTGCAACTTTAGATTTTAACAACCTGTTATTAAATATTGGAATACCAAAGATTAATGAATGTTCAGAAGAATTTTTAATTGGCAGTTTATGTTAA
>NW_015641018.1:1782134-1785153 GCF_001515625.1 Sinocyclocheilus rhinocerous
ACTCCAAATACGCCTCGCAGAAGAAACCCAGAAAATGCCTATCGCTGCAGCTGAATAAACAGAAGATTCAACTGCTTTCATTGATTCAACGTGACTAATAAACACACGACTACGGCAATATACGGTTTATCAGAGTTAGGGATATGCTGGTATCAAATTCTCATGTTGCGATTAATTGCTAATGCTTTTATCACGGTATGCGGTATTATCACGATACTGAAATTTAGTTTAACAAAAGTGCTGTTATAATACAGTATAACAGGTTTAATAACTTTTTTCTTATAACAAAAATAACTGAACATTTAAATGCAATAAAGCAATACAGAAAAATGTATAAAGTTAAAAGTTTTACACAGATTAAAGTGCAAAAGAACTATAAAGACCAATAGGTATCACTTTACAATAAGACCTCATTAGTTAACCTTAGTTAATGCATTAACATTCACAATGAGCAATAGCTACATTTGCTACAGAAGTTATTAATCTTTGTTTAAAAAATACAAGTCTTAGTTCATGTTAGCTCATTAAATAACACAGTTGCAACTTTCGATTTTAACAACGTGTTATTAAATATTGTAATTACCTAAGATTAATGAATGTTCAGAAGAATTTTTCATTGGCAGTTTATGTTAACTAATGTTATCTAATGAAGCCCTAATGTAAAGTGTGACCGAACAATAAATAATCAAAACACTTTCAAACAATATCTAGGGCATGTTGTAGTCCAGATTAAAATGTAAAAAAAAGTTTGAAAATAAATAGCCTATTAAGTCTAAATATTTAAGTATTTGGCGCTGTGATGAACATCATAGCAAATACACAAATCTGAATGGCTGTTTAAATCATTTAAACACGATTCAGAAACAGAAAGTAGTGCCGCTGCTTTGTTTACAGGGTTTCCGGGGTAACGGCTGCATTTAAATGAATTATTATTATTATTATTATTGTTATTATTATTATTATTTCTGCAGTTTAGCGCCATCTGCTGTCAGAGAGTGAAAGTGCGCTTTCATCCAGAGCGTCTCTCACATGTTCCACCATGTGCTTCTCGTCCGCGCTTATTTACATCAGAGTGTGCACTTGTCTTTCAAGCAGCATACAGCGGTGTTGTGCATTTTGACCAGTTGATGGGAAAAGTATTCTTAAAATGCATTCAAAATTAGGAATAATTTGTAATATATAATTATTCACGGTATTTAGAAGTGCCCACGATAACAATATCGTGCATATTCATTACCGTGATATATCGCATTACCGAATACCGGCACAAGTCTAGCCATGAACCATGATGCTTACCATGAACGTTATGAATGCATTTACGGTCACACTTGATCAATTTAATGCATCCTTGCTGGATAAAAGTATTAATTTCCATAAAAATAAATAAATAATCTTACTAACCCCTAAACTTTTAAACAGTACATGCTCCCATGCTACAAGGACCTCAAACAAAACTCCGGACATCAGAATTTTCAAAACAGTTCCTTAAACTGATTTTCATCCACAATATCAAAAAGCACATTTTATACATCTGTGTATTACATGCACATATACTGTCCTTTACACTTTTATGCATATATATATTTCGCTCTCCGGTAGAGCGCAGAGCGAAGTGTTTAACTCATCTTTTACACTGGTGGATATGGTGGAGTAAATAAGTGATTTGATTTGATATGTGGCAGCATAGTGCCATTACAGCAGGGTGAATCAGAAAGAATTTCACAACTGAAAATCTGTTTTGTTTTTTTCTTCCTGCCGATTCACTATACACAAAAATCAGTGGCTAGTAAGGATGATGTATACATGTGGATGCGGTGGATACATGCCCTGTACTTTTCACCATGTGTTGAACGGGCGATGAGGTGTGTGACTTTAGTACTGTCAAAGTCTTTTCGGATGGTGCCACCCATGTGATGGACGAGATTTACCAGGGTAACCTGAAGAAAAGCACAGTTAATTAGAGTAAGTAATCTGACAGTGATTAGACGAGTGGACATGCAGAACTCACCACTTCATCTTTTTTACGGAATCCGGTGAAGCAGAGAGACAAGTTGAGCATGGTCATAGAGTAGAGAGGCCTGGAGGAGAACGGCAGAGGCTACAGACGAGGACATGGAGAATATCATTAATATGCATCAAATCAGAGCACAAATCTGAGAACGCACATAAAAAAAATTTTTTTTTTTTAAACGGACTGAAAACCACCAGATCCAGATTATGCTACAAGTAGGTTTATCATTCAAAACAGAAGGTCATCTGCATATAGAAGTCTTAAAGGTACAGTTGCAGAAATGAATTACAACCAATGTAATTCAATGTAATGCATCGCGCCTAGGCCTGTCACGATAACAACTTTTTGTTGTGCGATATATTGCCCCAGAAATAATTGCGATAAGCGATATTATTGTCATTTTAAAAGACCATTTTATGCCACTGAATATATAATCATAATTTAACAGCATATGATTATATACATATAAGCAGCATATTGAATAGATAGTAAATAAACATTTTCTAACAAAAAGTGCAAAGTAACAAGTAGAAAAAAAGAAAAATGCACAAAGAACTTGTATGGAGATTTTTCCATCTACAGATTTTTCTCTGACCTTCTTTTCTCTGTAAATTAAGGGTGCACACTATTGCTGAAAAACACAATCACTACTTAGAAGTCCGTATGCACAAAGGCACAGATCCCTAAACAAGACCATATCTGCAGATGAAACTTTGTTTGTAGAAGCATTTTTAAATTTGAACTAGCACCTCATGACTACACCACGTTATGTACGAGAAGCTGCAAAAGACACAGGCCAGCAGCAAGAGTGAGCGGCGGCAGGCGGATTCGATGAAGGAGCGGCTGCGGGCGGGCTAACGGCAACCACATGTGACGACCCCGGGCTGGACTCCGCTTCGTCCACGGTGAAAGCCGATCCGGCGATCCACAGCGCAAAGTTGCTGTATTCCCACAGCGACCAGCACGGATCAGCTCTAGGTATGACGAAGCGGATATCGTCCTCTTTTG
>NW_015641018.1:1785325-1787717 GCF_001515625.1 Sinocyclocheilus rhinocerous
TCTTTAAATATAAAAAACTTACTTACAGTCTGTGAGTCAGAACAGCCGGCATTGTAGTCTACTCTCCCAGGATCAGGAAACAGTCCTCCATAAAATGCGCAGCATACATTTGAATATTTGGGTTGAAGTATTCTGGAACAGTGTTGTCAATACAACTTAACCACTGATTTCTAGTTGTGTCCTCTTTTGGAAGACCAAACAAAGTATCCTTCACGAAATGGCTGCAGCGTCAACAATACTACAGTGAGAATAAAAGTTATGCCTTCTTTCTTTGCGTGAACATTTGGGCGGCGTTATGCAAATCTTCCCACATCGTGAGGTAGACATGTGGGGGCGTGTTAGAACGAGCCGTTTTAGGTAGGTGTGGCTGACTCTTAACTTTTATAAAGAATATCTCTTTAGATTTGAGACTTTAGTCTTTGCAACTTTACAGATCTTCTTTATGCACCAAGAGCTGATAACACTTCAAAGAGAAAGGAAAAATTGAAAACGCATCATATGACCTTTAACAACACACCTTCATTTCTCACTGGTGTGGAGTGTTGTGTAGTAGTAACTATATTCTAGTGTTCGTCCAACTTAATCTTTCTGTCTGGTACCAATCGCTGGCCAGCCAAGTGTTCATTTCACTTTGGAATATCTGAGGGAGTCAAGCAGACACTCCTGCGTACACTCAGATAAGCCAGCGACATTTTTCAGGCTTTACAGGAGCAATCAAAGTTGCTTACGAATCAGTTTCAGTTGGAAAAACAACTTTATTTCAACAGGCTTTTACTCAACCCGTGACGGCATAGTAGTATCAAACTCTTTCACCGCCTCAGGGGGAAAAAAAACCCGCGAGATGGCTGTGATTCTGTGTGTGCTTGCGCGGTTTTATTTCAGGTTTTACCTCTCCCTTGCTGGCGCAGTGCATCACGGCAGAAGGCCCCAGGATACGGTTGTCATTCTTGTACAGGAAGCTGTATTCGGGAGCCTGGAAGTCTATCAACACAAACACCGTCTCGAACTCGCAGTTCTCGCCGTCACCAAAATCTCTGACATTGTCAGTCTTGATATAGGGGGTGTTTATATCCTAATAGGGATGAAGAGGAAAATTCATAACTAAAAAAATGAAGATGACAATGAGAATATCAATAAACACATTAGCTGGATTGTGATTAGAATTTCTCTCCTTTCAGAGATCTCTCTTTTGGTAAAAGGGATCTCAGAGATGTTAAAGTGTTCTGACAGATGATACGCTGGAGAAAGACAGCAGTCATCTGTCAAATGTACAAACACAAGTGTCAGTTCAGGACGGTTCACACAGGACAGTTAGACGATACAGTATGAAACCAATCACATTGTATCCACCAATATAGGATATTTACTTGTACATGTTCATTTCTGCCTATTTTTATTTTCTTTGCCATTATCATGCACTCAATCTTTTTTTAATACTAAAAGTTCTGAAGCCAAACAAACTGAGTACATTTTACATATATTAAATATTTAAAATGTTATATGTTTGTAATTTATATTGAAAAGAAATTAATCCTTCTATTCAGTTAAGAACACATTAAATTGATCAAAAGAGACCGTAAAGACATTTATAAGGTTACAAAAGATTTCCCTTTAAAATAAATGCTCTTTTTTTTTTATTTTCTATTAAAAATAAAATAGAAAAAAATCTATTAGTTTTCCACAAAATTTTACAGCAAAGTTATTTTCAACATTAATGAGAAATGTTTCTTTAGCAGCAAATCAGCATCTCAGACTGATTTCTGAAGAATCATGTGACAAATTATAAATTATAGTAATACAACCCTCTATGGACACCTTGGCAATTGAATTGCCATTGGCTAGTACATTTTTTAGTTTACTCGCCAGACTATATAATAAATAATTACATAAAAAATTTGTAAAATGGCACTGTTTTTTAAATATCTGAAAGTACACTTTTAACATCAGTCAGTCAAGCATTATAATATGATAATCAAGTATTATTTAATGATAGAACTTTAGTAATTAGAATTAAAACTTGATAACCATGTATGAATGCATATTAGTCATTTTAACTGAACTTAGGACTGGTGGTGGTGCTTTTTTGGTCATTCAGTGTTTCTTTAAAAAAAATTGGGGAAAAAACTAACAAAAATACTGATGAGATAATAATGATACGAATTCTACTAATAAGAACAATATAAAACGCACCGAGGATTATGAGCTACTGGATTCATGAATATTAATCAGGTTGTGTGGCGTTCGCTCGAACTGATTTGGTGAAATCAAAACAGGGACGATAATAGGTGAGCGCCAGCCAATGAGATTGCCGTTTGCGCATTAGTTCCGCCCACTACCGGAGAAAGCGGTAGTTCTTAAAAGCTGAAGAATTCCAAAAGAACTCCGTTATTTT
>NW_015641018.1:1788007-1788373 GCF_001515625.1 Sinocyclocheilus rhinocerous
AAATACTGATTAGATAATAATGATACGAATTCTACTAATAAGAACAATATAAAACGCACTAAGGATTAATGAGCTGGTGGATTCATGAATATTAATCAGGTTGTGTGCGTTCGCTCGAACTGATTTGCTGAAATCAAAACAGGGACGATAATAGCTGAGTGCCAGCCAATGAGATTGCCGTTTGCGCATTAGTTCCGCCCACTACCGGAGAAAGTTCTTAAAAGCTGAATAATTCCAAAGGAACGCTGTTATATTGACAGGAAAATACAACAAAGAATATTGTTTACATGTAGCGCGTATAGGTAGCGCGTCAATTCTCTCTCTCCCTCTCTCGCTGCGTGTGTGAAACAAAGCGACGGCGAGTCA
>NW_015641018.1:1788448-1826362 GCF_001515625.1 Sinocyclocheilus rhinocerous
ATATTTGTGGTACTCTCCCATTCACTGCTCTTCAAGTTAACCCAACTATGACGATTTCCGCTGCTGAGAAACCCGGAAATGTGAAAAGGGTCCATTCTCTCTCTCTGCGTGTGTGTGAGAAAGCGACGGCGAGTCGTGTGCCTTCACACTAGAGTTTACGGTACGTCAAATACAGTTAGACATCATTTAGTCGCCCAGAGTGAAGATTTAGTCGCATATGCGAGTGATTTACTCGCAATGTATATGGTTGCAATATTATGTTACAATACTACTTTTTTGAACGGCATTTTAATCAAATGTATCCCAGGTGAGTATTCGAAAGAATATGTCCACTGTGAACAGCCTGTTTTTTTAAGGGAACTGAAGGGAGATCTGTTAGTGCAGAAATTTCGATTATTCCTGTCATTTGATTATAATTGTCATTTAAATTACTATTCCGTGACTTACCTGTACGTTAAAATAAAGATTAAAAGAAAAAAAAATTAAACATGAAATTAAAACAGGGTTGATTACATAACTGATTGAAATACAGTAATTCTTAATTCAATGGGTTAAAGGCCACCTGCTGGACAAACACAGAACAAGTTGTTAGAACACACTGTTAGAACTTAGTCCAGACCACCAGTGTGAGTGAGTTTGATATTAAACAGCACAGTGCCACACCGAATCCCCCCTTAAAACACCATGCTGCAAATCCCCCGGTGCTCTCAAGCATGCAAAGATTCCGGGTGCCGAGACGTACCATATTGACTATAGATTTTATCAATTTCTCACGCGCCTCTGTGCCCGGCTGCCCTTCTTTAATCTTTACCACTGGGACTTCCATTATTGTGATGGCCTGTAAAAATGAAGAATTGACGTCAACCTGGCAACCCAAAGCTGATAAATTTCCCAGGCTGGAGGGCCTTACAACCTGTCAGAACCGAGATGAGAACTTCAAACAAATGTCAAGAAAAGTCCAGGAGGAGGTTCTGCTATGTTAAGTTGCGTAAGAGCAGGGAGAATAGATTACTAAAAGAAGCAGCTACATCTGAAGTCTTCTCACATTATGTCAAGGGCAAAGAGAGGAGACTTTCAGGAACATCCCCATCCTCCCGAGCACTACATGTGAAGTTTTCATCCCGAATCCACACACATTTAACCTCATTTATCAAGCTGAGCCTAAATGCCCCATCACTGACCTGCGTTCCCTCCAGACGCAACTGTCAGAGCAAATGAAGCAACATTCATAAACTTTCTTTCGTCAGTTAACTCCCAACAGCCACATACCACTTGTCAGAGTAAGAATGTGAAGTAAAATGTTCATCAGCATCGAATCCAGTTCAGAATCAGAGAGAACGCGGTTCTCAAAAACTGCTGGTTCAAGCTACTGACACACTTGGCCAAATTCTGCATCTGTCCTGGACTCAATCAGCTCAACCAGATATTTCATCAAATGAAACAAAGACCTACTAAATGTCTACTGTTGTATAATAATCATAAAAACATACAGCATAATAAGACGAAGAAGAAACATTTTTGTGACAAGTGGCATTTCATCATAAGTAGGAGCCCAATTTATCACTGCATGACAAAAACAAATAAATAAATGAATTAAAAACAGCAAAACAACTCCATTGTCATAGGCACATTTGAAAATATTTTTAATTATAAATGTACCCATCATTAGCGGGTGCTATAGCAACTGCTAAAATGAATACACTGCTGTCAAATTTTGGGGACAAAAGGAGTTTTGGGGGGAAAACATTATTATTGAGCAAACATGCATTAAACTGATCAAAAGTAAAGACTTTTATATTGTTACAAAACATATTTGAAATAAAAGTTATTCTTTTGAACTTTTGATTCATTAAAGAATTCAGAAAAAAATATCACTGTTTCCACAAAAATATTATAATTGCTCAACATTAATATTAATAAGAAATCACCAAATTAGCATATTAGAGTGATTTCTGAGGGATTATGTGACACTGAAGACTGGAGTAATGATACAGAAAATTCAGCTTTGCGTCACAGGAATAAAATACATTTTAAAATATTCAAACAGAAAACAATTACTTTTAAATGTAATATATCACAATTATGTTTTCACTGTATTTTTGATCAAATAAATGCAGCCTTGGTGAGCAGAAGAGAACATTTAAAAAATTGTACTGACCCCAAACTTTTAAACGGTAGTGTACATGCAAACATGTCACAGCATATATTATTTATTATTTATATATTTATTTTTTATGCCACGTCAGCAGCAAGATTTCTGTCTTCAAGGAGATAAGTGACACAATTAACAAGAAGCTAAGACATTTAAGGTTAATTAAACTACTGTTTTAATTTCAGATTTATTTTAATTTTAAAGGGGTCATATGATGCGATTTCATTTTTTCCTTTCTCTTTAGAGTGTTACAAGCTCTTGGTGCATAAAGAAGATCTGTAAAGTTGCAAAGACTAAAGTCTCAAATCCAAAGAGATATTCTTTATAAAAGTTAAGAGTTAGCCACAGTCGCAATTACCTTTTTTATTCAGTGGCAGAAACGGGCTTCCATACTAAGCTGACCAACACAAAATGACCTCCTTCCTGTTAGCAAACTGATTACTTTTAATCAGATTAGAAGATTTAGAAACTTTTCTTCTCCAGCTGAACTCACAATGAACTTGAAATACTTCAGAAGGGTCTGATATATTATTTTACCTCATTAATGTAGCTCATCTTGCTTCAGTGCAAATCTATATAAAGCTCAACATATATAAGCTCAACTCTCTTCTATGGTACCTGAAGAGCTTTTTCAAGTTCTGCAATGTTGCCGGCCTCCCCCACCAACACCACTCTCGTCTCAACTTTGGGCAATACATCTGAAAAAAGAAAAAAAAAATAGAGTTACAAAAGACCACACGCAAAGGTGAATCTCTATAGAAATAGACAAAATAGAGTGGGAGAAAATAACCTCTTCTGTTATGTTTGTGCTCAGTAAAACGGTGTACCCCATGGAAATGTCAGTTGATATAAGGTTGATCGAGATGGAGGGCGGTTCACTTACCCTCTGACTCGTCTACGTGTAGACCCATGAAAAATTGCTCCTTTGAGGTCTCGGCCATCCGGGAGTCGTATACGGAGGAGTCTACCAGCAGGCTGCGGCCCGGCCCTAAAGTAACTATGCTGCTGTCAGCCATGGCACTGTGACAAGGGGTGGCGACCCAGTCCTGTCCACAATATCACAAGCTGGAGGAGCGAACAAGGGCGGCACACAATTAAGAGACAAACAGTTGAGTTTCTAAGAGGGAATGATCAAGGTTAAAGGAAGGAGAGAATCAATATATATATATATATATATATATTATATTATAATATATATATAAATATAAATCTACACCAAATTTTATCAAAGCTTACTTAAGATCTTTAAAAAATGCAGCTGCATAAATGCAACAAATAATTAATCTGAATGCAACATTACATTAATAAAAAGCTATATGTCTATATGTATGTATTAAAATGCACATTTTAACAGGTAACGAAAGAAAGCATCACATATTGTAAAGATCTGTCAGGTTTTTAGAGAGCAATGCGGTGACAGCTGATTGGCAGCTGCAATGCACTTCAGTGATATGGGCTAGCACAATAGCTAGCTAACTTCTAAACAAAGGAAATTCTTTCCAACAGAGTGTTGTATTTAGAATTAAGCAGATGCATGATGGAAACTCACCGTATGAAAATGGGACAAGTCCAGATATGTACTGGAAAGGTTTTGACGAATGAAGAAACACTGAGTTCAGCTGAGCAATCTGGGTTAATGTTAGCCGAACTCTTGATTAAAACTAAAGCGTGCGCACATAAACACCGCTCTCCGCGCAATGACACATAAAGTTAGTCTAAAGTGCAAAATTAACTAACGATTAAGTTAGGAAAATACGTTTTGATAGAATAGTAAGCCCATTGTGTACGCTCTTTTGATAGGTGGCTCTGTTCAACTCACTCACTGAATTCAAAAAAGCAAGCGAACATGAGAGCCCAACGCCGATTGGCTGAGAGTGAAGAGCTCGGCGGAAGTTCTGAGGCGACGCCTCTGATTGGCTGATGAATTCAAACGGCGACGCATGGCACGCTGTGGAGTCAGTGAGCAGCTCTCTGTCCCTGAATGAATGAGACGTTTTAGTGAAATGAACTGTATTTAACATTGTGATTAAAACACAAGATACTGATGTAAACACAATGCTGCAATGCAACTCATAAAGCATCCAGGAAAAAGTTACACGCGAACTAAATGAGAATGTTTAACAAATAAAACAATGAAACTTATTGTTCATCATCAACATTACGTTAAGCATAGTTTCCATCGAAATGTAATTATTGTAAATCGTCATAAATATAATATAATAATGGATTTTCAAGTGTAAAAGTATTAGTATTATAATTTATTATATGATATTATGCTTCTACACTTGAAAACCCCATGGTATTTTAATATAATAATATAATATAATATAATATGGGATTTTTAAGTGTAGAAGCATTAGTAATATATATTATATTATGCTTCTACACTTGATAACCCCATGGTACTATATAATATAATATAATAATATAATAAACATGGGATTTTCAAGTATAGAAGCATTAGTAATATTTAGATTATTATGTCATACTGTATTATCTATAACTTATACTTCTTGAAAACCCCATATTAATTCATTATGGTTTATAATGGTAGCAACTACTGTAGTAATAATAGTATTTTAATGGAAGCTATGATTACCATGGTAGATTATGATAATTTGTTAATCAAACTAAATCAAGTCAATGTTTTATTGAACAAGTGAATGCATGATTCAATTATGAAATGTATAAAATTCTCATTTTCATTCGTTCACATCTTAAATCTGAACATTCTTGTCCAAAAACCCATCATCCTGCACTGTCCCGATGTGATGTCACCCCATTAACTTCCTTTAACCTGAGCAAAGAGACTCAGCCTGCCCTCCCCTTTCCTGCTGACAGAAGTCTCCTTCTTTCTTCTGCCCGGCCTGCTTTCAGGGGACAACGACTCGTGATAAATAGACTGCCAGGTGTCTTCAAAATCTTTAGACACCTGAAGCCAAGGACAAAGTGAAGGCAGCCTGAGTGCACTTTTTTAAAATTCCGTTTCAATGCTTGTCACATCTCTCTGGGTCTTTGTGTCCTGCTCTCTCCACTCTCTTTCCTTCTCGTCCGCCCCTCAGGAGTTTTGGGGAGTTTGAAAGACACCCTCTGTAGAACAAAGCCCAGTGAATCTTGCCTGGCCCTCTCTCTCGTTTCTGTCCTCCTCTTAGATGCACACTTCAGTGTCACACACTCTCTTAAAAAGCTTCTAATTACAACCAAAACAGCCTGATGCACCAGTTTTCAACCTGAAGGTTCTTGGAAGAAGTCCATGGAGAACATTTTAAAAAATGTCATTACATCTTCATGACATTTCTAACTTATATTTGGTTGGGTTTAATAGTCTCCATATGCAAAGTCACAGACATTGTTTTATAACGAATGTATTTCATTATGCATTTGGAAATGTATAGTTATGTAATATATATTCACATCAGCTGTAATGTCGTCCGTAAGGAAGCTGTGCAAATCAAAATATTCACATATAAATGAACAGAATAATGATACTACCAAGAATCACATCAGCATTCAATATCAAATCTTTGTGCTTAGATATTAACAGACCCTGGACCACAAAACCAGTCATAGGGGTCAATTTTTGAAATTGAGATTTATACATCATATGTAAGCTGAATAAATAAGCTTTCCATTGATGTATGGTTTGTTAGGATAGGACAATATTTGGATGAGATACAACTATTTGAAAATCTGGAATCTGAGGGTGCAAAAAAATCTAAATATTGAGAAAATCGCCTTTAAAGTTGTCCAAATGAAGTTCTTAGCAATGCATATTACTAATCCAAAATTAAGTTTTGATATATTTACGGTAGGACATTTACAAAATATCTTCATGGAACATGGTCTTTACCTAATATCCTAATGATTTTTGGCATAAAAGAAAAATCGATAATTTTGACCCATACAATGTTTTTTTGGCTATTGCTACAAATATACCCCAGCGACTTAAAGACTGCTTTTGTGCTCCAGGGTCACATTTAAGAAACAATCGGAAAGTAATTAAACTATACCATCGTTAAATCGCAATCATATGTGGATATCGGCGGTTATGAGACAAAACTTTTGGCATCATTACGACATTCACTGTCATCCAGTTCTTCATGTCAAAGCAGGAAGGATACAGTACATCTGATTTCTGCATTCGTTTTAGCACAAACTGACAACATTCATGAGCAATACTGTAAAATAACAGTATCAGATGCTTTTACAGTACAGCTGGAATATTTTTGCTACAACAATCATATTTTCTGAAATACATATAAAAACATCTCCAGAGTAAATATCCCACATTTTTACTACGTTTCGAGATTATTTATGTACAACCAGACCACGATAGAGATGAATATAATATATCAAGTAGAGGCAAATATTTGAAGAGGATTAAAGCTATTCAGCTTTACAAACAGCGGTGGAACAAAGCTTTACAGATGGCTTATACAACTTTCATGTCAGAATATAAAAGAGAGTATAAATATTGTACATTACATTAGAGAATATTAATTCATCAAAAGTGCTGTGTTTCTGACCAACAGTCTCATAAGCAAACAAGCAATAAGCAACAAAACAATCAAGTATATCTGAAGGAACAGTTCAGTCTAAAATGAAAAGAATTGCTGGTAGCCATTGAAAAAATACTATGGAATCAGTGGCTATTTCTTCAAAATATCTTCTTTAGCAGAAGAAAGAAATTCATAGAGGTTTGGGATAACATGAGAGTGAGTAAATGATCATTTTTGGGTGAACGATCCCTTTAAGCATTTCAGTGAAAGTTTCAGCAGGACAGAAAGGTCTGGAGTCTCTTCTTCTCAGTGTTTTCAAATGGCAGCCTCGGTGCAGATATCAGTGTCCGGCGTTCACAGAGATCCGGATATTTCTTTTCAAATGCCTCTGCGTTTGCTGCTAAGACACAGCAGAGGGAAAGAACGAAGGCTGCATGCTGAATTTCTGACTCACGACTACAGAATGTTGTCAATGTTATGTGGAATCCGTTCTGATCGGTCAGTTCACCTATTCCTTCAGCGGAGCAGATGTCTGTGTAGTATTAGAAAAGATATCGAGCTGTTGTCGAGTATGGTGTATGAGCATCACGGTGCGTTCAGCATGCAAATCTGCCGTCCTGAGCGGGATGCGGCCCGGTGCTGTCGTCTGCCTCCTCTGTATCGGTGAGGGCAGCGGTGCAGAGGTCACTGAAAATATCTAAAAAGCAGAGAATGAGAAGATGAGTGACGTACTATACAGTTTTTATCCCCATCGAGAGCAACAGGAAGCGGGTGGCAAAATAAAACCAGACCTTGCAACAGCCCTCAATCACAGCAAGGACAAGATCCGTACAAACAAGAAAACAGAAATGGCATGGCAAAGATGCAAACCTTCAGAGTTATTCCTGTGCTTTACTTCTTTTTAAACGGGATGAGGGTGTTTTGTTTCTGCCGGTAAGCACAGGTGGAGAAGCATGAAGAGCAACATGAAAAGCATACAAACACAACAATATATTCAGCTCCAGACAGCTGCAGGGCTCAACAATAAGGATTAATCTATGAGATGATAAGGATGAAGCAATACAAATATTTTTTTGTAAAGGAAACCTAACTTTAATTAAAAAAATATATATATATATGCACATATATACTGTATATTTTTTCTAACATTTTCCTAAATATAATACTAAAAACCAATGGCAAAATCACAGGAATTATATAAATGGAATTATACAGAAATTATATATTACAGGAATTATATATAACTATATGAGTATGTGTCTTCTGTGAAGAAAACTGTAATTAAAATATATTTAAATGGTTTTTCCTGTCACACATATAATATAATGTAATATAATATAATATTCATAAAGTAAACATATTTTTCGCTGACGTCAGCTAAAAATATGTTTACTTTATGAACGCTTTTATGAATTTATGATTCATTAATTTATGAACTTTTTGGGGGGCATAAATGAATACTTTAATTTAACAAGGATGCATTAACATTTACATTATTACATAAGATTTGTATTTCTAAATAAATGCTGTTCTTTTGACATTTCAGGGTTTAGATAAAATATCGAGCATTTCAACTGTTTTCAACATTATCAGCATGATTTCTGAAGGATCACGTGACACTGAAGACTGGGGTAATTGCTCCTAAAAATTATGCTTTGCAATCACAGGAATAAATGACATTTTAAAACATATATAGAAAATATCATTTAAATTGTAATAATATTTCACAGTATTACTTTTTGTGCTGTATGTTTATTTTATGTATATCTGTTGTATATGTAAAATGCCAGCAGGGCAAAAATCCTTATAGTTGAGTTCAGAGCCGCCTCTGCACTTAGTCAAAGCTTTAAAGAAATAAGCAGCAACTTGTTACTATAGGAGACCAAGGGTTTTGAGAAAACAAGACAAACAAGACCAAAAGTGGCATTGTGAGCACGCCAAGTTTTCATGGAATGAAGTGCATGCTTGTGGAGGGGATGTCATGCACACCTCCTAAAAAAAAGCAGACTGCGCAAAGAGGTGCCTCCGTCAGTCTCGCCACCCACTGATCTATAGATCTCAAACTACAGCCGGCTTGTCTCAAGACAGTGCCGTGTGTGCATTCACATGTATTTGAGTGAGAAGGGACTGAGTGACATCAGAGGTCAAAGTGCATCATCATCTAATGTAGATGTAGACCACACACAGTACAGCAGCTAGCACTGTATGTGTCCAATAGCTATGAATGAATTTTCTGGTGACCATCAGTCCAGACTAAGTGATGTCAGTCATGCCCTTCTGCTGCTCGTCCTCTGGGATTGGTGTGCGGTACCAGAGTTACTGTAAAGGTCTACTCCCTCTGCTGTGGACTGCAGGACAGTGGGCGGCACCAGTCCTGTCTTCTGAGTTCTAAGGTTCTTGACTAGCCTAGAACATGAGAGACAGTGTTCATCTTCAACGGCAGCATGAGCTTAAAGCTTTGTGCTAGAGAACCTGGAGCTCAACAAGAGTTCAAAATGATCGGCTGACTGCTTGGAATTGTAATTCAGACAACGAAATAATAATGTACAGTATGTGGAAAATAATGTGTTTTTTTAACCTTAAACCACATAAACACATTTCATTACACCAAATACACAAAATAATGTTCTTTTTAGCAACGTGATATGACCCCTTTAATTCCATTGTATTTTGAAAATGTCTTTGCTCCGTAAATGTTGTGCTGTGCACCATAGGCCATAGTTACAGGTTCAGCTACATTAATGCAATTAAGTTTTATTCACTTGTTATGGAGCACCTAAAGGGACATGGTAATGGGAGAAATTAGAAGGAAAAATTACATTTCTAATTCTATGCTATTACGTTCACTTGCAAAACATTCATGTTCCCCTAAGAAACGTTGCATTTTCTTGCAATACCTTCATATTCCTGTGAGAAACTGCATTTGCTCGCAAAACTGTCACATTTTCCCAAAAAACATCGCATTTGCTCGCAAACATTTGCATTTACTTGCACAATTTTGACACTTTCTCGCAAAACTTTTGGATTCCCACAAGAAAATTGTCTTCGCTTGCAAAACTATTGCGTTTTTTTTTTTTTTGCAAAACTTTCACATTCCCCGAAAGAATATTGCATTCGCTCACAAAACTTTTTCAATTTCACAAAACGTTTACATTTCCTTGCAAAACTTTGGCATTCCCTGGAGACACTTTTGCATGATGTGCTTGCAAAACTTCTCTTTCTTGCAAAATGTTTGCATTTTCTTGCAAAACTTTTTTTTTGAAAAGTTTTTTCATATAACTTTTGCATTTTCCCTAGAAACTATATTTTGCGAGTGAATGCAAAATGGGTGATGAAAATAAAGTGGGAGGCAAAGCTATATATTCAATGATTTTGAGTGAAGACAAAAGTTTCTTGGGGAAACACAATACTTTTGCAAGGGAACACAAAGGTTTTTCAGGCAAAAAATTAAATATATCTTTTTTATCATCATGTATCCAATAGAGGCTCATTAACTTTTACCTGAAGTGAGGAAAAACAATACAAGCAATTATAACGCAAGTGATGTCGTAATGGGTAATGAGTCAATAATGTTCTGAGTAATGCAGAGTCCATATTGTAAATTAAATGATTAGATTTGATGATCTCCATGCAATTTTTTCAAATGGTATAGTTACATTTGGGAGTTGATCATAAAATAGCTTGTCAATTAAAATAATTGCTGATATATTTCCTGAATTTTCAGACCAGATCTGAATAATTTTCCAGGACCATGACAGATTGTTAATACAAGAACATGTCCTACTCTGGGCAAGTTTGGTGCACTGTGAAAGTTGAACAAGTTTTTGTAGGGTAAAATTTTGAGTTTTATTGGTTATACTGTGGGATGTTGGGATTACGTTGTGATATTGGTGATCAGTATCAAAAAACAGCACAACCACAAGCAGTTTCTTGACTGTATATCGCATACACTCCTGACACAACTGAGCAAACTCCAAAGCATCCAGTGGCTCAAGATGTGAAGCTAGCTACCTAAACCTTAGCTCGGCTCTGCACAATGTCAAAACATCCACATCCATGAAAGCTTGAAAACGTCTTATGAAGGGTTGGAGGGGGTTGAATGGTGAGCAAAGAAAACTTTGAAACACTTTACAAAGCAGAAACTCAAGCGCTGAAATTGACTGGAGACAGTTTCCAAGATTAAATATGTATGATACTTCAGCATACTGCTGGCTTTTTCATTTCATTTTAGAAATGTTACTAAGTGCAGATTAGGTGGTATTCAGCACCAACAGGGTGGGCATCAGACCCCTGTGAAACCTCTCTTCCATCTTGGCTTTTGGAGACAATTGGGTAAATGAAAAAAAAATGAAAAAAACCCCCACATGTGCCAAGTTCTTAGAAATGCACTTAGAAATGGTTTCAGGTGTTTTTGAAAAACCTTTTCAATTTAACAACTTTGAAAATGTCATGTGGCGTAATAACACAACTTAACATACTTTCATTACACATTAATCATCTTAATCATTATTTTTTTAAATATATTTTTAAAGATAAAAAAACATGTTATGAATTATTAATTCATAAATATCAAGCTTTTTGGGGGGAGTCTCACCACATGACATTTTACATTTACAGCATAAATAACCTTGCCTTGACATAAAAAGGTCAAATTATATCTTAAAGGATGTTAGATGGTCTGCAGGGGTCGCTGTGATATAATTTCCTATTTTATGCTTTTTTCCCCACATTTCTGCATGTTGGTTGCAATACATGCCTTTTGGTTTTTCCAAATATTAATAAGCAGTGAAGCAGTTTTAGTAAAATATGTTAAAAAAAAAAGAAAAAAAAAAAAGATTCCTGAGGAATAATAGAACATTATGCCCAACTACCCAATAAGGTTTCTTTTCAAGAAATTAAGAAAATTATTCTTTTAATATGCCTTTTTTCATCATTATGACATCAGGACAGTCATATCACCCTGACAAAAATGAATTTTAATACAGAAATTAAAAACGGACTCATTATAAAAGGGGTGAATTTAATTCATTACATTTTTAATTAATTTTTGAATAAATTAAAAAGGAAAAAAAAGTGACAAGAACCAAATCGCATCATTAACCCAATTTCTAAGTTGTCCAATAAGCCGTCTTTTTTAGAGAATAAATTGGTTGAAAGAAATCAACAAAATAACTGATTCTGATCATGTTTTTATGAAACTCATATTTAAAAATTGTGGGGTTTTAAAGCAAAAACTTATAGCAACAATAACATATCTCAAACAAAAGAGAGTTTCACTAGTGACTGTCAGGTCTTTAGCGAAGGCCTCTGACTGCAGCATGTGACGCCTGCAGGAACATACAGTATCTGGATGGAGACTGTACGCATTACTCACCAGTGGCCGTTCTCCGACTCTTCTAGGAACTGTACTAAATCTCCTGCCTCGACGGAAATTTCCTGAGCAGTACCTGACTCGTACGTCAGCTGCACCTGATAGCGATCATTATCCCCCTTAAGAGAAAGAAAGAAGAGCATGATTTATTTCAGGGTCATGGCACCAATTTTTGGCTTTACTTGTAACTGGACAGATATGGGTAGGAAAGTTAGATTCAATCAGGGATGTGTGTGTGTTTAGTCAATGGAAATCTTATCTGTTGTTTATTCAAGGATGCCCTCTGGTGGTAGGAAACATATGTGTGACATTTAAGTCCCTCTGGCTGCTGTTAATAACGGTTCTGACTGACTCTGTTATCAAGCCTCTTTACTGAAGCAGATCTCCTCTCCTCATGCATCAAGCAGAAGGATTAAACAAAGAAACTCCTCTGGGTGTTTAAGAGTCTAAGATAATCTGACCTCCTTTCTGTGTTAATTGTGAAACATTGCTAGACCCTATCTTTTATCTGAGCTCCCTTATAATTGGTCAAATCTCTCAGTTTTAATACTTTGTGTTTGTTAGTTTCTTACCTGAAAGGGAAATTTTAACCAAAAGTGAAAATTGTGTCACTATGTATTAATTTTTTTTTTACATTTTTCAAAATATCTTCTTTTTTTTTTTTAAACAAATTGTTTAAATTGTATGATATCAAACTATTGGTATTCTTGCAACAACAAAAAAAACTTATTAAAGAAAACTTAATAGCCTAGGAAAATATTTAATTTGTGTGTGAAAAATAAGAAATAATAATTTTTTTAATCAAATTTATTCTTTTAAAATGAAAACGTAAAAGTATAAATATTTTGAAAGGAAGATATTTTAAAAGTTATTGAGGTCAAAAAGACATCGAATCCTGAGACATTTTTCAAAATATTTTCATTTTTTAACAAACTGTTTAAACTGCATAATATCAAACTATTAGTTTTCTTGAAAAATTATTAGGAAAAAAAACTTAGTTGCCTATGAAAAATAATAAGTAATTCAAAAAATATTTTAAAATACATATTAAATAATTGTACTTTTAAAATTAAAATGTAAATGTATAAATATTAAAAAATATATTTTAAAAAAATCAAATGAGGTCCAAATGATGGTGGACCTTGAGACACTTTTCAAAATATCTTTACAAACTTTTCAAAATGTATAATTTCAAACTATCAGTGAAGAAAACATAATATTCCATCAAAGTATTTAATGCGTGAATTATAATAATAATTAAAAGTAATTTACAAATACATATGAAATAACTGTAAAGGCTTAAATAATTAAATAATCATTATTATGGTTATTATTTAGCATTCCACAGAAGAAAGAAAATCATAGTTTGGGATGACATGAGAGTATAAACAAGGACAGGCTTCTCATTTTAGGGTGAACTATCCCTTTAAGGATTATTAGACAGTTTTTTTCCCCTCCATACAAATTTGAAAGGTTTCAAGGGAATGAATGAAATATGTGGACAGAAGGTGGATAAAGACATGGTAGACCCAGACACATACGTTTTTGTTATGTCCTTCATCCTCTCCATCTGAGGAAATGGAGAGTTCTTCAGCACTTGATGGAATGGTCTCAAAATCCTCAGCGTCCATTGATGGCAGACGCCGTTGACTCCATCCTGGAAAATAGTACACATGAGTTAACATCATTCAGTAAAAACCTTATGAGAGACGATGCTCAGGGAATAGTCTAGTACTCGTGTTTGCCAGAAAAATCTTCTGTGAAAGAGAGACAAGATGTTGAAGCACTCAATGAAAATAACTCTGACGGATTCTGTCACCGTCAGGCATCGAATGAGGAATGAAAATAGATGAAAACACCCGCGAGAACCCAATATGATTGGCATATCACTGCTTCTTTTCACATGATTACCTGGTTGAGACGCAGACCTCGGCACAGCGGGCTTGGTACCGGCAGTACCTTTACTTTTGCTCTCAGCGGGAAGTGCACCTCGCATGGTGTCTGTGAGGAAATTCACTGTCTTATCAAACATGACCTCTTTAATGGCAGCATTGCAGGTTAAACAGAACCTCACATTAGCATGCATGAATCAGTAACAGTCAACTGCCGAAAAAATAACCACAGGACGTCTCTCGCACCAATAGAAAACTACACACAACCTTATCTGAACAAGAGAGAGCATTACAAAACAAGGCACAGCTCAAATTCAGAAGGCAGAGGGGAAGGAAACACGATTTGGAGGATGATACACACTAAAGACCACCACCACCGCAGTGCAAAAACACATGTCGAAATCGGAACAGAGAAACAAAACAAGCATCAAATGAAATCTGGTAGCCTGAAGGTTAAAAGGGTGGTTCAGTGTTTTTTTTTCTAGGCTCGATTGTGTTTATGGGGTGCAGTCTAACATGTGTTAATGCTTCGTTTTTTTAAAAACCCGAATTATTTTTCACATAATTTACCTTTATTCCACACCGCTCTGTCCCTTCTCTGAGAAACACGCTGATCATTTCCTTCTTTTATGAAGCCCATCCCTCAGAAATAGGCGATGGGCTCTGATTGGTTAGCTAGCTCAGTGTGTTGTGATTGGCTAAACCGCCTCTAGTGCGCGTCTAAAAGTCCCACACCTCACCTCAGCGGCATGTGCTCCGGTTGTATTGTAAACAAGGCGTCGTTAATATCGCGTATCAGTTTGAGCCCGATTGAGAAGCAGAGGATATTATTGAAGAGGATCGTGCAGAACCTGCGCTAGCACGGCTTTTAATGGTAGGCCTATGTTTTTTTGTTTGTTGTTGTCTCATACTTTTAGATACGCTGTTATTTGTAAATGCTACTGCTTATGTTAGCTTTTAATATACGGTTTTATCCTGATTAAAGCTTTAATACAGTACGGCAACTGCACGCGCGTCCATGTTTAACGCTTCTCATAGCTATGTGAAAATAAGTGTATAATTGTAACAGTTCATTGTTAAAGCTGAGCTGAATGAGAGAGAGAGAGAGAGAGAGAGAGAGAGGGAGAGATGCAGAGCGTGTGCAGAGCAGGGGGACACGAGGCAATCAACCACCCCTTTAAAATTAATGCAGGTTCAGCAACATATGAGACTTTTTCGAAAATGATAAGAATGAGTTGGAAATGACAAATCAGTAATGTTTGGCCATGTATACCAATTTATTGCTCTTGGAGTTTCTTGTATAATTATAATTACTGTGGAGTTTAAATATATTAATGCATTAAAAAAAAAAAAAAAAAAAAAAAAAAAAAAAAAAAAAAAAAAAAAAAAAAAAAAAAAAAAAAAAAAAAAAAAAAAAAAAAAAAAAAAAAAAAAAAAAAAAAAAAAAAAAAAAAAAAAAAACTAATATTCGGAGAAAGAAAAAAAAATATTTAAAAAAAAGTAAAAAATAAATATTAACGTAAAAAATATACATGTAAAATGTTTTTCAAATTAAAAAGCAGTTATACAAATTATTAGTAATAATAATATAATATAATATTATTAATAATAATAATTATAAAAAATTGATAATCACTTGCTAAATGCATGTAAAAATATAAACATTACATTATTATTAAAAATACATATTTTAAAAATATTTTTGAGCACTGTTATGTATATATATATAATAAATAAGAAAAAGTCATATTTACAAAATCATTTCAGAAATAAATATGAATAAATGTGAAAAATATAATTTTAAATAAATAATAACAATAATAAAATGATACACACTTGCTAAATAAATGCATGTAAAGATATATAAATATTACATTATTCATAATAATGTTTTTTTGTTATTTTTTTTATTAACCTTATATTTTGTGTTGAGCCATGCTAATGGAAGTAAATAAAAATAATAATAACAAAAAGTAATATTTACAAAATAATTTCAGAAATAAATACATGTGAAAATAATATCCTTTTAATTAATATCAACAACAACAATACTTATACATAAACAACTAATAAATAAATGGATGTGTATATGTAAATATTAAATTATTCCTAAAAATTATAATTTTTTTTAAATAATAAACTGTACAATAAATGCATGAAAATTTTTTTTTAAATTATCATTAATAATTATAAATAAACTAATTTTGTAAGATCACAAATTTGCATTGTACCCTTAACTCCAAGTTGTTCCAGAACAATTATGTCCTTGCAAACAGTGTGCGGTCGCTTTGAATAAAAACCATTTGGTCACTTATTATAAACAATAAATGAATAAAAACAAACCCACAAATATCTTACAAGGACTATGTTCAACATGCAGCATGCCGTGCTGTCCACGTGGTACCTTCATAGCCGAACGGTGTAGGGTCGCTCTTGATCTGATGCCTCTTGCTCTTAAGGCTAGAGGAGAGAGGAACTAAGCACAAACATGCATTTCTTTTAGAAAAGAAGTCCAGCTCATCTATCACAATCTCTCAACCTATCCATCCAAGATTAATTATCACAATAATCTTTCATTATTCCCCTGCAGTGGCAACGCTTTCATTACAATAAAAGAGAATAATGGGGCCACAAGAAACAAAAGGCTCATGTGCATCTAAATTCTCATTTACATTCCCAGAGCTGTGCAGCGGGGCTACACTGCTAAATGTCACGCCACATCCCAAATGTCAGCTTATCAAGTCAGTATTTATTATTCAATGCAGCTGTCCCTTCATGTTTTTTAGGGGATTCATTTGCTGTGAAGTGCACGGTTTGATTTCAATCGAGCTGTAATGAAGAAGCTTGGGATGTCAAAGGTTCATAGTAAAATATGAAAAAATGTAACAATGCCAGTCTCTGTGTAAAAGGCCCAGGTGTAAGGTGCACCACAGGACTTTCAGGGCAGGCCAGAGAGTTGGGAAACTGAGTGCTCAACTTTTGAATACGCGGGACAGGCCCACCCAGCCCTCCTGTGGAGCAGCACATTCAGTAACGGTAGTATTGATAGAGTTGAACAATGACAGGCGGCTATTTTTGAATGATCGTATGATTTTAAATAAATGTTGCTCTTTCAAACTTTCTATTCATCAAAGAATCCTGAAAAAATGTATTACAGTTTCCACAAAAACATTAAGCATAACTATTTAATATGCTGCACCAAGTCAGCATATTAAAATTATTTCTAAAGGATTGTATGACATTGAGGAGTGGAGTAATGATGCTGAAAATTTCATTCAAATTCCTATTCAAAGGAATACAATTTTAAAATACATTAAAAATAAAAATTAATATTTTTAATATGGTAATTTAAAAATAAAAAAAATATTTTGAATATGGTTATTTTAAATGGTAATCATATTTTACAATACTGTAAAACTGACTTTCAAAAACTTTGTTACTGTATTATATACTGTATTGTATATAACAATGCAGCAAGCAAACTACAATACGCAAACATTGCACGCTGATATTATAATGGGAGTGCTCTATTGTGCCACTTGCAGGGGTTTTATGTCTTCTGGCCCTGCTAAAACAATTTAGAAACATGCTTAGAGGTGATCCTGCACCAAATTAAAACCACAAGCAGTTTTTGTACCTTTATTGCGCGGTGCAGAGGAGGAGCTGACAGTTGAGGCTAAAGAAAAGCTGCGTGTGACCTCTGTCTCCTTAGGTGTGGGTTCTGAAGTGAAAGGCAGTGGTGGGTTAGTAGTTAGTCTGGTTAATAAGAAAACAGGATGAAGGGGTCAAATGAGAGACAGAAGGTTGCATGCGAAAACCTATTTGATGTGGACAAAAGTTAGCTATGTTTAGCAATATGGGAGGTAGAGTTCAAACCTCACGTCATTTCTCAGTGTCTCTAATTGCTTTTCTGCTAGTCTCGCTCTACTTCACTGTCTACCGAAATAAAGTGATCATAGTAAGTCATCTTATAAAGACAGCTAGATAGATAGATAGATAGATAGATAGATAGACCAATAAAGTGATAATAGCAAGTCATCTTATAAAGACAGATAGATAGATAGATAGATAGATAGACCAATAAAGTGATAATAGTAAGTCTTCTAATGAAGACAGACAGACAGTCAGACAGATAGATAGATAGATAGATAGCCCAATAAAGTGATAATAGTAAGTCTTCTAATGAAGACAGACAGACAGTCAGACAGATAGATAGATAGATAGATAGCCCAATAAAGTGATAATAGTAAGTCTTCTAATGAAGACAGACAGACAGTCAGACAGATAGATAGATAGATAGATAGCCCAATAAAGTGATAATAGTAAGTCTTCTAATGAAGACAGACAGACAGTCAGACAGATAGATAGATAGATAGATAGCCCAATAAAGTGATAATAGTAAGTCTTCTAATGAAGACAGACAGACAGTCAGACAGATAGATAGATAGATAGATAGCCCAATAAAGTGATAATAGTAAGTCTTCTAATGAAGACAGACAGACAGTCAGACAGATAGATAGATAGATAGATAGCCCAATAAAGTGATAATAGTAAGTCTTCTAATGAAGACAGACAGACAGTCAGACAGATAGATAGATAGATAGATAGCCCAATAAAGTGATAATAGTAAGTCTTCTAATGAAGACAGACAGACAGTCAGACAGATAGATAGATAGATAGATAGCCCAATAAAGTGATAATAGTAAGTCTTCTAATGAAGACAGACAGACAGTCAGACAGATAGATAGATAGATAGATAGCCCAATAAAGTGATAATAGTAAGTCTTCTAATGAAGACAGACAGACAGTCAGACAGATAGATAGATAGATAGATAGCCCAATAAAGTGATAATAGTAAGTCTTCTAATGAAGACAGACAGACAGTCAGACAGATAGATAGATAGATAGATAGCCCAATAAAGTGATAATAGTAAGTCTTCTAATGAAGACAGACAGACAGTCAGACAGATAGATAGATAGATAGATAGCCCAATAAAGTGATAATAGTAAGTCTTCTAATGAAGACAGACAGACAGTCAGACAGATAGATAGATAGATAGATAGCCCAATAAAGTGATAATAGTAAGTCTTCTAATGAAGACAGACAGACAGTCAGACAGATAGATAGATAGATAGATAGCCCAATAAAGTGATAATAGTAAGTCTTCTAATGAAGACAGACAGACAGTCAGACAGATAGATAGATAGATAGATAGCCCAATAAAGTGATAATAGTAAGTCTTCTAATGAAGACAGACAGACAGTCAGACAGATAGATAGATAGATAGATAGCCCAATAAAGTGATAATAGTAAGTCTTCTAATGAAGACAGACAGACAGTCAGACAGATAGATAGATAGATAGATAGCCCAATAAAGTGATAATAGTAAGTCTTCTAATGAAGACAGACAGACAGTCAGACAGATAGATAGATAGATAGATAGCCCAATAAAGTGATAATAGTAAGTCTTCTAATGAAGACAGACAGACAGTCAGACAGATAGATAGATAGATAGATAGCCCAATAAAGTGATAATAGTAAGTCTTCTAATGAAGACAGACAGACAGTCAGACAGATAGATAGATAGATAGATAGCCCAATAAAGTGATAATAGTAAGTCTTCTAATGAAGACAGACAGACAGTCAGACAGATAGATAGATAGATAGATAGCCCAATAAAGTGATAATAGTAAGTCTTCTAATGAAGACAGACAGACAGTCAGACAGATAGATAGATAGATAGATAGCCCAATAAAGTGATAATAGTAAGTCTTCTAATGAAGACAGACAGACAGTCAGACAGATAGATAGATAGATAGATAGCCCAATAAAGTGATAATAGTAAGTCTTCTAATGAAGACAGACAGACAGTCAGACAGATAGATAGATAGATAGATAGCCCAATAAAGTGATAATAGTAAGTCTTCTAATGAAGACAGACAGACAGTCAGACAGATAGATAGATAGATAGATAGCCCAATAAAGTGATAATAGTAAGTCTTCTAATGAAGACAGACAGACAGTCAGACAGATAGATAGATAGATAGATAGCCCAATAAAGTGATAATAGTAAGTCTTCTAATGAAGACAGACAGACAGTCAGACAGATAGATAGATAGATAGATAGCCCAATAAAGTGATAATAGTAAGTCTTCTAATGAAGACAGACAGACAGTCAGACAGATAGATAGATAGATAGATAGCCCAATAAAGTGATAATAGTAAGTCTTCTAATGAAGACAGACAGACAGTCAGACAGATAGATAGATAGATAGATAGCCCAATAAAGTGATAATAGTAAGTCTTCTAATGAAGACAGACAGACAGTCAGACAGATAGATAGATAGATAGATAGCCCAATAAAGTGATAATAGTAAGTCTTCTAATGAAGACAGACAGACAGTCAGACAGATAGATAGATAGATAGATAGCCCAATAAAGTGATAATAGTAAGTCTTCTAATGAAGACAGACAGACAGTCAGACAGATAGATAGATAGATAGATAGCCCAATAAAGTGATAATAGTAAGTCTTCTAATGAAGACAGACAGACAGTCAGACAGATAGATAGATAGATAGATAGCCCAATAAAGTGATAATAGTAAGTCTTCTAATGAAGACAGACAGACAGTCAGACAGATAGATAGATAGATAGATAGCCCAATAAAGTGATAATAGTAAGTCTTCTAATGAAGACAGACAGACAGTCAGACAGATAGATAGATAGATAGATAGCCCAATAAAGTGATAATAGTAAGTCTTCTAATGAAGACAGACAGACAGATAGATAGATAGATAGATAGATAGATAGACCAAAATAAAGTGATAATAGAATAGTGTAAGCTCAGTGTAACACTACACTATGACGTTTGCTTAAGCTTGAAGAGGCTGACTTGCTTTGCACACAATTCAGATTCTCTGAGAATTCAAATATTCTGCGATGACAAAGCTCTTGAGGGTCCCACATTTCTTTCAGAAGTCACTCACGTCGGAAAAAAGGCTTAAGCGATCTCGGAGACGACTGACAGTGATGACAATGAATTTTAACAACAGGGACAACAGGCACACACCAGGATGAGATGATGGATGAGTCCGAATAGAGACGAGCCATGATGCTGTGCTGTTACCTGCGGGGAGAGACCTGCGGTTTGACAGGCCCTGTAAGGTGAAGCGCTTTCTAGCAAGAGCAGATCGCTCCGAGCCGAGGCTGGCGGAAGCGTCAGCTAGAAGAGGAGAGGAGGACAGGGCTGCGGTTAAAGCAGCAGGTAGAAAATGGTGGAGGGCGAGGTGAACAGCAGGGAAAAGGATCTTCCATGAAAAATAATCGTTTTGTCTGTGATGGAGCGGCCCATATATGCTGTTTTTGTTGTATTAACCCCTTCAGGTGATATTGGGTGTTATGTTTCCCCATTTATCCAGATGTTAGACCATCTTTGAAACAAAACAAGATTCAGGATCTCATTCTACATGTATAAGTCATGTCATACTGTATACAAACATACAGCAGAAGACACATATTTGACATATTTAAAAAAAAAGTTCCTGGAGGTTTGATTGAATGATAAAACTGGGCTTAAAATAAGTAAAGACATTTATTATTCTACAGTTTTTTTATTATTATTATTATAAATAAATGGTGTTCTTTTGAACTTTCTATTCATCAAAGAATCCTAAAAAAATGTTTCATGGTTTCAGCAAAAATATTAAGCAGCACAACATCGATAATAATAATAATCAACATGTCTTGAGCAGCAAATCAGTATATTAGAATGATTTCTAAAGAATCGTGTGAGAGTGAAGACTGGAGTAATGACACTGAAAATTCAGCTTTGTCATGACAGAAATAAATTATATTTTAAAATGTATTAAAATAGAAAACAGTTATTTTAAATTGTAATAATATTTCACAATTTACCATTTATTTACCATAAAAAAATCTTAAATTACACTTTTAAAAACCAAACTGTTAATCTTTAAATCCAATCTTTAAAAACCTAACTTTTATATTTTGATTTGCATATTTTGATTTTAAGGATTAATAGCAAATAAATAGTACTTTATTTAAAAGTACAATTATCCTAAAACATATTTGTTAAAGTAAATACATATCTCATGTTCATTTCATTTGTGTGAATAAATTGTACAATATCTGCATTATATTATATTATGCTCTCTAGATATTGCAATGGCAGCAGCCTTTGAAAAAAAGCATCAATCTATACCATAATGGATGTATCAGAGGCATCAAAGACTAAGGTGAGTCATGTTTAGAAGTGTAAAACATCTCCAGCTCAGGTCAGAGACTCGTGATCCTCTGCCTCCAGGCTGGGTTTGTCAGGGGCGCTGGGTCAGCACAGAGAGGACTTCTATCCTCAGAGGAACTAAACACCTGTCACAATCCTTTACTCACTAAGAATCTGCAACCTGACAGGACAGTAAGACCAAGCCGAGCGATATTTACCCCAAACCACCTCCACAAGAGCAGTCCAGGTCAGACCGACCGACTGAAACGGCAGAGGACTCAATACGTTCAGCATTATAACGGAGCTTCATCTCAAAAATACCTTGCCAAGGGGAATATAGCTTTGAAGTGCTTACCAGTAACCAATTACCCATTGGCAATTTTACAGCCATTACAGCAGAGATTAGAGATAATGGCCTAATTAAGGAAAATGCACTAAATGGTTAAAAGTAAGTAGGAGAGAAGAAGACAGACAACACTCTGTGATAAATAGCCTTTCACTACAAATGAATAGTGAAAATGAAAGTGCTTGTTGACCGCTGCAGGCTCTGAAGGGCGAATACTTCTGCTTGTTTGGTTGGTTAGAGAAACGGTTGCCTTTATAAGAGATTTATAAGGGCTCTCACCTCGTTTTTGACGCATATTTGGGCCTGTATCACCACGCCTGTAGCCTGTTTCGGGACTGGAAGAGTCAGACTGCCGGAGAGCTGTTTTGCGCATATTTCTGTCAATAAAAGCAAAGTCAGCAGAACACAACAGTAAAAAAACTGATGCAAATGTCAAAAGAATATGTGTTTGCATGCATACAGTGGCCCCATGCAGAAAGAGAGCACAAGCAATTTTCAATCAAAGTATTTCACCAAAAAAGTTGCATTTAAAACTGTAAAAACTATATAAGCATATACTGTTCACAAGTTTGGGTTTAGTAAGTTTTTTTTTTTTTTTTTTAAATGAATACTTTTATTCAGCAAGGATTTATTGAACTGATCAAAAGTTACGTACATAGCAAGGGCATAAAATGATTTTATTGCAAATAAATACTTCCCCTCTGAACGTTCTATTCATCAATGAATCCCCCCAAATTAATAACAGATTCCACAAAAAATATGAAGCAGCACAATTGTTTTCAACACTGATAATAAGAAGAAATGCTTCTTGAGCAGCAAATCAGCATATCAGAATGATTTCTGAAGGATCATGTGACCTTGAAGACTGGAGTAATGATGACGCTGAAAATTCAGCTTTGCCATCACATATATTATAACATATATTAAAATAAGACATTTTTAAAAAAGACAAAGAAATCTTACAAAGCCCAAACTTTTGATGTTCGGTTGACAAGAACACTGACTGCATTTAAATACACAAGAATGTTTCGATATTAATCAGGATTTGGTCATATTCTTACATTAGATCAAGTAAACAGATTAGCCTAATTTCCATAAAACAATATTGTAGTTTGTAGAAATCTAAATAAGACACAATGTGCTTAGTACAGCATTAATCAGAAGTGTGAGACACAAACACTCTATTATATCCACCATAAGTAAATATTATGTTTGCATGTACAAACAAAGAGTAATTTGGTTTGTTATTAGATGCAGACAGCTGTGAAAATAAAGCTACTGAATAGAGACAGTTTCGGAGCTAGGAGGAGATAAAACTACAGTACTAGAGCAAAATGATATGCTGTTCAAAATATAAAATTATTTATTAAAACGTTCTGGGTGTCAAACATTAATGTGAAGAACTACACCCATGGTTACTCAACACTTGTGTAAATATAAGGGAAGTTGACTTTACAGTACATCCACTAAACACAACATTGGGGCCAGTTAAATAAAAGCAAAATAAAAAAATGGCTATAAAAATACCTCATAGGAGCATGGTAGATGTTCTCTGTAATCTTCTGATGGAGTTGACTGGCTTCTATGCCATGTGTGTGTGTGTGTGTGTGAGAGAGAGAGAGAGAGAGAGAGGTCATACAGAGGTTATTCAATGTTCACATACTATATTCACACAGCACACAAAACACCTCCAGGATTCGTTTGGTCTTTGATGTTGATTTCAGTGCCTTTACTAAGCAACCATGAAAACTAAAAACTTGAGATAACATCTATCTCCATCCGATAGATCCACATCACAGCCCAATTATCTCTTTAGGTGTTTCGAAGCTCTGAGAAGAGCTGTATAAAAAATTTTTATGCAAAAAAAGTTAGGAAGATGAGGTTGATTCAGGTTGTCATTGTGAACTCAATTAATTTTGGCTTTACGTGGTAGTTGAATCATGTTTTCTCCAGGGTAGTTTGTAACAAGTTTTTTAGTAGACCGAGTTTGCGTGAAGGGAGAGTTTAAGGAGGTTTGCTCAGAAATACCTCGGCAGGCTTCCAGCTGGCTTGTTAAGACTTTGCGGATCTCTGACACCCATGTGTTCTTCACTTCCATCGAAGGGGCCTGACAGAAAATGTAGGACCTGTTATAACAATGGGAACCTTTCTACTGTGGGACAACAGTTCCCTCTCATGGCCAACAGATGGAACAACATGGTGCTTTCAGAAAACAATAGAGAATTATTTTCAGAAAATAAGAGCCTCACATTTGGTCAATAGAAACCTTTTTATATGTTTGGACCCCACTTTGCATACTCAAAATTATTTATGTCGTTAATAAAAAAAATAATTGTGTCCTGTACCTGAACAATGTAAACTTCCTCTCTACCATTGTACCAGATTTCAAACTTCTTGATGTCTCCCTTTACATTTTCTGTGATTCCCACCGAGCTCATCTGGGGGGAGAAAAAACACATCACTGATCAGTTTCTCAACTTATCAAATATAATATGATCTAAAAATGTATTTATTTTTAGCGTGGCCCATATATAATTCACTATTCAGCATTTTGATACACTGATAATGATGATTTAGAGGGAAATGATTGCTCTATAGCGAAGTCATGACTCAAAATTAGACGCAAATTTCTTATGACAGGGTCACATCAGCATGGAAAAAATGCTATACATACGATTATTTACAATATTATGACAGTATATTAAATAAATAGGCTTATCAACTCATCAAGGATAAACTATTAAATTATTAATTTAATCAAATAATGAAATCTAAATTTAAATCTACATGTATATATTACACACACACACACAAATACACATGTCTGTGTGTGTGTGTGTGTGTGTTAGATCACCACTTAATGTAAAACCTGAGCACAACCAGCTGACAACTACTAGGGATTTTTTAAATTGATGTCTAATGTCACAATCAAGATGACAAATACTTGCTCTGAAAATAAATGAGAACGTAGAGCAAATAGGAAGTTGCCACGTTGTTCAAGGACAAAATATGCCTTCAGTGTAAGATATGAAGCTCATTCTGTATAGCCAGATGTTAAAGGTACAATAGGAGATCTTGGAAAATGCTAACTTTAGCCTGATAGCACTGAAAGCGAACGTCCCACCCTTCCTGCAATCGCCGTCCAAAGCCACGCCCCCTGAACGCATTTACACTCACAGACCAGAGACAACATTACTACAATAGGCTACACAAAAAATGTTTCTGAAGACAATCACCTATTGCACCTTTAACTATTTCATTACTTTCATGCACAAGTCTCTGATGGTGTCGGTCCTACCTTTAATGAGTGTTTGAAACTGTAGGAGGGGGATTTCTCATGGCCATCAGATGTCTCCTCACGTTTCTTGCAGAACAAAAGCATTTTGTGGTAGAGGAAGAGATGTCTCTGCATGGGTTTGAAGCGTGCCAAGTCCTTCACTTTACTGTGACCTTTCTTGTGGTCTGTCCAAACATTAAACGACCCCTGCATGAGCAGTTTTCCCAAATCATTCAGATTGCCCTGAAATCACATATAAGACTTAAATTAGCACACACACAAAAGCAGGTGCACACCATGCAAAATATTGACCTTCAAATACCGTATCTGTTCAACATGCAAATTATTGTGATACACATAATGTAATGTGCAGAAACCTCAAAACCAGTAATGGCGATCTGATGCATGGAGTCATTGACTGATTTGATGATATCCAGCATTGTGGCCAGAGCTTCCTCCAGTTCTGCGGTGCCCTCTGAGTTCTTACTGCACTTCAGCATCTCCTGTAAAATGAGTGGATCGAGAAATGTGTGTGAAAAAACAATGTCTTATTTTACATGTAAAATGGGTGAAAGTTAAGGGTTAGTATATTAGCGTAATTTAAAATCAATAAAAAGTCAACTGAGAGATCTCCACCTTGATATACAAACAAACATATGCAACAAACTGAAAAAGATGGAAAAAGACTTACCTTTAACATCAGCTGGTACTTGGTGATTCTCTGCACAGGCTTTAGCAGATACGCATCTAATGAAAGCTTGTGGTCCAACCTTTTTTGACACTCCTACGTTCAAAAATCATTAAAAACTCTTTTAACATTTGAAAGGGAGCTAGTTCTCTTATACTAGGGAAGAGACTCTTGTTTAGTAAAAAAAAAAAAAAGGTTTGGGGTCAATAAATATTTTTTTTTTTGTAAGAAAATGTACTTTTATTTAGCAAGGACTGATCAAAAGTGAGTATCAGAATTAGGGGTGGAACGGTTCGCCGAAAAAAAATCGAACCGTACGGTTCTCCACACACGGTTCGGCACGTGCTAGGACCGTGGTTCAATTTATCTGTAATACGGTTTGCTATAAATAACACGTAAAACAAACAGGGTTCGGCTAATATATGTTTCTGTTGATGGATGTGCATTCTGGCTTCCAAATACATTACAACAGCAGCAATGAAAAAAAAAAAAAAACGTGGACAAACCATTCACTCTTGTTCAATGCGAATGCCGTATGCTGGAATATGAGCAGTCATTTATTCCGTCATCACCCGGGTGCTGATAGCGCGCGCGCACAGGTGAGACCTGAACAGCACACGTTGATATCTGTGTTTAAACTAAACTCATTTAAGCTTTGCCAGTTTAAACATTTAAGAGCCAGTCTCAGCCAGAGGACGCGAGCTCGCATGCGCAGTGAGACCATTTGTGCGTGCGCTCATCCGAAGCGTGCAAACCCGCGCCTCAGAACGCGTGCAAATATTAAGCTTTCTCTGAAGTATTGTGTTTAAATGGACAAATTCACACAAAAATTATGTCAAAATGCCCGTCTTGGTAAGTATCCTATAGCAGACAGCCGGCTGAACGTACTGTATCAGTGCATTCTCTTAAAGTGACAGCACTTTCTTAATATTAATCAAACAGCAACAACAAAGAAATCATTCACTGCTCTTGATTGAATAGCTTTTGTAACTTTAATAAAGATTAATCTTTAATTTATACAGTCAAATATGCAATGCTGTTTTACATTTCATTACTTTATTCAATTTCTGTACCTAAAAACTAATGTTAGACCTACCTAAAAAAGCCTGAAAATCACTGTTTATTTTATTTGTATTTTTACTCTATTGTATTTATTTGTGCTGTTGCCTGTAGTTAGATAGATTATTCTTATTTTCCTTATTTTTATTTGACAGTATAGTTTTTCCTAAACATAGCACATACCGAACCATACCGAAACCGTGACCCTAAAACCGTGACACGAACTGAACCGTAAGTTGAACTGTTCCACCCCTAATTAGAATGTATAGAATCCTGAAAAAAAAGTTTCACTGTTTTCCACAAATATATTACACAGCACAACTGTTTCCAATATTGACAATAATAATAATTGTTACTTGATCAGAAAATGAGCATATCAGAATGAGGAGGAATGACGCTGAAAATGTAGCTTTGCGTAACAGAAATAAATTACATTTTAAAATAGATTTAAATAGTAAAAAGTTTTTTCAAATTATATTAATATTTCACAATATTACTGTATTTTTGATTACATAAAGACCTCTCTTATGTTCACCAAGGCTGCATTTATTTCAAAAACATTAAGAAATCTTACTGACCCCAAACTTTTGAATAGTATACTGTGTATACATAGGTGTGTTTATATAAGCCTCACCTGAAAGAACATACTGTCCCCACACTGCCGCCACAAAGCCTCCGATCGCAGCTTATTCTGACAATATTTCTCATAAATTTGTAACTCTTCCTTCTGTAAGACAGCAGATGGAGACAAGTCTTAGGATCCCATTTCACATACTATAGTTGTACTGTATTTCACAGAGCGCATCACCATAACGTCACTCACCCGCTTCAAAAAACATGTTCCTACTAACTCCGGCTTTTCCACAGAATTTTCTAGCTCTTTGAGAAAAGTCCTGTCAAAATAGAATGGAACAAATGAATGACTGAAGGTAATGAGTGGACAAAAGGCAGGGAAAAGCAGCTCACACTGCTCTTTTCCAGGACCAGAGACTATAAAGCTCCAAAAACCACAAAGAAGCACAATAAAAGTAATATAATATAATACAATATAATATTTTATGTCCAATTTTTGGTCACCATTCACTTTCATTATATGGGAAAGCGTAGCATTAACATTCTTCTAAACTTCACCTTTGATTTGACATATAATGAAAATCATGCGAGAAATTACACAATTTTTGGGTGAACTATCCCTCTGCTCTCTTTTCACTGAATCTTTACATGATTATTCCTAAGAAAAGCGTGTTTATATTTCATGTCTGTCAAACAAATCAATACAGCATATCCAATATCAACAACAAACACAAAAGCCTTTGAGGAATCACGCTTTTCATTACTGACATGATGACATGTTTCAGTGACTGTAAAAGCACAAAAACAAGGCTGCAGCTGGGAATGATGGGCAATGATTAGCGGCTGTTTATCTGCACCCGATTGACGCGGTAGAAACAGGTGCTGAGGAAAGACATATGGGGAGACAGACACACAAACCCGCTATGGGGGTTGTTATTGTCATAATCCTGGACTTTGCTGTAACTCGACACCAGGTGGGAGACAATGAACTCTACAACAATAATCGGTAGCATGAGGCCAGCCGAACAACGGGCCCGCAAACCCCCTATGGACTTTTAGTGACAATCCAATATCACAAGCCACAAAACCCACCACACCTCCATTCCCTACATACTATTGTTTGTCTCTGGCTCACTATTCAAAAAACTCTTGTGGATAAGATGATTAGGGTGTGAAGTTTCCACTATAGTGAAGCATCAGAAAAGAAACTAGCCTAACCAGTTGTTCTAAGAGTCTCGTCAGGAATGTGGGGTCACGTTGAGGGAGGGTCTGGCGCATACTGGACATGGGCGCAGTCCCTTCTGGAAAATCCAGCTTGAGCTGCTAGCGAGTTTTGGAACATGGCAGCTGGTTTCTACGTAGCTGGTGCAAACTGATCAACCAAGTGGTACGGTAGCAAGTTTGTTGCTTGTCCAAGGTGGTCTACCTTAGTCCTGACCAGCTAGAAACTGCCTATAATGTCCTTAAGTTGGAAATTACGACGTGTCAAAAAGTTTCAATTCCTTACTTCTGGTGAAATTCGTAGATTTCAGGCAGATTTCCAAAGAGTACTTCCTTCTTGTTTTCCAAAGATGGTGGGATCAAATAGATCAGCTCGGGGTCATCCAGTGCAGCGGCATATCCCTGCACAAAAATAAACACGACAAACAAAAGCACAGTCAAATATTTCAACACTGCACAACAGATGTTTAACTAATATAACTACAGCTGATGCACTTGTTTTTACATACATTTACATTACAACTGAACTTCAGCAAATACTTATTAATCTGACAAATCGCGAACTAGGACCAACTGCTAAAAATCAGTCTTTTTTTGTGATTTGTATGAGCTGTGTGAGATTCTGAGCAATTTATTAAATTTCTAACATTTTTGAAACATTATCAGAACCTTTTAATATGTTTTTAAAATGCAATTTATTCCTGTGATCTTAAACTGAATTTTCAGCATCCATTACTCTATTTTTAGCGTCAGATGATTCTTAAGAAATCATTCTAATATGCTGATTTGCTGCTCAAGAGACATTCTTATTATTATCAATGTTGGATGATTCTTAAGAAATCATTCTAATATGCTGATTTGCTGCTCAAGAGACATTCTTACTATTATCAATGTTGAAAACAATTGTTCTGCTTCATATTGGAAACTGTGGTGCATTTTTTCAGGATTCTTAGATGAACAACACCAACAAAAAAAATAAATAAAAAGAAAATCATTTGAATTAATTTGCATTCATTTTAAATCTAAATCTCTTGTAAAGTCTATACTGTCAATGATTAATTTAATTCATCATTGCTAAATAAAAGCGTCCATTTCTCAAAAAAAAAAAAAAAAAATCTTACTGAAACCAAAATTTTGAACAGTACATGTATTTACAATGCGTGCATTTTTGCAACATTTCCTGTTTCTTTAATTTCAGATACATGTACCTCTATGATGCTCTGCAGCTCTTCCACGTACAGCCTCTCCGTCTCAATCAATTCATTCATTATGTGGCTGTTGAGAAAGCGCAAAACAAAAAAGCTTTCATTATTTTGTCAAACAAAGGTCAGAACATCGGTGTGATGAGAGGCACTGTTTAAGACGGAAGCTTCAGTATGTATTTGAGTATTTGAGCTCCAATTAGCATATTAGCTTACAACGAACTGTGACTAGCTAAATATTTAGTCTGGTTGTTGAAGAGAATTTGGTATATTTAAACGTACATATTTTGAAAATACTGTATTCGAATCACTTCTGGCATATTTTATGCCGACAGGGTTGACATGTTAAGCTTTGGCAAAGAAAGTAAGCAAACTCATACGAAGAAAATTTGTCAAATGAAAAGTCACCAACTTATTCACCTCAATTGTTGAAATTCCCGCCATTGAAGAGACAAAAAATCTGTTGTCCTGATGTCACTAAAAGGGATGGCCTTATATTTTGACATTATTCTACTATCATTTAAATTTAATGAGCAGTGCATGGGACATTGCAAAATAACACATCCTCTTACACAAAACTAAAAAAAAATCTAGAAAATGTATCTAAAGAGCGAAGTAATGCTGTTGTTGTTAATATAAAAACTTAGCCTAATATAACACACACTTTCATAGTCATTTTTATGTTAGGTTATCATGGCAAATGAGTTATGTACAGGACACCAAAAGGCACCCTACAGTGATATTGACCCTCATCCACTTCCCCTCTAACACCGATGAATTGCATTTATTGTGCTGAGGTGTAGTCTGCTTATGTGAATCAGATGACCCAAATTCCACGATTCTGTCAGAGAAGTCTCTCTTTTCACAGTTTGTTCGTATGATAAAGTTGGCCAATGTTTAAGAAGAGGCATGTACTTTTCCCCCCTCCCCACCCATCAGGAAACTCCCATTCAAATACAAGCTCCACCAGCAGCTACACACTACTGCTTTCAGTACAGCTGCCACAATACGACTGAGGTCCAGGGCTTAAAAACAAATACTTTTGCACATTTACTACATCATGGATGGTCCTCAATGGTAAGTCATATGTTTTTGACTAAGTGTGGAGATCTCTCTGGAAAAAAAGCTAAGAGATTTAACTTTTGGAAGTGCAAAATGTCTTTCCATTGTTGTGTCAAGCCTTAGAGACTGTTACTGTTGAGTCTGTGAGGACAGCCTAAAAGTCTGTTCTTTTAAACACGGTGTCAGTATCATATGATTGACTGTGCTATTAAAATATGAACTTTTGCTTGGAGTGATTTTCAAATGAGTCACTTAGGGAGTGTTTTATGATATTTAAAATGCAAATGAAATACACACAGCTGATGATAACATATCAAAAGAAAGAGATTGTGATCACTGAGATATAGTGGGCGAAACTGTTAGATAAGCTATATGAGCATATTAAACAGAGGAGTTGAACAGGTCATGAAGATTAAATTTACTTTTTAAAGGCATGTCAGCATGAAACAGTGTTGAAATTACTGAATAAATTCACATGTGAAAATGAAAATGTAGTGAAGGTAACCAGTTTCACTTGTAAAGCAAAGCAGAATGTATTCAAATCTACATTAACAATCTTTTTATGTATATAAACTTTATTTGTAATACATAATGAAATATATGTAGGCAAGTTTTAATCAAAATGATTAAAAATGGGATGGATAGTCAAGCAGATTAATGTGAAACTAATAATTGCACAGAGTGGCTGGTATGAGCAAGTGATCCAGTTTGTCATACAATCCCTTCTGCCCCTGGCACTCGGCTGTTTAGGGTGTGGGATATTATGACATGCATTGTTGTTGTGTTGCGCCTTTTGAATAGATTTGCTGCTGTAATAGTCTTTTCGCGGTCGTGAATGTTTTGTACAGCACTCAGCACATCAGCGTGTTCGGTGGTTTAAATCCTTTTATTCAGCGTAGCGCTGAGTCGACGATTGCTTTCATTCACAAGATCGATTCGCCGAGTCTCCCCACATGGTCAAGGTTTTCAATGAGCTCTCGCAACAAATGATACAAACAGGCAGCATTTGTTAAAGAGGAATGTTGTTTTGAAAGCAAATGGCTTATATGTGACTGCATTGAAATTAAATTTTTTTTTTTTTTTTAGCAAGGATGCATTAAATTGATCAAAAGTGACAGTAAAGGCTTTTACGTTTATTCAAAAGATTTCTAGTTCAAATCAGCGCAGTTCTTTCGAATGTTTTATTCAGAAAACAATCCTGAAAAAATAATTCTAAAGGATTGAGAATATCAGAAATTAATTCTGAAGGATCAAGTGACGCTGAAGACTGGAGTAATGGCTGCTGAAAATTCAGCTTTGCCATCACAGGCATCAATAAGATGTAATATACAAAAATAGAAAACAGTTATTTTAAATTGTAATAATATTTTAGAATATTCATGTTTTTACTGTATTTTTGATCAAATATAAGCAGCCCTGGATAGTAGGGATGCACCGATACCGGTATCGGGCCCGATACTGAGCTCCTGTACTCGTACTCGTACTCATTAAAATGCCCCGATACCAAAGGATGTCTACTACGAAGTATATGTATGCAACGAATATAACGTTAAACTTTTAGCATCTAAGAAGCTTCTTTCAAAAAAAAAATCTTACTGACCCCAATTTTTCATTAATGGTAGTGTGTGTAAATACACACACACACACACACACACACACTTGCATTTGTGGTTTACGGGGATTCTCCATAGGCATAATGGTTTTTATACTGTATAAACTGTATTTTCTATCGCCCTACACCAACCCTACACGTGTTTAGAGTTTAAATATATAATAAATATTAAATGTTTTATTATTATTTTTGTCTTTTTAGTCATTTTTTTATTTTTAGTCTTTATTTTTAGTCTTTTTAAATCATTTTTAGTTTTAAATCATTGCAATCCCTGTTTTGAGATAATCGTTCTTCTTTCTTTACAGAACACAAATGCAGTGTTAATGCCATATAGTGGATTTTCTTGATCGACAGACGTTTTGTGTAAAGTGTAAGAAAAAGGACACAAAAAGGTGGAAAATGTTTTGGGTTAACGCTTCCGGTAGGCCAGCACATCTGCACTGAGATGACTACGATGGAACTCAGGCAAACCCAGTCCTGGAAAATCATCGAGAGCAGTACATCTGGATTGCATTACTGGACTTGACAAGAGAGAGGGGTTGAGAGCGTGCGCAGCTTAGCAGAATGTTCATGAATTGCAGAAGGGTGAGAAAATGGCATTTTCTACAGCTTGTCTCCATGTGCTGTGTCATGTCAGTCCTTATGGTTTGCTGGGACCACGTGGACCACAGTGTCGTGAGCCATGTGAAGTCCTACTCCTACCGCTACCTAATCAACAGCTACGATTTCATCAACAAAAGCCTCAGCGTCAGCCCAAAGGAAGCCGCCAGGTTTGGTAGCTTCCCCTATTTGCTGAACAACGAGGGCGTTTGTAAAGACAAAGACGTGCTGCTTCTCCTCTTCGTGAAGTCCTCCCCAGGAAACTTCATAAGACGACAGGCCATTCGCTCCACTTGGGGCAACGAGTCCTACATAAGTCACCAGCTGGGCGTTATCGTAAAATTAGTGTTTGCTATGGGAGTTCACCCTGTGGTGCGCTTTGATAGCTCACTGCAGGACAAATTGCACAAGGAGCACATGAACCATGGTGACTTGGTTCAGCAGGACTTCCTTGATACGTTCCACAACCTCACTGTGAAACTGCTGCTTCAGTTCCGCTGGACGCACGAAAACTGTGCCCATGCCCGCTTCCTCATGACTGCGGACGACGACGTCTTCATCCATTTGCCCAACCTGGTGCACTACCTTCAGGACCTCAGAAGACAGAACGTGCGCAACCTTTGGGTCGGCCACGTTCACAGGGGTGCGCCTCCCGTTCGCCGCAGGGACAGTAAATACTACATGCCCTTCGACATGTACCAGTGGTCTTCCTACCCAGATTACACCGCCGGGGCGGGGTACGTGGTCTCTGGCGACGTGGCAGCCAAAATCTATCAGGCCACGCAGTCTCTGAACGCCTCTATGTATATCGATGACGTCTTCATGGGTATCTGTGCCATTGCAGCGGGCGTCTCGCCTCAGGAACACGTTTATTTCTCGGGTGAGGGGAAAACGCCCTATCACCCGTGCATCTATGAAAAAATGATCACCTCTCATGGACACGAGGACGATATCAGGTATCTGTGGAAGGTTGCGACGGCCCCGCAGGTAAAAAGTATTTCGTCTGGACTGGTTGGGAAACTCTATTGTACGGCTGTGAAAATGACACTGCTTTGTAAGCCGTACTTTACAAACACGTATTCATGCATGGCAGCTTTTACATGACAACACTGTGAAGTCCGAGCAGTATTTCATTTTCTCTCTCTCTCTTTGGTTTACTTTTGCTTTAAATGTTAAACATTTTGTCATTTCCCAATAAAGTTAAAAGCTGTGCGCCCTAAGCATTTGTTTTGCACTTGTTTTATTTTACTTTAATTTATTTATTTTTCATGGACAGTGTAGGGCGAGAGAGCAGGAATGAGGAATTCTCATCTCTGTATTGCAAGATAAATAATGGTATATTATTTCAAAAGAATTTATATGTCATGGTAGAAAAAAATATCATAGTCATTTTACTGTAGTCTATGATTACAGTTATTAAAAATACTAAGAATTATCATGAACTGAGAATGAGAATTAAAAACCTAAAAAAGGATAAGGAGAAAATGAATAATAACATTTAATTAATACTTAATACTAGTAATATTAAAAGCAATATTAGCATTTAATTAATTTATTAATTTATTTATTTAAATTGTTTTTATCATCATGAACATACACTCTATAAAATGCTGGGTTGTTTCAACCCAACTTTGGGTCAAATATGGACTAACCCAACCATTGGGTTAAATTTTTACCTGCCACTTGGCAAAAAAATCATTTATGGCCCTAATAACAGCCATCTTTTTGTGGGATGAAATGGGCTTTGACATTTTAGCATATTCTTAGTTTCAGCTCCTGTGTATTAAGACTGTATTTAGCTACTAGGAAAGTATATGTTTCACTGTGACATGCTATTAGAGAGTGTCTTAACTTTCTTTCCTGTTGCAAATGTAATATGCTTTCAAACATTTTAATGAACTGATGGTGCTACTTGTGAATGAGGATTTTAACAAGTTACATTTTACAACAATAAATCAAAGCCTTTTGAGATTTATTGCATTGTGACATTATTATCATGACAACTAACCCTCAATCTCATCAACCAAATACAAACAATATTATTCTTCAACCTGTAATGTGAAATTACTGTATTACAGAATATATTAAGAATCACCACTAAGAATAATTAGAATAAGAATGAAGCTTCAGTATGCGAAAACACTGCCAAAAATGTACATTGCCATAAGTGTTTTTATTTCCCACTATCATTCAGAATTAAAATCAATTAAAGTGTTAATTCCATCATTTTTAAAGCAGTTTGACCCTCTTTGACTCCTCTTGTACCACATAATTTTTTTTCTAGATTATATTAACAACAACTTATACTCAAATTATTTTTGCTGCAAATTAAGTTTAGGTAATTATAATAAGCTAAAGAAACGCAATTACTGAAAAGTATGTTTACCTAATCCATCTGGTGTTGAAACTACATGAATCATTTTGGTTGCATTAACTGAAACTAAACAGGGCATTTTTAGTTCTCAGCATGCTTAAAGCTGGATCAGGACAGTAAATGTGGAAATGACGTGCTGTTTTGTTATTTATTTATTTAAAGAGAAAGACCCCTTAGTGTTAAGTGTTTGACATTTGAAAGAGTTTTTGTTACGGTGAAGTTTTAGTGGTTTCTAAAATGCTAAAGAGCAGAGCTTGTGGTTGGGTTGTGGGTGGGGACATGAATAAAAGTGTATGTTGTTTGACTCAATAAGACATCTGTGCTAATATCAATGTAGTATAAAGTAATTTCCCTATTTGTTCAATGCATTTGCATGCACACATGTGCAACAGGAACTTAAAACGCACAAGCACATTTATGCATTGGCATTCTAGGCATTAATATATAACATATTCACTATTGGTAGAGCTGCTGCATGCCGGACATGGTTAAGAGACGCACAGACTTAGACTTAATCTCTCTCTCTCTCTAGTAGCTGCATTAGTCTGCATATTAATAGCTCAAGCCTCCATTAGTAGCTGTATAATAAAACAACATTTTGTAATCAGCAACGGGATTCTGTGATAGAAGACTGCAATGGTTTCCACGGATTATGATGAATGTTGTTTGCTGTTTTTGGATGGTAATAGTATAGGGAAGAGGGACCCAAAAATGTTTTTGCCTATGTCACAATAAGAGGTAAATCTAGCCCTGTGAACAACATAACTGCACTGTAAAAAAAAAAAAAAAAAAACCTACACAGAGCACAATGTACTGAATTAATATTAAGGTTTTTTCTTTATTGATTTTTTACAGGTGTTTTACCTGTATCTGCGTTGTGTTTTAGGGTTAAATATTAAAAGGATAGTTCACCCAAAAATGAAAATTACCATTCATGCGTTCACGAGAAAGAGTGGCGTTCCAGCAGATGACACATGACATAGGCGCAGTAAAAGCTCCGGTAAGAAGTGATGAACGCGGAAGCGCAGAGGAGAGAGCAAAACAAAACACCAGTCACGAATTAGAGGTACAAAAGGAAGATTGTAAAGAAAAATAACAGAGAATTTTGATATAAGCCAAGATTGGACTGGGTTTCCTTTGCTGTCAACTTGGTTCTCGCAAGACTAGCATATTCTTATGATTCGCCTACATTATCTGCTGAAACGCCCCTCTCTCATGTACACGTGACAGTTAGCGGAAGCTAGAGATTACAGTTTATAAAGTTTAAAATATGGATATTTTTCTTACACATGCGCATCAATTCACTTCAGAAGGCCTTTATTAACCCCCAGAGCCGTGTGGAGCACTTTTTATGATGGATGGATGCACTTTTTTGGACTTCTATTGGAGTATTGAATCTCAACACCCATTCACTGCCATTATAAAGCTTGGAAGAGCCAGGACATTTTAATTTAACTCCGATTGTATTCATCTGAAAGAAGAAAGCCATATACACCTAGGATGGCTTGAGTAAATCATGGGGTAGTTTCCATTTTTGGGTGAACTATCCCTTTAATGGATAATGTCCTGGTATAAGTTCATATAACTAAAAAACATTGAGTACGTGCAACTAAAATGTATGTGTAAAATTGAGATCATTTTAAAATTAAACTGACTCTATTAAACTTGTTTGTTACTACAATTATTTTTATGAGAAGGTTTCCTTAAAAACGGTAAAAAAAAAAAAAAAAACGTAGTAATAC
>NW_015641018.1:1826480-1841073 GCF_001515625.1 Sinocyclocheilus rhinocerous
AAAAAAACGTAGTAATACTCTGACAGGTGCTGAGTGACTTTTTCAGGAAGACTGATATTTCTACAAGCAGAGGTCATACAGACATCAGTATGCACATGAAAAAGTATGTTGCGCCAGATACCAGCATGAAGACTGATAGTTTGCTCAGCCATCAGTGACCAAAAATCAGCTACAAGCTACAAAAACCAAAATCTGAACAAATTCACACTTTGGTTTTACAGGGCAAAAATGCCCTACACCAGATGTTTCACAATATAAAATTCACAACTTACACCACACAATAGAAACGACCTATATATGGCGGAATATAATGTAAAAAGCAGAAGCAGTGAGTAATTAGAAACCATAGTCGTAGTAGTGCAAAATACATGAGAGAGCATGTCATGCAAAAGAACAGTATTTGAGACCCATCAGCTAAATATTTCTTGACCTGTTTGATGTCAACAATGCTGTATCCTGAGACATTAACCAGATATGTGATGTACTGTGCTGTATGTTCTGAGTGAGATATAAGATATGTTGACAAACTAGTTAATCCTGTACATTCAGAAATGGCATCAGATGTGTGATCAAATGCGTGTCATCACAAACCATTAGAGTTTGAGTCACTGCTTTGGTGGTGTCACAGTTTCTTATTCTCATTTTGCCCAATTGGCAGAATAGGCCATTTTCACAAAGATGAGTGTTGTTGAATGTGTTTGGAACAACTTGAGGCGGAGTGAATTGTGAATTTTCATTTTTGGGTGAACTGTCTCTTTAAGTCTGTGATAGTATATTTACTAAACTGCAAAACGAGTAATGAATAAATGTTGCTCTGCTGTAATAATTTCATTATTATTTATATTATATACTATATTTAGTTATTATATAACTAAACAGAAAAAAAAAAAAATTAATTGAAAAAAAAGGCTTAAAATATATAAATATTAGAAGAAATGTGTTCATATTGATAAAGTAATTAAAATGAATTGATTTCAATTTACATGTTCGAGACACATTTATAATCTAGCTATAAAATAAGTCCCTGAAAATCAATTCAAGTGGGTAAAACAGTGTTGTACTTTTCATAAAGAGAATCTCTGACACTGCTTAATATACTTCACCTTATCTTGTGAGACTCTCTTTCTCAGAAGACATGTTCTTACCTGCGTCTGTTTGAAAGCGACTCTTCTGTTTCATTGTTCATGAGGACAAGACTCGAACCCCCTTGCCCTCCTTCATGCATGACCTCAATCTGTGAGAAACCACAGGAAGACAGAACACGCTGGTCAAAAACTATATAGGATTCAAATGAAAGAAAATGGCTTTATGTTTGAGCTGAATGTATAATGTGTAATAATGATATACAGTAAAATATTTTAAAGGCAAGATCTAATCCCAGGCTAAATAGGGTTTTATACATACAAATGCTTATTAGATGTTTTAAAAAAAACATTTCTATCATGACAACCTTCTGAAGAATTTAGCATGATAATCGATAAGACAATGTACAGTATTTGGTCTTGGCGGAATAGATTTGCTACGCTGCTGCTGCTAAATTGCTGCTGCTGTTGGTTATTGCTGTAGTTGTAGATTATTGCTTGCTACTGCTAATACATATGCAGATACGGTGCTGTGAGTATTTAAGACATACTGCTGCTGCACAAGTAGCATATATAATAATCTGTAGTAGAGCTATACAGGTGGAGCTGGGGAGGTAGAGGGTTTCAGAGGAACTCTGAAAGCGCACTGCGAAATGCTTTAGTGGATGCTAACGAACCATTTAAATGTAAAGCAGCAAGCTTATTGGCTGCGTATGCAACATGAACCAATCAGCTTGTGCCAAGTAGTTTAACGCTGGAATATCATCCGTTTGAATTAACGACCCATCAGCTTGCACCATCTAGAGTTAAATGACAGATCTTGGCATTTATTTCAGATGTGACCATGTAACTGACACAAACTGATATACCTTGATGCCACCTTTGGCTTTGCGAATATTCTTCCTTTTTGCCAGCTCTGCGTCACTGGGCTGCTTACTGGGGCAGGAGTTTTCGGTAGCTTTGCGATTTGATGCTGTTGAGTTTAAAACAGAGTTAAACAAGCTGGAAGGCATTCATATTTTCCACTTAAATAATTCAGGATACAAAGCCTGAGCATTTAATACTCAGGTTATGAACCTGAAATGAGGACATGCTTCTGGAAAATAAAGGTTAAGTGATAAGATTACAAACAATAAACCACTAGTAGTCTGGACATGTATGCATTTCAGTCAACATACACCTGGTTATTTTTTTATTTTTTTAACTTACTAGGTGCAGTGTGATGTGGGATTTTAGGTAAAGTGCGTTTTGGTGAAGATTCTGGTCGAGGTGCAACTGGTTGCACTGGCCTTGTTTGCTTTGCAGAAAGCTTTTTCAGACTCGCGTGTCTTTTCTCAAACATCTCTTGAACGTCATCCAGCCTTTTCAGAGCTGTTTGAGTTTTGCCCTGCATGGGATGAGATCAAAGTGATTATATATAAAATCAGTTATTTATCAGAAACAGATGATCGGCATCATTACATCTAGAGTGGGCTCCAAAAGTCTGAAACACAATTTAAAATCTGGGATTCATCTAGTTTTAAACTTTTGAAAATTTTAACTAGATTTGAAATAAATTAGAAATATTTAATATTCAGTACTATTTCTAGGTCAATCATTGAATAATGAGAGATCAGGCAGCATAAGTGCTGCTGTCACTAAAAGGAGGATATATCAAATACATTATAAATTCTGGGATCTTAATATTTCAGTTCAAATTAATATAATTTACAATATTTTTTATATAATAATTATGTAATTTATAATATTCTATATTAAACAATTTGGTAACACTCCACAATTTGAATCTTTATCAATGTTAGTAATATAATATAATATAATATAATATAATATAATATAATAGTCTAATTTTTGGTCACCATTCACTTTCATTATAGTTTTGATTTGAAAAATTTATTAGTACATGTTGAAATTTGCATTAGCTATGATTAATTGATTCTTTAGAAGAATTTTTCATTGTTAGTTCATGTTAACTAATGTAGTTGAATAATGTAGACAAGACTTTTGGATTTGACTGTATGCAAATGTATTCAACTGTAATCCGCTTCATTTGTACCTTGACCCACTCTGAGAGGACGATCTCATACTGGTTGCTGAGGTCTTTGAGGTGACTGAGCTGCTGCTCTTTGGCTGAATTCATGTACCGCTCGATGTCCTGCAGCGCTGCTTCTGCACCTTCCTGGGTCTGACATCTGTCTACAGCCTGAGAGGCCAACAGATACACTCCACTCTCACACCACTGGTTCACCTGCCAGCACACAAACACAGAGGCACATCAATGCAGGCTATTTAATTTGGCAATATTATACAACCCATAAACAATGATTAAAGAAAGCTGTTATAATCACTTTTATTTATTACGCACACAGATCAAATTTAAGTCACCCACACATGGCGTTTTATTTGTTATCTACACTGAAAAAAAAATTGCTGTAGAAATCATATTTATTATTGTGTAAAATTCACAAACAAATAAAAAGTAGTAACACACTGAATTAAACATTTTTAATCAGAAAAATTGTATTAGTATTTTCTTGTAAAACATACTTCATTAATCCTTGTTTTGCTTGAAAAATAATTTTTTTACTGTGTAAAACTAAAACGAAACTGTTTTTGTTAACTGAAACAGCTGAAAAATTTGTAAAAATTCGACTAAACCTGAAAAACCTGAACAAAAATTTAAAATGTTGCCTTAGCAACTATAATAAGCGAAATTTTAAATAAGTTGAAATAAATAAGTTCAAATTTAAGTACTAAAAGTACTAAAACTGAAATAAAAATAATTCAAAATAAATAAAAATATTAAAAAGTAACAAAAGCGCATAAATTGTTAAAATTTCAATGAAAATGAAAATGAAAACTGAAAATATAAGAATAAGCTAATTCAGAATATTAATAGATAATAGAATAGTATATAAATAATATACTATATACAGTACATTAGCACAATTGTGCAATTCTTGCCAAGCCATACTTCTGAAATGCACTGCAAAATATAATTTTGTTAATTCACAGTTTTATATTTTTGTTTATTTTCCTCAACCTTTTTCTTGTTTTACTCTTATATGAAATTACATTTTCTAAAATGGCGAAAAAATTTAATAAAGATATATACTAGTCTTACTGTTTTTACTTTTTTTTTGTAAATGTCTTTGTCTTCTGACAACCTGCATGTCATCTCTCAAAATCAAACCTTTTCCATGTCTCGAATCAATCACCCCAAGATAAAACCTCAATGTTGAGGTGCCTGTGTGGTAATTTGACAGGATGTGTGTTGTCTCACAAACCTCATCGATTCGTTCGTGGATTTCAAGTGATTTGGTCAGAATGTCACGTTTCTTTTTGGCCTCATTGCTGAAGTCGTCACAGATCCGCCGCAGTTCGACGCACTTCGGCCGGATGGAGTCCACGGCATAGTGGTTACTTTGAATGAGCTGGTCACCATGCTGAGCGTGAAGCTGAGCTTTCTCCAAAGACTCCTGTACAGATCAATAAGCACAATAAAGCTCAACATATGAGGAATGATTTACACTGCTATCTTGACTGTTATTAGTAATTGACTTGCAGTGTCGTAACAGCAGCAACACTATGTTTGTGTCTTTTATTCGTTCTTGAAGTTCAGTTCTATGTACCGCATGCTTTCACACAATACCTGCACGTTCTTGGCATTCTGAAAAAGGCCAAGAAAAAACATGCTTTATCTTTCTAGATAAGCTGGTTGCTTGGTAGAGTAAAATCTTCCATGCAAAACATGCCCTGGTAACCAGTATTGCTGGTCTTTTCAAGACACACTTGTGTTTTTAATCCTTGGAAACATATGTATAAACAAACACAAAAGAACGATTAATTTTAATAAAAACATTTAATTTGTTTAAAAATTCAAATATATATGAATGTGAATAAATTAAAATATACAACTGTGAATAAATAGTCTTTTTTAAATATTATAAATGTATATATTGTCACTTAACTTTACCTATTTTACTTAACCCAAACGTTTGAATGGTAGTCTTTCATGGTTTCAATAAACACATTAAGCAACTGTTTTCAACATACAATAATAAGACATGTTTCTTGAGCATCAAATTAGAATGATCTCTGAAGAATCATGTGACACTAAAGACTGGAGTAATGATGCTGAAAATGCATTCTTGCCATCACAAAAACTATATTTTACAATATGTTAAAATAGAAAACAGTTATTTTATTCTGTTGTAATTTTGATCAAATAAATGTAGTCTTGGTGAGCAAAAGAAACTTCTTTTAAAAAATATGAATTATTCAATTATTCATTTGACCGGTAGTGTATAGGATTATATAAATTTGTATTTATACAGTGATTGGGGGATTTATATAGTGACTGGGGAAACTACTGGTTTAACCCAGCCAGCAGAACAAATGGTTATTGTTGAGCCCACTATGTAAACTCAGTGGACTGCTTTGCATACCAGGCCTGATTTCAGATTCAAAAGATTTTGACCTGAGCTTTGTCCTCCAAAGTTTTCAGATCCCCCAGTAGATGTTCCACCCGAGCCACACAGTCCCCGGTGTCAGACAGGCCCAGCAAGGTCTCCGTCAGGCCGTCCAGAGAAACTTTCACCTGTTACAATAGATGCAACAGTCCAATATCAGCATGGTTGACTGGTCAACCGCTCCAGGGATATTTGGTATATAATGGCTGCCTACTAAGTATACTGAGGCACATCCATTGCATCGTACCTCTCTGAAGTCCTGCTCAAAGTGCCGTAATTGTAAGCACTGCTCTAATTTGAGGTGATGCCTCGACCAGAACTGTTCAAACGCATTCTCCGTCTCATCGAGCTGCGCTAACAACCTGAGACAAACAAACAAACGCGTTTACAGTGTGCATGTCAGAGGAGCTGAAGTGAATTAGATTTCACAGAGGAACATGAGATGACACCAGGCTTTAAAGAATAATAGCACAACTGCAACAAGAACTGACGCAAGTCTGGTTAAAATAGAGGAAATGGCTGTAAATCCAATATGAAATCCAAAAATACTTTATATTTACAGAAACTTTATAAATGTTTAAAAGTTAAAAAATTGCTCATAATCTTTCATCAGAATGTAACTTGTTCAGTGACTTTCTTTATTCGCTGACGCCATCAAGATCTTTATTTGCATTCCTGATGGTTAAAATCTCCAACAAAGTCAATCTTCTGTTTTGCTTAAGTATGTCATATTCTGAATGTCACGTAGTCACCCAGAAATGCGTTACGAGTTACGACATAATCCCAGCTAACAAGTTACGAACAAACGTTCTTGCAGTAACGATAATAGAACGCTCGTTCAAAGTTAGCATTTTTAAATATTACTACTTATTTTGAACATTCAAAGATTCAAAAGTAACGTCTCCATGATGTTTGCAAAATGATACAATGGAATGTTCCCTTAACGTTTGCATAACCAAGAAGATGTTCAGAAAACATTCAGAAATAACATTTTCGTAACTGAATGGGAATGTTAGCAACATATTTTTGCTAGCTGGTCTGGTCTTTATGTTCACAAAACTTCAGCACAAAAACATTATTTATCTGTCGTCCATGGAATTTTTTTTTTCTCAAAACATTTTAGTCGGACATTCGTCTAACATTTTTATATGTTGCGGCTTATTTCCAAATGTTGATTGTAACATTCCGATAAAGTTTGCAAAATGAACATTCAAATGTAACATTCTGATTAGGGCTGCACGATAAATCGAAATGGAATCGAGATTGCGATTCGACAGAAGCTGCGATTGTCATGCGTATCTTTTAGTGAAGCACGGTTCTGTGATCAGCAGTAAATCTCCATCCAAAGGCCAGAGGGCACTCTCGTGCTGAAACTCCAAATACGCCTCGCAGAAGAAACCCAGAAAATGCCTATCACTGCAGCTGAATAAATTACTATCAAAATGCGCATGACAATCGCATTCGATTAATCGTGCAACCCTAATTCTGATAATGTTTACAAAACGATAAAACGGAACGTTCACATTACCAACATTCTTTTGTTAGCTGGGATTCTACTTAAGCTAGAGTATTATAATGAATTGTGTAATCTTTTGACAAACCTCTCAGCAGTTGTTTGGTTCTCTACCTCATCCGGGTTCAAAATGTGGCTCTCGGTTTTGCTGGCCTGGTCTTTGATACAGGACAGCAGAGTATTTCCTTGCTTTATAGCCAATTTCAGCTCATCCTGTGCAGGGAGAAGGAAACGTGGCATATAAATATACTGAAATAATTTGTATACATGCAAAATACAGAAAATCAAGATAAATACAGATCATGTATTATTGTTCCACACTATTTTAGAAACGGTTCCCAAAGTCACGGAACCGATAAAAATATATATAAAAAATACAGTAGGCAATAAAATAAAGGACAAAACTATAATGACACGCATTATAGAAATCAAACGACAACTTTAGAACCAACATGAACTACTGTTTTATAAATGTGAGGAGCTACCTTGAGCTTATCGTGTTTTTCGGTGTGTGTGATGAGCAAATCTTTGGTGCACTGCACGTCATTGGGAAGTTCGGTTTCTGCCAAGTCAGTTCCAAACTGCTGCAGCATGTGTGCTGTGCTCTTCACCGTTAATGCAAAGTTCTCAATGGCCTAGGGCACAACATTTTAACACAGTCTGAACAGATAATATATATGGGAGGTTACATATCTTGCTTTTACAATACTGAGCCTTCTTTGCATTGTACATACAGTACATTGATGTTTTGTCTGTCTGTAAATATCATATTCATTTTTAACTTTCGTACTGTGCGATGGTGAATCCATTGACTGTGGCAGTAGTCCAGGGTTCCCCCGAGATCGCAGGTCAGCTGGCCTTTGTCAATGTAGCCATGCAAGTCTGACAGGGAATTTAGCATAACAATCTGCAAGAGAAGAGAAAAGAACAAAGAATGAACCATAATATACATTCATTGTACTTGGGGTACAGAAACTAAACGTTTGTCCTACATTACAACAATGTTGCAGGTGAAGACTGCATTAACAGTCAACCTCAAACCACTCATACAATGCTTTCACAGGAAAGCACACTTTGCACCTTTGCGAACTTTGAGTTTGTTAAAAATATGCATGCATATATGGCAAAAAAAGCACTTCCATTTATTCTTCTGTTAACTTGTGTATAATTAAAGCTGTAAAACTGTTGAAATCCTCATTTTTACAGTCTTTTTAGTTTATGGTGTTACATTGCAATGGCAACAAAGTTGAAAAATTGGATATAACTTTACACAAAATAGGTTAGTAAGCAATTGTTCACACTAAATTCACTCATACTGTTCACGGCTGTACTATTAAAACAATGAGCATTTTAATGTTTATGGATTGGCCCCATTCACATTTCCTTTGTAAATTCCCCACTGATAACTATCTAACTCATCTGCAGATAACATTTTGTGAAATTGAAGTATGTACTGTACACGACAACGCGACAATCTTCATTTCCTTAACGTCACAAGAGTAGCAGCATGCAGATGATAATCTCATGCAGCAGCATATGCCAGTCATAGACACATGAATATGTGGGAAAGTTGCATTACACACATTCATGCGCAGCGATAAGGCATCACTTGAACCTCAATGTTTTTGTAACACTGCTCCCTGTATCTTCTAAAGTGGTGTTAAAATAGGGTTAGAGATTATCTGTAGGTTAACACCCTTTCAGACATGCATAATGCAACAGGGTGACAGGCTGTGTCAATAATTTAGTGGACGAGTGATCATGGTTACAACAAACACTCCAGGGGAGCCATGCACATCGTATGGCGAATGAACGGACGTGCCGAGGGTCCAGACAGACAGAAGCATTCTTACCGGTACCTTCAATTTGAAGTCATCCCTATGTAACCTCATACTGACATCAGCCATGGCCCTCTGGAGGAGACGTGAGGGTTTCAGAACCAAAACAAGCTGGAGATTTCCTGGAAAGGAGCCCTTCAGGTCATGAAAGAAAATCAAACACACAAGTTTTGACTTATTTCTTCGACAATTCTGTGACATCAACTATATGTGAAACCATATAAATACTTACGACCTTTTTTGTCTTTGTGACTTGTGGAACTAATTAAAAAAAGAATGAATTTATACTATATTTATATTTTATGTATATATTTATGTTTGTTAATGTATTATTGTCACGGTACTGCCTACTGTGTAGGAACGAGGAGCGAAGGAGCGAGGAGACGTGGGAGAATTTACAAAATACAGACTTTATTAACACACGTAGCACAAGAACCTTAGGACAATTTAAGACAGGACACAGGAAAAACCAGGGCTTAAGTAGAACAAAACGAGGAACACCTGGCATCAACGAACATAATCAACAAGGGAGAAACTGGGTAATGGGGAGCAAAACACAAGACAGACAGTCCAGGGGTGTGACAATTATATTTATAAAGATATCATATAATATTTATAAAGGTATAATATATCATGTATATAATATACAAGTAAAAAAATAGCCTACTTTTCCAAGTAGTAAATAAAAAAGAGATTATAGAAGTACATTTACTGTAAGTAGATATTTTTGTTGCTGTTTTTTTTTTTTGCTATTTTAATTGTTTGTGAAATTTACTAGCCATTTCTGAATGAAAATGGTTTCAACACCTATTTTTTTCCCAGAGTATTTATATTACATTTAAAAATAAACTAAAATTGTTTAAAATGGAACATGTGAAATAAAACAGGTAACCTTCTCTGATAATAATAATAATAATAATAATTATTATTATTATTGTTGTTGTTGTTATATATATTATTGAAAATAGTATTTTATTTTATTAAATTGCAAAAATTAAATCACTAAATAATATTACTAATATTACAATAACACTTTTGTTAAATAACACTTACTGTAAAATAAAATTAAAAAACTGTAAAAAAAAAAGTCAAATAAAAATGAGCATTTAAAATTTTAATACATATAAAAGTATTTTAAAATTAATATTAAAGCTCAAGTGCTGCTGCCATTGAAGCAAACGAGGACATAAAAATACTAAGACATTTTTATGTTTATAACTTGTAATAGAATAATATATATATATATATCAACTTGATTTCAATCGATAGGCCTATCGATTGTACATCTTGTTCTTTTTGCTTGTATCTATAAACGTCATGTTAACTTCATAAAGCTTCAGCAAGAGCCTATACGAACCGCTATCCGTGCCAGAGAAGTGATTGCTGAGTTCCATTTGCCCTTCCTGCGGTCCAGGATGATGATGAAGCCAATGCTAGCAGCATCCATGCTGGACAGATGAAGGACAGAAACAGACAGGTCAGGCATTAAAACCAAAACCATCAGACAGAAATCAAGCAGAAAACTGCTTGTTCTTACAGCTGGTTTCGCTACACATTTTGAAACTCATTACCAATGGCAATAAGCCTTAGAAAAATAAATGAGGTTTCACCTTGGTATGCTGGTCAGGTATGTGACAACATTAACAAAATCCTCATCAGACACTTCATTAAATCCTGAGAACTCTGGGAAGGTGATGATGGGAGATCCATCTTTTCCTCTTCCTCCTGCAAAAATGTTAGTGAGTATTATTTTTTTTTTTAAAACATGTTAAATGGCACTCTGGCAATTTTATTTATGTATTTATATTTGCTAATTTATTATATTTCTAAAAGTATAATATATTTACATTTAAAAAATATATAAACATGATAAAATAAAAGAGGAGCCCTGCATGACAATGTTTACAGACTGTTTTTTTTTTTTTCGCAGTTTGGTTTAATGGTGTCACGACCAGCACACAGTTTCTATGCACCATTTACACCTCAACAGAAACTACTTGCACTGAGTGAACATGCATGCAGCGGAAACCAGGTGTGAGCCTGTGAGAGCATTATGACCTACATAGCTTTTTTTTTTTTTTTAACTAGGCCATTACCTATAAAAACCCTCTTACATTTCTTGCTTCTGACATTATCCTTAAAATGATTCTCAAGTATTCATCAGACCCTTTTTACTTTTATTTGACCTAAGATATTTAAATGTATTATTATATGTATTTTATTTAGGAAAATAAGAACCACAAGGGGGCAACAGTGGAATCAGAGATATCTATTGAGTTCTGACACATTCATAAATAAGCTGACTAACACACTATTAAAAAAAAAAAAAACCGGACAAAAACCCAAATAAATTTTAACTGGTTACAAGCTTTTTTACATACTATATAAATCTGATACATTTTCACGCTCACATATTCTGTGTTATGAAGCTTACTCTGCAATTTCAATATTACTTGAGTTGTATACTTGTAAGCTACATTTTAATTTTACTTGATACAATTTAATATGGTAGGGACAATGAAATATTTTAATGACTGGTAAAAATTTAGCAATTTTTAAACATACATTGTCATATTTTCATCAACAATTGTGTTTGAGACAGTATAGTTCACACAGTTTAACGTCTTTAAATAATGACATATCTTTAGAATTCCTCCGATAACCGATAATAGCATAATTTTTTAATAATTCATATCATTTTAGCAAACTGTTCTCTAGTCTGAATATGTAATCGTCTCTTTAACAGGGATTCTTCTTGCGCATTGTGCTAATTCCTGAGAGAAATTTGAAGAAAGATGTGTTTGTTTGCAGTAATGAGGCAGATCCACTCAAAGGTCACATGTTCATCCATTTTTAGACTTTAGAAGCCACAACGCTTCACTTGGGTGATGTATAGGTGATTCTTTTAACAGTCTCTAACTATAGACATAAAGAAGTGCATGTTTCTTTTCTATTTATATTTACAATACGCAGATCAAACCACATCCCCCCCTCCCCCCCAGTCCACATCCAGTGACTTATTTGGAACTACAACTTCACTGGAAAATGTTCACCCGCCTTGTTGTGGTCAAATTATTTCACTTGATTATTATGACTTATAGCATGACTCACATCTGTAGCACCTCCTGGTGGATTTTTTTTTCTTTTGATCTAGTAATACCATATCTAGCAACACACAAACATATAATACCACATAGCAACATACTAAAAACTGCTCTGAACACCATATAATGAAACCCTGTCAACCATTAACAACACCTAAGCTCTGGGACTTTTGCAAAGCAAGAACAGAAAATCTTCACAAAATGTAAAAATCTCAAAGAGGTAAAAACAACATATCATAATGTTTATATAATATTGATATTATTATATATTTATACTATGTTACGTTTATATTTATATGAATTAAAAAAATTAAAATAAATAAAAAGTAATAAAATGAAAAATATTTATAGCAATTTTACATTATTACATTTATATATTGTATTTCTATATTTATGTATTTTACATGTGTGTGTGTGTGTGTGTGTGTGTGTGTGTGTGTGGTGTGTGTATATATATATATATACACACACAGACACTGCCGTTTAAAAGTTTGGGATCAGTAATTTTTTTAAGAATTTAAAGAATTAAATACTTTTATTTAGCAAGGATGTCTTAAATGTTGATAAAAAGTGATAGTAAAGACATTGTTAGAAAAGTTTTCTGTTTTGAATAGGCTGTTCTTTTAAAAAAAAAATATTAAGTAGCACAACTGTTTCCAACATTGATAATAAATCAGCACATTGATAATAAATCAGAATGATTTTTGAAGGATCATGCGACACTGAAGACTAGATGGCTGATGAATAATTGCTGATGAAAATTAAGCTTTGCATCACAGGAATAATTTATATTTTAAAGTGTAAGAAAATGTCAAACTGTTGTTTTAAATTTTAATCATATTTATATATTTATAATATAAATATAATATTTATATTTTTAATAATATTTCACAAAATATTACATTTTTTTCTCTATTTTTGAAATGCAGCCTTGATGAGCAAAAGATATATATATATATATATATATATATAAAATTTAATGTAATAATTTAATGTAATAAAAATAAACAAATCACAAAAAAATCCATACTATCTATCTATCTATCTATCTATCTATCTATGTCTTGCTTGATCAGACAGGTTTATTGTTTGGTGCGTCTCTTCTGACTTTCTTATTCGCTAGTGAACGAGACACATTTGAAGTCTACTCTATTAAATCTCTGATGGTCCTCTGTGATTCACAGAGTCCTAATGGACGACACCATGCTTTTCAGCGGACAGCGGCACCTAAGACCAGAGGAGCCAGCTAAATAGATTGCACAAAGTATGCTGGGATTGTTTTTCTCTGTAACATTATGTAACTGGTGCAGTTTTGATGGCTGGTGCAGGTGTCTCGGCAGATGAGGAGGCAGGCCAGGCCTCAGGAGATCTGACTGGGGTGGGAAGGAATGGAAAAGCACTCCAAGGAGCAGCGAGTCTGTAGTTGCAAGGTCCCTCCCACTTACATCAGTTCAGCGTGTATGTTTTTCCACCCTGTTTTCAGAGAGCTCTGTGTGCGCTGAAAGCGGTAAACACTGCTGTTTTATTAGCTAATATGAATTGTTTTGTATAGTTAGCATTGCTTCAGTACCACTTGGCAACTTCATGACAAAGGCTGGTTAAAATGAATAATAAATAGAGTCAAATTCACTTTATATATGTTGCAAACAGTAGTCACCAGCTTGAGCGGTTGCCTGATTGTTTCATTTTCATCTGAGACATAGAAAGCAGGACTGTGGCGTAGCCTAGTGGTTAAAGACCTGAGCTGGCAAAGAAAGAAGTTTAAGAAAAAAAACTCACCAAAGCCATTTGTAACTGTAAGTGTTAAATGAAATAAATTGGCTGGTAATTTAATGAGAAACTATAAAATAATAAATGGTTTCATTAAATCAAACTATAAGAATGAGTCTGATCTTGCCGACTTGAGTAATGCAAGCGAATTAAATAAAAGACTTACAAACAACAAAAGAAAAACGTTTACTTCATTGGTCACATGTACCATCAAAGATTTATCTAGCATCATCCATGTGGCGACGAATATGTTAGAGATTTCTGGAAGCCACTAAAATGTATTGTAACAATGTAGCAATATTAAAATGATAGCTTACAAAGATTTTTTTTATGGCTAATAAGCGATAAATAGCTGGTATCAACATCCCATACTATTATGTATAAATTAAACACTAAAAATGAATCATAACATCATAATGTACAGTATGGAAATGGATATTCATTTAGAGATTTGCTAAACAGTGTCAATTGTTATTAAATTAATTTTAGAAATGATTAAATTATAGTATAATTTAATATTAATATTTAATATAGATTTGAATTATTTTATAATTTAATTAATAAAATATTCTAATTATTAAATTAAATTAAAAATGCGCTTGCACAGTTAAATATCCAAAATCGACCAATACCAATAAACTGAAAAATCTCTAATGTTGTCAGATAATCAACATGGAATCGATATATTGTGCATTATGAAGATTTTTTTTTTTGTGTGTGTGTGGGGGGGTGTGTGTTTGACCAGCTAGAATAAACACATGAACTCATTCAAATCTCAACGCAAGAGTACATGCAAATATATTCAAATCTAAGC
>NW_015641018.1:1841170-1854103 GCF_001515625.1 Sinocyclocheilus rhinocerous
GTGGGGGGGGGGGGTATTTTCACTCAAGTAACAGAGACTGGCTCATCGTGAATAAAAATGATCATGGCCTGTAAGAAACATTTATGGCTGGAATATTCTCTCAATTCTCACGTCAGTGTGACTATCATGGGATCATGGGAAAATGAGACAGCAGAAGTCTGTTTTCTCTGACTGTAAGCGCTAATGAGCATCAGAGGAAATGGGAGGGCTGGGAATTGTACGACAGTACTGACATGAGTGGATGTGATTTGTGCGTGCATTAACATCAATTAAGCGCCGCCTCAGAAACCAGACCCACAAACAAGAAAGGGTCAAAGTTCAAAGGCACCACCAACAGCTATAGAGAAGGAAAGTAGATAGCTTTTTTAAAAAAACAACATGCCTTTTTATCCCAACCTAAAGAGCAAACAGACATTTCCATTTCTCACCTGAAAGAAGCGCAAACTGCCTGTGAAGTTGTTCGATTATGTCGACAGCCAGTAACGGCCTGATCTCCTGCTGCATAATCTCATCTGTGAGGAAAGAGAAGAAAGCACAGGAGCATTAGAAATCACAGCGACATGCATATAATTTGCAAAAATCACATCCGGGATATCGGTAAGTCACAAAGTGCATCAGTGGCCCGACCCTTCAGACTGACCGTCTGTACAGCTGCTTCCTTAGAGATGACCTTTAGCCATCAACATGTATCCGCTCCTTCAAACAAGCCATTCTTTTATGCCCTTGGCTTTACAAAAGAGCGCTCGAGTGCTTCTATTCTCTACTGATCTACTGAGGGTTACCCTAAAGCCCGATGAAATCTGTAGACGAACAAAAGTTCCTCTGTACACGTACACAAAAGACTGCATTACCATTGACTTCTCTTTATCAGACCCTGTTAAGTCTTGTGAGGAAACTTGCTGTGGGCTACAAACAACGCCGATGAGTTACTACTGAAATTTTGGGGATGTATTCAGGATGTGCTGGTGTAAGTCTGAAGCCGATTAGCTGAAGTTAATATAGTCACAATGTTTGACAGGCAGCGTGCCGTAAACCGCAGAACACCAGAAATGAGTACTTTTTTATTTTCAAGTGCTCACACATCCTTGTCGAGTGTGTTCTACAGGAAGAACAATGTGCGTCAAGGAGCATGTGAAAACCAGATGTTATCAGCTGGCTGTGGAGTCGCAACCATTGACATCTACATGAATTACAATAAGAAGCCAAAGACGTCCCCAGAGGAAAGTCACCATGACCGGATCATACAGGACCACTCCTACCAACAGAAAAATCAAACACTGAAAACATACTGTACTGAAATCTACTTTTTTCAAAGAAAAATGCAATACATAGAAAAAGGCAACACATATTTTTAAAACATTGGCAAAATAAAAAACGTGCACATTCATGCAGGGGGATCATAAATTCCAGTTTGATCTTACAATTTCATTTTTTGTGTGTGTGTGTGAAAACAATATACACTATTGTTCAATATACACTATCATTCAAAAGCTTGGGGTCAGTATTTTTTTTTCTTTTTTTTAATACTATTAATACTTTTTAATTAATACTTTTATTCAGCAAGTATGTGTTAAATTGATAAAAAGTGATAGTAAAGACTAAAATTAAACCTGCCTGTTCAAGCAAGAATTAGCCAGATAGACAGACAGACAGACAGACAGACAGACAGATAGATAGATAGATAGATAGATAGATAGATAGACAGATAGATAGATAGATAGACAGACAGATAGACCGACAGACAGACAGACAGATAGACAGATAGACAGACAGACAGACAGACAAACAGATAGACAGATAGATAGATAGATAGATAGATAGATAGATAGATAGACAGACAGATAGACCGACAGACAGACAGACAGACAGACAGAGATAGACAGACAGACAGACAGATAGATAGATAGATAGATAGATAGATGATTGGAATTTTTTTGTAATTTGTTTATTTTTATTACTTAAAAAAATTATATTTTGAATAAATGCTGTTCTTTTAAATTTGTTATTCATCAAAGAATCCTGAAAAAGTATCATAGGTTTCCAACATTGATAATAAATCAGCATATTATAATGATTTCTGAAGGATCATGTGACACTTAAGACTGGAGTAATTTCCGATTTGCATCACAGGAATAAATTATATTTTAAAGTATATTTAAATAGAAAACCATTATTTGTATAACCATTAAATTGTAATAATATTTCACAATATTACTGTTTTTTAGTGTTGTATTTTTGATCAAATAAATGCCTTGATGAGCATAAGAGATGTCTTTAAAAAAATACTTAGTTACTAACTATTTTACTACTACTACTACTACTAATTTACTACTAATTGTTTTTATACTTAACTAATTGTTTTAGTTTTATCAAATTTAAGATAAAATAGATTTGAACAAAAAATATGTTTTTAAAGCCAACTGAAACTAAAAATACCTTTATAGTGGTTTTATCATTGCCTCTCAAATTCTAACAAGTGTTATTCAAATTAACTAAAATCATCTTTTTGAATAAAATATACAGATAAACAAAATAAAATTGCATATAATAAACCAATTTCTTCACTTTAAGAATGTTTACTTGTGTGAGATATGATATGAATTACTGTACATTTGAAAAAAAAAAAAATCAGCTTTTTACCAAGGGTAAAATTAAATTTTTTTTTCAATTAAATTCAAGTTTATTTGTATAGCGCTTTTCACAATACAAATCGTTGCAAAGCAACTTTACAGCAAATTAAGTTTCTACAATATTTAGTAGTAGCTTATCAGTGGTGACTGTCAGTTATATGGCAGAAATGTACGGAAAAATCAATTAAAGACGTAATGTCATTGGCCTTAGTAAGAACAAAGACGTATGTTCTAACACCACATCATAATTGTTTTTTTATTAAGCATTAAATTCCCTATGTAGAAGCAGGTTTTCTGTAGCAGGGCAGATGATGGTCAGCATGCCAAGAGATTAAACCCCAAAGCAAACCTGCTGTTAGTTACGGGCTTAAGCACACCACACGTGCAAATAAAACACACACACACACACACACAGTTCATGCAGACTCTACAAAAAGGTTCTTCTATCTATGGCATCGTGAAGCACCTTTATTTTTAAGAGTGTATTATGCAGAGGAATCTTTAAGACATTTGTAGGTTGACAAATATCTGTGCCACTATCAAAACACTGCTCTGTTTGTTTGAACATCCCAATTAGCCCGACAACAGCAACATTGGCTCAGCCAATGAGGTGAGTTTAGGGGCGGGGCCGATCTGTTTGCCAACCAATGGAAGACGAGAATCTTCCACACTTCACATTTCAAAGAAAACTGTCCGAACAAATTCATCAGAAGCACTGAACAATGCCAAAACAGCTGTTTTTGGTGGACTGGCACATTTCAGAAAATTTTATAGAGCTGATACGAATTTGTCCAGAGGCGCTTTTGAGAGCAGGAGAAGTTTTACAAACTGGCGAGTTTCTCAAAGACACATTTCAATATGATACCAAGAGTTTGCTTACATAACAAGCAGTCAATCTTATATTCACAGAGTTTGACAGATGAAGGTCACATTTCATAAAGCAGATTCAGAATAGTATTAGTATTGATCGCAATAACCCAAGGACACACGATGTGAGAAGCTTTAAATACACTGGCCTTGGTTTAGAAAAAAGCTGTACTCAGGATGTCAATATATCGAAGGGAAATGAGTCTCTATGACTGCTTTAGCTTGTTTGATCACTGTGATTTGAATTTAAACCACTTCATCCAGAGATTCCCACCATCAATCACATCTCTTCAGTTGTATTGAATGCAGCTGCATAACAAATGGAGAGAGGTTGATATTTGTGGAAAGACTCTGTATTGTCTCCACTCACTTTTTCCAGCTGCACAACTCTGTTTTAAAAGAGTTTCCTCCATGGAGAACTGAGAGAACCTACCAGCTTCTAGCAAAAAGTCTCCAGTGAGCATCTGGTTGGGGGGAAGAGGTGGTACAGATGAAAAGGAAGTTTTGAGTAAGATGTATTTCATGCGGCAAAGCTTTAAAATTTTTTTTTTAAAAAGTCATGTTCTGGAGTCCAGCTGGACTGAACATGAACAGCCTGAGAGAACAACTATGTTTATGTACCAAGCAGAAGCATTTCCCCAAACATTAGTGTTTTCAGCTCAGGCATTGTATGGCCTTTCTGCGCCTTTCCTTCCCATTGTGCACCAGTTTACAAAACTGCAATGTTCAATGGAGAACTGAATCCCACATCTTTTTGGTCTATATGGTCACATAAAGAGCAGGACACTCCTACATTTCTGTAAAGTCATTGTTTCAATAGGGTACACTGTGCACGTTCATAAGAAGCATTATGTTGATTGTTCAGGCTTGTTTGCTTTGGGCCACTAGGTCCTGTTAACCCAATCAGAGTATCTGGTTACCAAGGGATGATGAATGGGACTTCATCCTATCTGTCTGGGTAATTACAGAGCTCGCTAATCACTCAGCCCATTAGCAAGAGTTCAACAGTCAGATGATCAAGTGTCAATCACCTGTGCCGTCCCCACCACAATACTTGCTTTTGTCCCAGCATGGGTCAGGATGTCAGAATAAATATGTTAAACTCACTTACAATTGCAATTGCTAAACACACTAACTTGCACACTTAGTTCAACACTGATTGCATTCACATGCAGTGAGGAGTTCATGCAGTGGGAACACTGTGACCAAAATTAGCTGAGAGGCATGAGAGGAGCGAAGGAGCCTCAGGGTGGAGATCTGCAAAAAGCCTTCTGTTAGTGTCCAAAAGGCCATACAGCATAAGACAGGTGAGAAAAAATAGTCACAAAGCCAACAAGACCTGATTGTATTGTGATGGGTCATTGACATGATGCTCATTGTTTATCCAGATTAATATATTTTGAAAAACAAACCATACATACAATGAGAGCATGCTTTTATAAGCATTTTAATTTCTGAATTACATTTAAATTTTAAATGTAAAAAATGTATGTATTTCTAAATAACAAAATAATAACATGAAATGAAATAATTATTTTAATTAATTTTGATACAACAACAAATTTGATCCAATTGTTCTTCTAAGTAAGATAGATAGATAGATAGATAGATAGATAGATAGATGATAGACAGACAGACAGACAGACAGACAGATAGATAGATAGATAGATAGATAGATAGATAGATAGATAGATGATAGACAGACAGACAGACAGACAGACAGACTGATATATAGATAGATAGATGATAGACAGACAGACAGACAGACAGACAGACAGATAGATAGATAGATAGATAGATAGATAGATAGATAAAATTTTAAATCCTGATTAAAAAATGAAATATTGTAGTTTATATTTTGCCATAATCTTATTATAATGTTTATGTAAGCGTGTATACTGGGTGTTTTTTTTTTTTTTGTTTGTTTTTTGTTTTTTTTTGAGAAATACCATGTGGTGTGACTCCCCAAAAAATGTAATGACATTTTAATGACATTCATGATATTTCTTTAAAAAAAAAACTTGTACACTGAAAAATATTTGTAATTATTATTAAATCATTCATACAATGACTTGAGTACATGCTTTTATGAGCATTTTAATTTCTGAATTTAAATCCATTTTAAATACAAAAATGTTTATGTATTTATAAATATATAAATACTGATTTTGTGTCTGGTTTTACCAAGAAAAATATTTTTTTATTATTTTTTTATAATTAAGATACACTGACATGTATTTAAGGTGTAAGGAATTAATGTTTACTTGAATTACTATTTACGATGGTTAAACAACATGACATTGTTACATTTTAAAGTCTTTTTTAGTCATTAAATGACTATAAATGCTATAAAATGTTTGTTTTTTTCCCAAAACTATTTGAAATATACACCAATATTAAGAGTATATTTGAAAGAATGTGACATGCCTTTATGACATTTGTAGGTTGACAAATATCTGTACCACTATTAAAACACTGCCCTGTGGACAGTCTTAAAGGTCATTGACCTTGACACCTCTTGCTCCAGGGCCACTGGTATGGAAAGCACCCTTATGTACTAACTAAGTGAAGCCAACTGTAATGGATTCAATCATCAGCTGCTGGAAGAAAAACCACAGCTCAGCTCTCAGTGGTTTCATCTTCCTTTTTCTGAAGCATACCCATGGTTTCATTTGGGGTCAATGCATCAAGGGTTGCAGTCAAACAGCGGACACTGCTGCATATCATGTAAACAAATCCAGTTTGGAACTCGATCACGAGCCGTAGGGGGTCTCAAAGTGGTTCTGAACACCTACAGTGCATACTCTGAGAAACTTCTACCTGCTCTTCCATGACACACTGAGCGACTATAACAGAATCGACACAAGAGCTTCACTTCACAGCCTGTCTGAATCCCAATGGAAGACGTTTAAGGGGTGTCCAATCCAGTCCATTGTCCCACTCTGCTTCCCTCTGATCTTTATAAATTAGTACTGCTGTATGACAAAGGAATCTCAAGACAAGGCTGAACGATTGAGTCTCAGGCAGCAAAATAAAATAATCATAAAATCAAAGCTCTGTGAGCTTAATAATGTCAATGGTTGCAGTAAAGCTTTATTCAAAGGCTCTGCTGTTCACAAATGGGATCTCAATATTTTATGGCAGGCAAGACCCACAATCTATCATATTTCCCCTAAAGAAATCACTGAAAGTAGGGGAAGAAGTCCCAGAGCTCCCAACACTCACACATACACCCACACACAAACATTTACATTCCTGTAGGCATCTATTTCAAAGCAATACAGCTTGGACAAGGCATGTGCCTTGATGCTGCCTATACTGGAAAAAAAAAAGAAAAAAGAAAAAAAATCCTCATTTAAATTATATTGTAATTTTTTTTGTTTTAAAACAACAGTTGACTCAAAAAAAAAAAAGATATATATATATATATTATTATATAAAATCATAATTGTACATAATTTCTGTACAAGTTTATTACTTCAGTAAAACACAAGAAATATTTTGAAGAAATGTTTACCCTTGTGTGTCCTTATAGGGACAGTTTTGTCTTTTTTATTTATTTATTTATTTTTAATTTATTTAATTTATTTTTGATCATTTTGGCTGGTTTAAGAACAGCGTAAATTTTGCCAAAAAATTTGAATTTTCTCATTGGAATTTTATTATTTCACCGTCATTTCCTTTCATGAATCTATTTTACACTAGATACAAAACAAAAGTTACATAGTGTCTCCACCGAAACCCCTTCAAACTGCAATATTTAATCCTAATGCCATTTCAGCATAAATTCATGCATTTTTGTTAATATGCTTTCATTCTGTTGGCAGATTGTTTACCATTTTTACATTTTTTTTATTATTTTACACCCCATGAAACATTTTCACTTTTTCCCATTTTCTGCTTATGCAAAACAGTGGCATTATGTAAACAAACTGGCATTTAAAGGGTCAAAATTCTGAAAATAATTATAAATCAATCAATCAATCAATCAATGTCAGTGAAAGCAGAAAAAATATCAATATATAATATTTTATGTTTTTTGACAGACAATTTTGTCCTCTGTTTATCTTTATCAAAATTGATGCACAAAGGTTAAGTCTAAAAAACACTGGCCTTCATTGACTTTCATTATATGGACAAAAAAAAAAAACACTGAGACATTTTTCAGAAAATCTTCTTTTGTGCACCATGGATGAAAGAATGTCATACAGGTTTGCAAAACCTTAAGTAAATAACAATCAATTTTTCATTTTTGGGTGAACTACTAAATAAAATCATAATGTGAGCTGTTTGAAGTTCACACAAAACTGAGCATTCCAAAACAAAATTCCAGCATACAGTATCTAAACCCCTCTCGATCCACATCCCTACGGAAAAGGAAGCTGCCACACATGGATACAAATCAGAATGTCAGACAGGATCCTGTATCTGGCCAGAACAACAAAAACTCCCTTAAAATGATTAACATCATACCTGTCACCTGGAACAATGCAGGACACGCAACAAACAAGCCATTATAAAGTGAGAGAGTGTTTGGACTGTAAGTGTAGAGGCGTTTTTCTGCTAACAGAAAGTACTCCGAATCATTTTGTATTGGAATGAATGATGAAAACAGATTTCAGTAAGCCAGCTGGCCTAATTCAGAACTGTTTGTGTAAAAACAACCACTACGCACAGGACCCACATCCACAAAAATATGTATGAGGATGTTCAGATGTGGGCTGTGTAAAGCTACGTCTGACCCAGTCTGGACAGGTGCGTTTGATTACACTGGCATGCTTTAAAGGGGCTCTCGAGGGAGACTTTGAGGACACTGGCCTCTGAACTAATCCCATATGTGTGGATTTAGTCTAAAAATGTTTCCAGAAGGGGAAGGCAGATAAATGGATACAAACAATGTCCGTTTTTTTTTTACTTACAGCACATTTTTTAAACAACTTTTTTTCTTTGGTGGCATAGGATGGAAACAAGCCAGTCTGGCATCTGTACAATAGCAGAATAATGGCGTTTCAATAATAATAATAATAATAATAATAATAACAACAATAATAATAATAAGAGTTATTATTAGAAATAATATTATTATATTAATGATTATTAATAATATTGTTATTATTAGAATTAATATTATTTTTCATAAATTCAACTCAATTCAATTCAAAAGCTTTACTGTCTATCCCAAATGGGGTAGAAAATTGTCTTTAGACAATAGGCTCAACACACAAACACGTATCTAATTATTAAAATTATTATTATTATTATTACTATTATTATTGTTGTTGTTGTTGTTATTGTTAATAAGATTAACAACAACAATAATATAAAAAACATAAAACCATGTAAAGTCAACAGAAAAAAATATTCATGCCATAATATCAAATTTGATGCATGTATTAAATAATAATACTACTATTAATAATAATAATACAATATAAAATTATAAAAAATATATATATAATTAATATAAAAACACATAAAAAATATAAAGTTAACATATGTTTTTTTTTCTTTTGACTGTGCTATCAGTTCATAATAATCACAATAATGATATAATCATAATGTATTAGTATAAAATGTGTGTGTGTGTGTGTGTGTGTGTGTTATGTGTTTTCTTTTACTTTGTTATGGTTCATAATAATCAAAATAATATAATCATAATCATAATCTGTTCAACACAATTCATATAAATAAAAATAAACATTTAACTTCACTGATAAAAATGGTGTAAGACTTACTTTGAAATAAATTTAACTCAGAAATTATTAGCAAATTTCACAAATGATTACAAAGGAGTTTACAACTTATTTCCAGCTTCGAAAAATGTTTAGCAATTTTTGCATGATTGATTTAAGGATGTTATAATGTTTCTGGTGGAAAATATTACTGATAATAAGAAAATGACTTTTGCAGTGCATACTTAGTATCCTCTGCATCATCATAATTCATACTGCCCCTAGAGACTCTCTGCAGCATACGGTACTCTTGGTTTAGAGTGTGTGTGTGTGTGTGTGTGTGTGTGTGTGCCATATATATATATATATATATATATATAAAATAAAAACATACATAAATATATTTTTTCTTTGACTTTGTGCTATCAGCTCATTGTCTTCTTTCATGTCTGATAGAAACTGAGTCTTGATTGCTGACCTCCACATCATTTACAGTTCCTCTTTTAAGCTCAAAGAGGTTCATGCACACAAACAAAGCTGAATATGCAAAACTATTAAAAAACATGAAATATCAAACTTGCTCTGGCATTTCTGTTTTCACAAGCAAATTAGCCACAATGATGAATGAAGCGGCCAATCTGACCCAGCCATTTAAATCCTCTTTAAGAGCATCTGACAGTTAACACACACACATACTAAAACATCACACTTCTCTAGATCTCACTGCAATAACGCTGAAGTATGTTTTAGCTATAGTTGCATCAGAAGCAAACCAGAGTGAAAGAGGAAGGTGAGGATGTATGAGGAAGACATACTTCTCCTCGATGCTAATTCGGTTTCCAGACACACTCCCAGCAAACGATGATAGGACTCCATTTCTCCAGCCGAGATACGGACCAAGGAAAAGGATGCCCCCCGTGAGTGCCGCCCACATACCGAGCAGCGGGACGGGACGGTCTGATAGCACCGGGAGCCTTCCATACTGCAGCACAAACCCACAATACCCCAACTTGCCTCACTACGGCTCGCTGAACGAAGGTCACAGAACAGTAAGGACAGATCAGAGTAGCCTAAGTGGACAGAAGCCTTGCTGTCTCTGGATTAAGAGAACTATTCTAGTTCACTTCTCCTGTGGTGGATATACTTACACACACACACACACACACACACACACACCTCCACCTGAGAGCACCGTCTCTCCCTCAGAGCTGTCAGTACACAACATCCTAACACACACTCACCTATCTAAACCAGAACATACTATACATTTCTGCAGTGTACCTTATCTATCCCTAATAGGTGCATATTAGTACCTTAGATTAGGTATATGTTCAAAGTAGTCCGTTTAAGTGTACTGCCCAAGTGATAAGCTGTTTTGTCCCTAAATGTAAATTTTTTTTTTTGGAGAGTGTATTGTAGTAATTTTATTTATTTATTTATTTATTCATATATTACATTTTTTGAATTAAAATAGATATGGCATTAATACAAAATAAATATTTAACATATTTTAAAAATATTTATTAATATTTATCAGATATCTGGACAATGTTATAGCTATGTAATTAATTAAAAACTTCATATTCAACACATTCTCAATGAATTGTAAATCGTAATCAACTTTCAAAATGTCAAAATTCTTATGACAACAAACATTTTGACTCAAAGTCAAACTGCTTGTTCTTGTTTTAAGCATAAATCTAATGTAGTAAATCTAATCTATCTTAAAATCTCATTTTAGATTAAAGGTAAAAAGTTAAAGTTGAGCTTTATGACACAAGAAAAAAAATATTATTTCACTGAAGTAGTGAAACATTTGGTGTAAGATTTGATTTTGAAGCAAATATCACTTGCTAGTAAAATAAATTGCTATTTACAACTTATTTACAAATTTGAAAAATATTTTTCACAGTGCATGCTATGTTTTTGCAGGATTGTTTTAAGGATATGATGTTTTTAGTGAAAAATACTTATACTTCGTGTCCTCTGCATTATAATAATTCATACTGCCCCAGAGACTTCCTGCAGCATACAGTACTCTTGATTGACTGTGTGTGTGTGTGTGTGTGTGTGTGTTTGTGTGTGTGAGACTTTTCTCATTTTGCAAGTCTCATTTTGGATAAAACCATCTGCTAAATGTAAATAAATCTTTCTTCTGAATCAGATCTTGTAAATGAATCGGTTCGTCAGCTGATTCGATTGCATAAATTATTCCAGCGATTCAGAAGCGTTTTACTTCTTCACAATCCTGCTCAGTGTTTTCGTTTAGTCAGATACTGACTGATAAGAAAGTTCTGTTCTTGGTTAACATGAAGGTCAAGGGGCTGAAAGTCAGAAGCGTTTAAATGCATGACGTTCATGTAAAAATGAAAAGTCTGTTATTGTTTATTCACCCAGGTTGCTCCAAACAGGGTTTTTAAAGAATATCCTGAATATCCTTTACATGGATGTAAATGAGGACTGGGACTGTCAAGCTCCCAAAATGACAAAAAATATGTCATAAAATACCATAAAAATGGTCTGTGTGACTCAAGTCTTCTGAAGCCACACACTTATATGAGGAATAGAGAGAAATCTTCTTATACAGTAAGTTAACAACTGGCACGTTTTTTTCTGGTCACATTGCTGTGTGTCTAATCAGTATTAAGCCCATAAACCTCTTTTTTCCCTCCAGAAACACATCGTAGCTTCCGACCAAAGCCAACAGAGCTGTAACTCTCTCAGAAATGACTCCATATATCATTCTCAGAAACACAGAGGACAAGAAACACAAAGTTCTTCCTCAGGCACAAATGCTGTTAAAATCTGCTTGAAAAGACAGAACGCTGACTTACACATAACTGAACCCATTGTGCCAACGGTCCCGCGCCGCACAAGAGGTCCCAAGAGCCGCAGTGACCCGCAAACGCAATCACTCCTGGGTGTCTAATAAGACGTTACGAGAGGTGCCTGTGCCTCTGAAACGCAGGTAACACACTGACATGCTTTCTACAAATATCTCTGAGAATGCCAGAAGCACCGGTAGTTTCCTCTTCCTCTCTCTCCCAGCGAGACATTCATCACTGCGCAGCGCTCTGTGGTTAAAGTACGTCAGGAAGAAGTTCTCACAAACACACAGATTCCTTTTCCCCTCTCCACCCCAAAACAGAGCCCTGCTACACACACACACACACACACACACACATAAACCCCTCCCCGCAACCCTCACACATGAGACGGCATCATATGGCACTGACTGTTAAATCTAAACCTGAGGACTCAACTTTTTTCAGTCACTTTCACAGTGGAAAACAAATGTAACGTGCTAAATTGAGAAGCAAAAAGTGGGGAACCAACCCAAACTGTGATTTCATGAATGTCTGAGCGCTCACTTGTAAGTGAGCTAATGTTTCATGGATAACTTCAGACATTCCTGTGGATGGAAAGCTTTGAGTGTGTAAAATAAGGCACTCTTTTACTCGGGAACCGTCTGGATCTCTGGAAATCACAGTCAGTCTGGCACACACTCGAAAACAAGCCCATTTGTAAGCATATGAAATGTCCTTGAATTGAGAAAAGAATTGTTTGAAATAATTCACTGTAAGTTTTTCAAAAAGGTACACTCAAGCAGCATGGTCACATCCAATAACTGCCTGAAAATTCTTGTGATCTTTGGTGCTAGGAGGTCAGTGAAAATTATTAGTAGTAGTAGTAGTAGTTGTCACACCCCTGTGGACTGTTGATTGTGGTTTCTCCCTCTGTGTCCTTATTTGGTTGTTCCTGTT
>NW_015641018.1:1854146-1854372 GCF_001515625.1 Sinocyclocheilus rhinocerous
TCTTCGTCGTCCTGCCTGATCTCTGGAACACCCTGCCCGTGACAGAATAACCGACTTTAACTTTAACTTCCGTGTTCTCCCCTCTGTTTGTTTTCCGGTTTTTCCTCAGTGTTTTTCTTTCCGTTGTGTTTACCCCATTCTCAGTTTAGCCCAGGAAGGGCTCCCGATCCCCCTGTCGAGCCTAGGAATGGCTCCCGATCCCCTGTCGAGCCTCGGAATGGCTCCC
>NW_015641018.1:1854398-1854922 GCF_001515625.1 Sinocyclocheilus rhinocerous
TCCCCAGTCCAGCCCAGGAAGGGCTCCTGATCCCCAGTTCAGCCCAGGAAGGGCTCCTGATTTCTCATTAAGCCTAGCAAGGGCTCCTGATCCCCAGTTCCGCCCAGGAAGGGCTCTCTCCAGTGCCCGCTCCTCAAAAATGACCACCCTCCCACCCGCTCCAGCCTCCTCCACCGCTGTCAGCTGGCAGCCCCTCTGCTCGCCCTCAGCCCGCCATCATTGCGGTGCATCATTGCGGGACTGTCTTCCTCCAGCGTCGCCATGGTCTGAGTCTCCCTCACCTCCGCCTCCAACCTCCGAAGCCGGGACTCCGCCTCGGTCCGTAGACCCAGTGGCTCCACCTCGGCTCCTAGCTCCCTCGCCTCCACCGTCACCCATCGCGCCTCTGGACTCCTCTCCTCTGGCTGCGCCACGTCGCTCTGTCCCACCGGCTACGTTGGGCTCCCTCCTCCCGCCAGCTCCACCTTGGTCCTCAGTCGCTCCGGCTCCGCCGCGGATCTCCGGATCTCCACCTCCGCCTTGGT
>NW_015641018.1:1855069-1872297 GCF_001515625.1 Sinocyclocheilus rhinocerous
GTTATGGCTGTGGCCTGGGTCCTGCTGAGCTCCTCCTGCTCCAGGTCCCTCCTGTCTCCTCCCTGGCTCCTCCCTCCTTCGTCGCCCCCCTGGTCCCCCTAGTCCGGCCTCCTCCCGGATATCCGTCCTCTGCCGGAGCCTCCACCTGTCATGTCTGCCTGCCATGCCTGCCAGTGCCTTCCCCTGTCACCATCCCACATCCCCTCCTTTGTCCTCCTCCTAAGTCCCCCTCCGTCCCTCCCTCTGTCTCCACGGCGCGAGGTCGCGCCTTCCGGGAGGGGGGCGATCTGTCACACCCCTGTGGACTGTCGATTGTGGTTTCTCCCTCTGTGTCCTTATTTGGTTGTTCCTGTTCTCATTATCAGTTAATCACCTCATTGTGCTCACCTGTCTGCCCCTCGTTATCTGCCCTATATTAGTTCCTGTCTCTTGTATTCTAGTTTGTCGGTTATTGTGAATGTTACCCTGTGTGTTGATGTCTACCCTGTCTGGATCTCCTGTTGTCATATCATTAAATATCCTTTTATTCGTCATCTTCGTCGTCCTGCCTGATCTCTGGAACACCCTGCCCGTGACAGTAGTAGTATTGTTAAAATTATTATTATTTAATACATATATCAAATTTGATATTATAGCATTCATAATAAATTTTATTCTATTGACTTTACATGGTTTTATGTTTTCTAATATTATTGTTGTTGTTATTCTTATTAACAATAATAATAATAATAAGATAAATGTATTAATAATAATAATATTAATTATTATTATTAATATTAATTATTATTATTATTACTACACATTTACCGACTTTTATATTATAGCATTAATACATTTTTGCCATAGTTTTATTTATTATTATTACTACTATTCTTATTAACAATAACAACAACAATATAATAATAAACATTTAATATTAATATTTTAAAATATTATTAATAATGAGAATATAAAATATTAATAATTATATAATTATATATAATACAAAATTATATATTATACTATATAATTAAATAATTATATTATAGCATTAATATTAAATATGAAGACCATAATAAAAATAGTATTATCATAAAAATGAACGAATGAATGAATGAATAAACAAACAGAACAAAATTTACATTATGATTTTCACGTTACGCTGCTGCGGGAAGAAAGTAGGAGACACGGAGTAGCATTCACAGTCTTTAATGATGAAAACATGGGATAATCCACAATAGGAGCTGGGCAAACACATAGAAACAAGTAGACCTGACAAACGCAAACTGAACAGACTAGGACTTTTAAACACAGGGCAATCAGGGGAACACAGGTGACAACAATGGAACATAATCAAACTAGATGAGGACAGGAACATGACCAAATAAGGAAACACAGGAAGGACTACGGGGGCACGGACACTTGAGGGCGCTTTCGAGGAGCGGGAACTGGAGGGCGCTCTGGACTGAATTCGGGGACTGGAGCCCTCTCCTCTTCGGTGTGGCACATTTGCCGCGCCGTCTGACATTTCACCCCCTCCCAGAAGGTGCGTCCTCGCACCGTGACAACAACAGAGGGAGGCATAGGTGGGAGCTTGGGAGGAGGATCAGGAGGAGGACGGACAGAGACAGGAGGGGCTTGGAGCAGGAGGAGCCCAGCTGGACCCAGGCCACAGCCATAAGGTGCAGGGGGCGGAGCTCCTCGCCGCGCTCACACCGTCCGCGGCTTTCTCCCTTGTGGCGGACATTGTCGCCAGCTCTCGCACCTGGTCTGACGGGTTCGGCTCTAACTCCGGGGCGATCCTCCGCTCAGTCGCTCCGTGTTGCGCTGGCTTGTTGATCGCGGCGGGATTAGGCTCTCCGTCATCGGTGGGCTCGGGCTGATGCTCCGCACCGCGGGGAGATGGTGGGCTGGGCACTTCCAATCAGTTGCTCGGCATTGCGCTGACTCGTTGATCGCGGCGGTGATGGGCTCTCCGTCATCGGTGGGCTCGGGCTGATGCTCTGCACCGCGGGGAGATGGTAGGCTGGGCACTGGGTCGGGAGTGGATCTGTGTCTCGCCAGTATCCACTCCAAAAAGACAGTGAAGTCCTCTCGAGGACCATCCTCGGACGATCCACTTAGATTAAAAAAGTGACCCAAAGTCCTGACCCTAGCAACCACATAGCAACATGCAACAAAATAAAAAAAACACTATATCAACCAAAAAGCAACACACTGGCAACCACCTGCAACACACCAGCATCATGATGCTGACTTTTACACAGGCAACCACCATTCACAAATCTAATGCCTACTATGCATTAACTTCTAATCTTGAGACCATTAGTACTTACAGTATGAGACATAACAGACAGATGTAAGATGAATTGATATTGTATGTCTGTGGCTTCAGATTATGACACCAGGGTGTGTTTTCAGATAAAGTCTGCCATATAAAAACAGCATGTAATCTGATTACAGGACTCTTATTTTAAGAGGATTTCTGTGGTAAACCTGATATGGATGTCATATAGTGGTGAATACGGGACACTCACTAACGCCTACTTCTCTGTCTTCCTCTATCGTACAGGATTCAGCATCCATGAGAAAGACTGAGAAACACTCCTCAGCACAATGAGAGAGGATGAGAGGGTAATGTTATAAAGCTTCAGTGATTGACAATCTAATGGATTCCATTAGCTGAGAAAACGTGTTTAACGGTGCAAGCTCTTCCAAGAATCAATCTCACACTGAGCTTGTGATAAAACTTTTATGCTTGTGTGTAATGAGACAAGACCTCCCTACATCAAAATGGCTTAAAAGAAATCCAGATAAAATGAATGTAATAAAACAAATCACATGGTTTCTGCAAAGGTACTGGATGTCACCAAGGCCTCATTTGATTTCTGAGAACTAGGAGAACTTCCTGTATCTGAGCAATCTAACATAGCAGTGTGAGTATGCAATATTGATAGCTATTGATTGAACATGAAGCTATAACAGATATTATACAGAGGGGCACACAAAAGCAAATGGAGGCGGAGAGAGGGGGAGGGGTTGGTGTGGAGGGAAGGAAGTACAATGACCTTCCTATTGTTCACCTTTTTGGATTAGCTGTTGAGCGTCACTGCTGCCGTTTTATTGTGAGGCCAAGTCTTTGGAGATACTGGCTTATTGCAGGCAGCTTGGAATGAAGCCCAGTTCAAGGTTTTTAGGCTGTATATAGAATTTTTAGGGGCAAAATGCAGTCAGGATCAAACCGTTTATCATGTTATAAAATATTTGGTTACACTTTATTTTAAGGTGTCCTTGTTACAATGTAATTATGCATTTAAGTACTGAGTAATATTAATGAACTACATGTACTTGGTTAGGGTTAGGATTAGGGTTTGGTTTTTAGGGCATGTAATTATGCATAATTTATTGTTATTATAATATCAAGCACATATAACAAGGACACCTTAAAATAAAGTGTTACTAAATATTTATATTTCAAAAAATGCTTTTCTTTTGAACTTTCTATTCACAATTTCCAACAAAAAATTAAGCAGCACAACTGCTTTTCAACATGATAATAATAAAAATGTTTCTTAAATCAGCGTATCAGAATGATTTCTGAAGGATCATGTGACACTGAAGACATGGAGTAATGATGCTGAAAATTCAGCTTTGCTTCACAGGAATAAATTGCATTTTAAAATATATTAAAAAAGAAAACTGTAATATACATTTTTTTTAATAATATTTTAAAATATTACTGTTTTTACTGCATTTTTGATCAAATAAATGCAGCCTTGGTGAGCAATGTTTCAAAAACATTAAAAAGTCTTAACTTTTGAAAGATAGTGTACAGAAAAACAACTTCTGTGAAAAATACTGCTATGATATGAATGATACTGATTTGTGTTCTGAAATTCAGACGATGTGTGTGTGCTTAAGCTTGTGTGTGTGATGCTGTGTGTTTTATCTCTGTACCCACGCCCAGTATTTGGCTTGTTTGTGTTAATCCCTTTATCCTGATTAGTTTAGGGTGACGTTTATTATTATTATTATTATTTTAAACATATTTTAAGCAGCACTGGAGTCAGAATGACTGTCTGATTAAAGTGCAGACTCTCAAAGTCAAGTCAGTCTAAAAAAATAGAACAAAACAAAAACAACTTTGTTATAAAGTCACGAAAAGATCTTCGTAACATAAAAAAAACGGGTTATTACGGTGTCCTTGTTACAGTGTAATTATATATGTAAAGGGGTCATAGGATGCTACATGCACTTTTACAAGTTGTTTGAACTGAAATGTGTGTTGGCAGTGTGTGTACACAACCACCCTAAAATGATAAAAATCCACCCAGTGTTTTTTTTGTTAATCTACTAAAATCTTTACCCCTTTCTCAAATCGAGCCGATCTCAGATGCATGTCTGTGTGATGTCACAAAAACAGGCCCCTCCCACGATAGTTTGACAGACTGGACTGGCGTCTTACCTTAGCTCCGCCCTGAGACAATGGGCATCCGACGACCCCTTTAAGTACTGAGTAATATTAACTACATGTACTTACTATATGGTTAGGGTTAGGATGAGGGTTTGGTTTAGGGTTGCTTGCATGTAATTATGTATAATTTATTGTTATTATAATGGTAAGTACATGTAACGTGTAACAAGGACACCAGAAAATAAAGTTACCAAAAACAAAAAGTTAAAAATAAAAAGTATTTTCTAACATTGCAGTAATGTTGTTGTGATGCAGTTAACATGTTCTCCTTTTTTTTTAAACCATGTCAAACCTGTACTACGTTTAGCATCACCAAAAAGCCACGATTTTGCCACATTCATCTTTAAAAGTGAAGAAAAACAGATGAAATATACTCCAATGTCTCCAATATTTTTTATACTTCCATTTAAAAGTTTGTGGTTGGTAATTTTTTTAATGTTTTGGAAAGAAGTCTCTTGTGGTCACCAATATTATTAACATTTAAAATAACCCTTTTCTATTAAATATATTTTAAAATATAATTTATTCCTGTGATGCAAAGCTGAATTTTCAGCATCATTACTCCAGTCTTCAGTGTCACATGATCCTTCAGAAAAATGAGTGCTTAAGAAACACTTCTAATTATTATCAATATTAAAAACAGTTGTGCTGCTTAATATTTTTGTGGAAACCCTGATACAGGATTCTTCGATGAACAGAAAGATCAAAAGAACAGCATTTATGTAACATTATAAATGCCTTTATTATCCATTTAATACAGAGGAAAGCTATTAATGTTTTTAATAACTTTTAAAAAGCTGTGTAAATATGAATTTCAGCTTATATATGCAAATGTAACTGCATTAGGCTCAGCTGCTGTTATTTTACAGAATGCTTGACAGCTCATCTGGCATGTTCAATATTCACGAGCTCTATACCGAGAAATTGAATTTAACAGGAGAGCGACGTCACATCTGACCAATCAGAGCGCGAAAGCTCTCGGTGTGTTTAGTCATCTTGCTGTTACAGGGCTGGACGGTCACATCTGTGACTCACTCAGAGAGGTCGATGCTCTGATGGATCACCGGAGAGATGCTGCTAATGCTGATTTCCTCTGAGCAAAACAGAGCCAGAAATAACTCTATCAGTTGTCTGTTGTTTGCCCCGAAACCAAAGGCAGGTTTGAGAGGCCGTCCGATAAGTTAAACATTTTTTACAACGTTTGGATACTTCTAACTTCTAAAGTCCAGTTCAGTGCAGTGAACCGAAAACAAATGGTTGAACCATTGTTTAAAAAGCCTGCTGGGTTTCAGTCGGCTCAAGCAGTGGTGTGTTATAATGCGGATAATGAACTTAGGAAGCAGCGAGAGTGTGTTTAAAGCACGGAGTGTCTACGTGAATCAATATGGCTGAACTGGCCCATCTCAGTTTCCATGGCAACGGCCTTTACGTCCCCCGAGGGCTGCAGTGGGGGCGGCAGCAGCGCCTCTCTCTCTCTCAGGCAGGACAGCGGGAACAGCAGCATGGCACAATAACCTACTTCACTCGCTGGCATGGGGAAGCACCTGGATATTCCCATGCTTTTTATGGTACAGCAAGATGAAAAATACAACTTCCCAGAGCGAAGATGGGTTTAAAATACACAGATTTCCTATTCAAGCAGATTTAACTAAGCTGATTTTTAACAAATCATTCAGTGAATTGCTTCATAAGCCGCATTTATTTTCTGAATTTATTTTCTGAAAAAATATGTCAAATTAAGGCATGTGATTCTGACACAAACAGATGCCATAATCTTATTCAACAACTCTAAATAGAAAAGTAATTAAATGATCAAATCTAACTAATAAAATTAAAACACATTTTTGCACTTTGATACTCTAAAATCTGTGCTTTCTGCTATGGATTCAATGGAATGGAGCCCTATTTATAGCTTTTAAAACGTATTATATTAATATTAATACTAAATATTATTCTATTCTATTACATTATATTGCACACCTTATTTATATTTAATTTAATGATATAGCCTACTATTAATAAATACATAATGTGTAATACTATTAATATTATTATTATTATTATTGAACAAAGTAATTAATTTGCTTTCTTTTTAAAAATATTAATCTTGGTTCTTTGGGTTGGTAATGCAGTAGCAAATGTAACTATGAAAATATTTAAATCCTTGTGTAAATCTATAAGTACACACAAATATGCATGAATAATAATAATAATAATTAGTAGTAGTTGGAGGAGGAGGAGTGATAATAATAATAATATCTATAGTAATACCTAATATCTATTTATTTTGCTAAGGAGCTATATCTGAATATGACTAAGCTGTATTTATTTTCTGAATTTGCTGAAAAGGCAATTTTAATTGAATTAATTGAAGTATGTGATTTTGAAACAAATAGGAGCCAAATCAGAAACAAAATGAGCTTGTAATATCTATGCAAAGACATAGCTATAACCTCCACAGTCAAATAAAAGAAACCAATAAAATTCTGCAATAATTCTGCAATTTCCGCTTTGAATAGTTCATGTTCACATTCTGTGTGTAACAGCATGACATTTAACGTTAAAATAAAGCACATCCAGCTTTATTTCTATCACCGGCCATCAGGAAACCTCACCTCACGGTTTCCCCTAAATGCATCTGAATTAGCGCTGGACAGATCACTCACAGCTGTAACACCCCCCCATCAGCCTCAGCAGTGAATAATCCACTCACCAACATGGGTGATGATACAGTCCACCCTCTGCTGTCGCTCCAGTAGAGACATCTCCTCTTCCTCCTCCAGCCTGCAGAGCATCTCAGGGTGTGAACGCCGGCCTCTCTGCTCTCCGCTCCTCTCCTCCGCAGCTCACCCGAGGGCTTCCCCGCTCCGCTCTCACAAAGACAGCAGCCACTCCCAGCCCTTGATGGAGACTCTGAATGAAGACACAAGAGCGAGCCGGTGACACTGGCCGATGAATCCGGCTCTTTTGTTCTACAGCGTGGAGGTGCGGAGAGGCTTTTGTGATGTTAATCATTCATTGTGAATCTCAGCGCCTGAGTGATGCTGGCTGGACTTTACCCGGCTCTCACACCAGCTCTATGGCTTCTACCCTAAAGACTGTGGAAGGGAATCAGAGGGAGGCTACAGTACCTGCCTTCAGAGAGACACAGAGCTCCTTTCACACAAAACCTGGAACAATGGATTCAGTGGAATGGAGCCTTGTGCATACAGCCTGCAGTGTAATAGTCCTGTACTTGTAATGTTTCATTAATTAAACACTATTAAACACTATTATATTATATTATATACATTCTTAATATAACATAATAAAACGATATAATACAAAATAAATAATAATAATAATTATTATTATTATTAAATGTATTATCATTAATGCAAACAGCCTGTATTGCAATAGTCAAATGTATATCATATTCATTGTTGCCATTAAATTGTTCAATGTATTAAATTAATACATTATTAATAAATGCACAAAAAATTATATTTAACATTATTACCATACTGAACAATGTAATTCATTAGTGTTGCTTTTTTCAACATTAATTTTGGTGCATAGGACAGATAATACAGTGATAAAGTGACAGTACATAAACATGCACTTATCTGAATCCTTAATACTTATATGTAAATCTGCAAATACACACAAGCATGCATTAAAAATAATAATTATACTCATCATCCTCATCATTTAATTTTACACTACTACTAATACCGGTAATTATTTAATTATAATAGCAATAATAATAATAATAATTAAAAAATTTATTATTATTATGCATATTTGAAAAGACTGAATGTCAATATTTTAAATATATCAAACCATTTCTAAATATTATAAATATCATTCTATACAATTATGTTAAATTCCACATTTGTATTTTTTCTTTATTTACTTACTTTTTGTTGTTGTTGAGGAGCAGCATCAGCGTTTGACTGAGCTTGGCTCTTTTCCACATTTTGATGTGAGCTGATGAGCTGCTAGCATCTTTCTTGACGACATTGCCCTTGGGAGCCAGATCATCTCCTTGGAAACTCTCGGTGATGGGACGCTATCTGTGCTCCTGCCATAACATGCAAACTTATCACACATGTATTACTCATTAAATCAAATTAAGAATAGTGCTGAGCGTTTATCTTGCTTTCATGATGGTGTCATTTATTCTTATTTATTTATTTTCCCAAACAGCCACTTAGAATTCTTTCAACATCCCTGCTAAATGTGTTCTGCACTTCACAGCGTCACTCTATTATAAAATAAAATATATTTTATAAAATAAAATGATTACATAAAACAAGACTGTTGCAAATGGAAAAGTCGCTGAAATAAATGTTTAGATAATTGCATAGAGACAATTGACCTACTAAATGTTCACCGCCAGATGGCGATGTAGGTCCACTTACTGACAAGAGCAATAAAGCCTGTACTGCAGCGCCTCCTGCTGGACACACTGACTCAAAATACTGCATATGATTTTACAGGTGCATCTCAATAAATTAGAATGTCGTGGAAAAGTTCATTTATTTCAGTAATTCAACTCAAATTGTGAAACTTGTGTATTAAATAAATTCAATGCACAAATTAAAAGAACCAAAGACTTAAACTACTTCAGTCTGTGTGCACTGAATTTATTTAATACACGAGTTTCACAATTTGAGTTGAATTACTGAAATAAATTAACTTTTCCACGACATTCTAATTTATTGAGATGCACCTGCATATTTACTTCTAAATTGACACATTGAACGCATGATATGTTACAAAATTACATATGTTAATACCTTACCAATTGGCTTTCCGAGAAATTATCCACCATTACTTAATCCAGCTGTTGAAACGAGGATAAGGAGGCTGTTGTCGTACTGTGTCATTTATAACACCTTTCGGCAGATTAACGCACATGAAGAATTGCATTGCATTTTATGTCTTTTAATAAGTGTACAATTTCAATTCAAATGTTTTCTCTGACTTGTCTGAGATGTTTAGCATAAACAGATAAAAGGGGAAAACGTTGCAGAGCTGCTTAGCCATGACGTCGATTTGTAAGCCAAACGCAAAATTCCCTCGAGAATTTCCGGTTTTTAAAATATCGGTTTAAGATTTATGAGTAAAATAATGTCTGTGGTTAACATCATTTGAAGAGTTCTGTTCTTCAACAAAAATAAATGCACATAAATCTGAACCTTGAAACCACAAAAAAAAAAAAAAAAAGTTTCACGTGATGCGTCAAGAGTATAAACTCACGTTGTGGTCCTTATTTAGCAATATAATATCTATTTAGGTGTTTCGTACATTTCACGATTGAGGTATAATTGCGTGTACCTTTATAACACAACGTTAAAGAATTATATATATATAAAAAAAACGATATTACTCAGAAATCCAAAAGTAACCTTTATAACAAGCTCCAAAATGAACCTTTCTTAAAGGTGCAATGTGTAATATTTACATCGATCTATTGACAGAAATGCAATATAATATACATAACTATGTTTTCAGAGGTGTATAAAGACCTTACTTAATGAACCGTTATGTTTTTATTACCTTAGATTGAGCAATTTATATCTACATACACCGCGGGTCCCCTTACATGGAAGTCGCCACCATGTTTCTACAGTAGCCCTAAACGGACAAACTGCTCCACACGGCGCGTTTCGTCACTTTGTTGTTCTTGCGAATAAAACACTGACACAGTGATGAATTCATTGGAACATTGGACATTTCCAAACTGCTAGGCCTAATTCTCTTCCAGGTTTTAGGACTACTAAATGGCTCTATTGAAAAAAATGGAGCTCCTCCAAAGGCAAAACACAAAACAAGTGAAACTGATTTCTCAGATCTTTTATTGTTCAGGTTCGATCGCGCCTGAATGCTTCAGCTTCTTTAAACGGTATCATTTCGATACATGCCCTTGCAGCAATAGGCAACAACAACAATCATGATGAATAAACCTATGTGGCAACCCTATTTCTACAGAACATATACATGAGGAACGGCTTTTTTGGAGTTATTTTGCAACGTCATCAATCCTGAATTACAAACAGAGCTGGACTTCAGGATACATCCCTTATACACATGGACATTTGAATAACTCGTTAATCGTGTGTTAAACTTACATGACACTTTAGGGACTGATAAAATATTCCTATTGACTCGGTAGTAAATATAAACCATTGCAAAAACACACTTTAGCATCAGTTTATTTGCAGTCACATTTATTGTGATGAAAATTGCTCACAGTTGTAATGATACACGTTCATTTGAATGAATAATTTAATAAACAACAGAGACTGTTTTCAGGAAGTAATGCTTATTTTACAGTGAAATCAACAGAACTTGCTGCTGACATGTGCCTGACATACAGTGGGTACGGAAAGTATTCAGACCCCCTTAAATTTTTCACTCTTTGTTATATTGCAGCCATTTGCTAAAATCATTTAAGTTAATTTTTTTTCCTCAATGTACACACAGCACCCCATCTTGACAGAAAAACAGAATTGTTGACATTTTTGACCTTCTCCAGAGTGCTCAGGACCTCAGACTGGGCTGAAGGTTTACCTTCCAACAAGACAATGACCCTAAGCACACAGCTAAAATAACGAAGGAGTGGCTTCACAACAACTCTGTGACTGTTCTTGAATGGCCCAGCCAGAGCCCTGACTTAAACCCAATTGAGCATCTCTGGAGAGACCTAAAAATGGCTGTCCACCAACGTTTACCATCCAACCTGACAGAACTGGAGTGGATCTGCAAGAGGGAATGGCAGAGGATCCCCAAATCCATGTGTGAAAAACTTGTTGCATCTTTCCCAAAGACTCATGGCTGTATTAGATCAAAAGGGTGCTTCTACTCTAAATACTGAGCATGTGATATTTCAGTTTTTTTTTTTTAATAAATCTGCAAAAATGTCAACAATTCTGTGTTTTTCTGTCAATATGGGGTGCTGTGTGTACATTAATGAGGAAAAAAATTAACTTAAATGATTTTAGCAAATGGCTGCAATATAACAAAGAGTGAAAAATTTAAGGGGGTCTGAATACTTTCCGTACCCACTGTAGATGTGCGTGTCGTAGTTTTGTCAACCAACGTGGAAAATGGCAAAACACTGTAATAACACTGACAAAAACTCCCCCCCCCCATACATATTTAAATCTATCCACATAACTTTGTTATTTAGGATTATACACATAGACAAAATACAGAATCACATGTACATGTGTTGATGATAAATGGTAGATTTGTCTCTGGTTAGTGCACGGTATAATGCCCCTCTTATGAAAAGGAATATTATTGCATTTCTTGTATGATTTTTGTATTATCGGCAGTACTAGTGTAATTCGTTCGTTCGTTCGAGCGATGAGGTCTCTTCTTGGCTTGCAAATGAGTCTTGTAGAGGAGACAGATGCCCTGACACTCAGAAACATTGTGAAAACGCACTATACAGTTATATTGTTTGCAATGTTTTAACAAAATATATGTTTACTATTATTTGCATGTTGGAGTGCTACACAAAATGAGATAAAGCTTTGTAATATCATTTTCAAAAAAAAAAAATGTAAAAAAAAAAAAAAGAAAAAGAAAACAGTCCAGATCAACACATGACTTTTCTGAATATGGATGTGATTCATATCAAGAAGTTCAGGAGAAAACTTTGTAGGCTAAAACGAGCACAGTCCTGGCTCATATGTTTGCGTTTTTAGGGAACTCGTACCATAAGATTCACAAAATGAGAAAACTGTTCATAAAAGTACTTTTAAAAATATTGGTCACTGTTCGTAAGTAGTAAATGTTAACATCAAGTATCTTATGAAGTGATGCGGAGAATATTTCGACGCACAGACACTGAAAAAGCTGATAGAACTACATTTGCATCTTCTGTCAGAAATTGCTTCTAACTATTATGATATTTTAGCTATGCCAGCAAATTAATATTTATCATTTATGCATAACAAAAAAGAATGGATTTTATATAATAAACATATTCAGACAAGGAATTTCAATAGGATCTACTTTAAAAAATATATATAAAACATACAAAAAACACTCTACCCAGTTGAAAACAAAAGTAACCTTACATTTTTTAAAGTTCTATATATAGGTGAAACTACAATTTGACTACAATTGGACTGGAAAAACACACAACCCAACAATCCTCCTTGTGGGCGGCAAATTCAAACACACATATTCAAATGTTCGAAACAAACATCTCCATACACACACACATAAAAAAAATGTAAATATAACAAGGTGCCTTAGCACAGACTGGCACACACAGACCTACAGAACAGAAGCATTTAGTGGTGCTTGCAGTGTGGCACGATACAGAGTGTTTCGAAATACGTGAACTCACAAACTCGTCTCTCTATCCAAATCTGCCTCCTCCTCTTCATCACCTCTTTTATGTTCAATGGCAACTTCAACTGCTGAGCTGCAGAATAACAGAAAGACTCACATCATCATGGAGAAAAACAGACTTTGGTAGTCAAAAAGCTGATGAGAAACTGTGAACGACTAGAGTGTGCTGTTAAAACAAAAGAATACAAGCTGTTTTGTGTGAGCTCATTATTTACGATCAAAAGATTGATTTATTAGTGCTTTCAGGTGATTAAAATATTTAATTGATTACTGAAATTAATAACTAAATCATTCATATTCAAATTATTTAATATTTAAACATTTAAATAAGTATCATATTTAAACAATTTAAATATTAATTAATATTGAACATTTATTTCACAATTAACCTGTTAATGCATTTGTTTCTTTTTTTGGAAAAAAATAAATAAATGTGTAATTATTGTGTTGATGGCTCTCATAGCGGAACATATATGCATATGTATAATCATTCTAGACTTAAATTTCACCCTCTGTTAAACAGACCATATGAGTCTGATTAATAAAAAAAATAATATACTTGACCCTATAACACTTGCACTCAGTTCTATTTTTATTTAACTACTTGTTTTCTTCTGATTTAAAAAATAATTACCCTCTAACACTAGCATCCTCTATTCTTTTGACTTATTTTATTTATTTTTAAAAATTGACCCTCTAACACTAGCATTCTCTATTCATTTTCTATTATGCTTTTTTCTCTTTATTTATTATTAAAAAATTATAATAAAAACATGTACTGCGAGACTAACCGAGACTTGTCACAGCACTTACATATTATTGCTCTTTTGTTGGTTTTGATTGCTTCTATTGTTCTCTTTTGTAAGTGGCTTTGGATAAAAGCGTCTGCAAAATGACTAAATGTAAATGTAAATATACTACATACAGAATTTACTGAGAAAAAATATTGAGTTCCACAAGAGATTGTGTGTGTGTATTGGTTTGACCTACATTATAGGGCCAAAATTGGCTTCACAATGACTAACTGTAAATTATGAGAACATGCTAACTATCCCCTTAACTCAAAAGGCTAAATAAACATACTAAACAATTTTTTATTAAAAATGTAAAAAAAACAAAAAAAAGTGATTAGTTCAAATCAGCTCTGAGTATTCCGATTCACACAACAAAATGAAATGGTTATGTCAAATTAAATAAAAGCATTATCAGTGTTAAAACAAAAAAAGAAACAGCATGAAGTACATTTAATTAATTGCATGTGTTAACTTTGACAGCCCTATTTTACAGGTCTACCTGACCTCAGTGAGTTGAAGGAATAGTTCACCCAAAACTGAAATCTACTCAACCCTCAGGCCATCCAAGATGAATATGAATTTGTTTCCTCATCAGAACAGATTTGGAGAAATGTAGCATTACATCACTTGCTCACCAAAGGATCCTCTGCAGTGAATGGGTGCCGTCAGAATGAGAGTCCAAACAGCTGATAAAAACATCACAATAATCCACACCACTCCAGTCCATCAGCATCTTGTGAAGTAAAAAGCTGTTTGTAAGAAACAAATCCATCAAGGTTTAAATGACCTTTAAATCATAATTTCTGGCCAAAATAATCCATAAATAGTCCATAATCCCTACCTCCATCACCTCTAGTGAAAAATCCCAACTTGTCCTCTCACATCAAAATACACCAACATGAACTGTTTTTGCTTGTAAGGTGTGCTTGATGTGTATATATTTCTCTCCTGATATATGACTCATATTTTAGCTGGAACCAACAAATTACTTGTGGATTATTGTGATGTTTTTATCAGCTGTTTGGACTCTCATTCTGACGGCACCCATTCACTGCAGAGGATCCATTGGTGAGCAAGTGATGTAATGCTACTGTACATTTCTCCAAATGTTCAGATGAAGAAACAAACTCATTTACATCTTGGATGGCCTGAGGGTGGGCACATTTTAAGCACATTTAGATTTTTGGGTGAGCTACTCCATTAAAATTGTGCATGCGCTAAACCTCGACCTTTGACCTATCCAAAAAAATCATGCTTTTCCATGCATTTAACATTCTCAACAAATACACACAAACATGCACACAAAGCCTAAAATGCTCTGGAACAAAGAGCTTGAGTCTCACAATGTGATGCCAGTGTTTTTAGTAAGACGCCCTTTGTAGAACCTGGAAATGTTTCATTGTTGTGAAAGACGCAACGTTTTTTTTTTAGAAAAGGAAAAAAGGTTTGAACATGTAGGAAACATGAACCATAGCACCAAAAGATGGAGGCCAGACACCCACAGCACTAGTGTATATACAGTGATCGTGCACAGACGGGTTGGGTTGCGTCTTACCTTTGGAAATCAGCATCTGAGACATTAGGAGAGGGAGCTTATGAGTGACAGGGATGAAAAATTCAGTCATAATATGAGCCTGATAGTCACACTTCCATTTTAAAGAGAACAGCATGTTTGAGGAGTTCACTAATGGAATGACTTCATAATGTAGTGCAGAGCCTGAAGGATGCCAACTGGATGAATTAAAGATGAATCCACTTTATTTCTTTATCTAGGAATTTCACTTTATCCACTAAGATTCTTATTTAATTCTACTGGGAGCTGATTCCAAATTGGGATAAAAACATTTTAGCAATCCTATATATTCGTTAGCATTTTTTAAATAAAGCTGAAGGGGCTCAGATATGACCAAACTCTGATCTGAGAATGAAAATGTAGGCTTCTGGATCTTTTTAAAAGTAGGAATTCAGTTTAATGTTCCATAGGAGGAGTAAAACTGGACATGTCCCACTGTAACATAAAATACTGTGTATTTTTATTGTCCCAATGCATTGTTTGCAGGCGTGTGGTGAGATTAAAGTGATATGTTTGAATATCGTCATGTGTGCGAGAGAATATTCCATCCAAACCTTTTGGAGCTTTGATCTTTGTTGGTGCTGTCAGTGTTGAGGCCTTTCCAGATATTTCCAAAAGATGACTTTGTCATCTCATCTGAAATGTTGACTGTGGATGGATCGTCCCTTGATAAACGCAAACACATTTTTATGCATTTTTAACCTCAGACTATTGCTGTTATATCATCTATTTTGAAAGAAATTGTCCTTCAAGAAGAGAGGAGGCCATCTAAACATTTTTACAGAAATTAAAGACTGCAAGCTGTACAGCTCTATATGAAATATGTGAAATGAAATTACATTATATTACTATTACATTAAAAATGTTTCATAAAAAATAAATACACTACTGTTTGAAAGTTTGGGTAAGTATGAAAAAAATATTACAAAACAGTAATGTTGTGAAAAAAAATGACAATTTAAATTAAAGTTTTTTTATTGTAATGTATTTTAAAATTATTTATTCCTGTCATGGCAAAGCTGAATTTTCTGAATTTTTCTCCAGTGTCACATGATCCTTGAGTAATCATTCAAATATGCTGATTTGCTGCATATTGATGTCCAGTTGTGATACTTAGTATCTGTCATGGTTGCTACTGTGAGGAACAAAGGAGCGTGGAGACGACGGAGAGTATCAAGGGGAACAATCTTTATTTAACCAAATAAAGACTCACAGGAAGGAACACACACGTAGCACGGGGATTGACGTTAGACACCGGACAAAGGAACCAAGGAACATAACACTCTTTAAATTCATGACTAGAAGAGGGACTCAACGAGGAACACCTGAAATCAATAAACACAATCAACATGGGAGAAACTGGGTCATGGGGAGCACATGGGGAGCAAAACACAAGACACGGAACACAGGGGCAGTCCAAGGGCATGACATTACCTCCCCCTCCCGGAAGGCGCGTCCACGCACCTCATAAATTCCAAAGGGGAGGGGGGGTGGGCGCTCCGGAGGCCTCTAGGGACAGGCCTACACGGGACGGACGGCCTCCAGGGCGGTTCCCGTTCCGGGACCCATGGTGGATCAGGCAGTTCAGTGAGCCTTGGCAGAGCGGGCAGACTAGGGAGCCATGGCGGAGCAGGGAACTCCGGGGGCCATGGCGGAGCAGGCAGTCCAGGAGGCCATGGCGGAGCAGACAATTGAAGGGGGGCATGGCGGAGCAGACAGTACAGGAGGGCCATGGCGGAGCAGACAGTTCAGGAGGCCATGGCGGAGCGGCCTCCGTGGCCTTGGCCTGGCCTCTACGGCCCTCTCTGGGCTGGACTTGGGAACAGAGCCTCTTTCTGGCCTGGACGTGGGAACCACAGCCCTCTCTGGGCTTAACTTGGGAATAGGAGCCCTCTCTGGGCTGGACGTGGGAACAGAAGACCTCTCTGGGCTTAACTTGGGAACAGGAGCCCTCTCTGGACTTAACTTGGGAACAGGAGCCCTCTCTGGGCTGGACGTGGGAACAGGAGCCCTCTCTGGGCTGGACTGGGGAATAGTGGCTGCAGCCGACACT
>NW_015641018.1:1872541-1900221 GCF_001515625.1 Sinocyclocheilus rhinocerous
CGACACTGGAGCGGACTCAGGGGCTGGAGACGACACTGGAGCGGACTCAGGGGCTGGAGACGACACTGGAGCGGACTCAGGGGCTGGAGACGACACTGGAGCGGACTCGGGGGCTGGAGACGACACTGGAGCGGACTCAGGGGCTGGAGCCGAACACTGGAGCGGACTCAGGGGCTGGAGCCGACACTGTAGTGGACTCATAGACTCGAGCTAACAGCCTTTTCCTCCTTAGATTCCTCCCCTGGTTTGAGGCGAGGGAGAAAGCTACTGTCAGCTGAGGGCTTGGGAGTGAATTGGCCGGCGGGCTTGACAATGGAACGGCCGGCGGGCTTGACAATGGAAAGGCCGGTGGGCTTGAGAGTGCAGTGGCCGGCGGGCTTGACTGCTGAGCAGCCGGCGGGCTTGACTGCTGAGCGGCTGGCGGGCTTGACGTTGGAGTGTCTGGCGAGCTTGATGGCGGAGCGGTTCTGGATCGGGGCCAGACGCTCTCCAGACACCGGAGGATCCCTTCCCTCCAACACAGTCCAGTGGTGTCTGGGAGGTCCACAGGGCGATGGTAATTGGCCCCGATCCAGAACAAAGAATTCAGCGTCGCGTCATCCAACGCTGTCATTGCTGCAAGCCCGCAGAATTCAGGGAGAAGGGGTGCCGCTTACTGTATGCAGGTCCGGTGTTCTGTCACGGTTGCTACTGTGAGGAACGAAGGAGCGCGGAGACGACGGAGAGTATCAAGGGGAAAAATCTTTATTTTAACCAAATAAAGACTCACAGGAAGGAACACACACGTAGCACGGGGATTGATGTTAGACACCGGACAAAGGAACCAAGGCACATAACACTCTTTAAATACATGACTAGAAGAGGGACTCAACGAGGAACACCTGAAATCAATAAACACAATCAACATGGGAGAAACTGGGTCATGGGGAGCACATGGGGAGCAAAACACAAGACACGGAACACAGGTGATTTTTTTTCAGAATTTTTTGATTAATAAAAAGTTCGAAAGAACAGCAATTATTTGCATCTGTTTTATCAGCATTTATTTGAGCTTTTGTTACATTATAAATATTTGTATTGTAACTTTTGAACAATTTGCTGAAAAAAGCATTAATTTCTTTTAAAACTAAATCTTACTGACCCAAACCTTTGAACGGTAGTGTATGTTTTCTTAAAATAATAATAATAATAATAATAGTAAAATAATGAAATAAATACACACATACATAAGTAGGTAAATAAGTAAATAAATAAATAAGTGTGCTTTGTATAATATCTACATTAATTGGTCAAATTAATTATTCAATAAAATATTTCTTTCAAATCACTGAATCAATATAAATACTCTAACAAAGCTAGATTTAAGGGTTAGATTAGATAACAGCAGTTTGCCCATTTTACAGTGTACAAACAATTTTTTTTTTTCTACTTACTTAAAATGCCCCTCTAAGGGCACTTGTACAATTCCTTCATCCTCCATCAAGACACACTGATTCTCCTGAAAGTGAGAATAAAACATGTTGGTGACCTTTCCTTTTAAAACATTGTCTGCAGTGATTGGTCATTGCCGGCCAATAGCGTTGTTGCAGGCCGCGACCAATAGCAGTGTGTGATGGGGGGTGGTGGTACCTCTTGCTGTGCATCTTCCATTTTTTTCTTCTTGCTCTCGGGCATGAGGTCATCAAGCCAGCTGAGATCTCGCTTAGAGAAGACAAAATCCAACAGCTTACGGATGAACACAAGGGCTAAGACCTGCAAGAAAACACGCAGACATCATATGAGATACACACATATATTGCATACACACTCAAATATATATATATGTATATACTGTATATATATACTACACACACACACACACACAGTATCTATATAAACATAAACACACATCTTACCATCATAGGAAAGACTATGGCAGCTCTGGAAGTTTTGATGACCCAGAGAAGCACCAAGCAGCTGAGCTGGATAATGGTGAACAGGTGAACCTTTCTCAACGGGACGTGTCTCAGGTAGATAAAATCAGGCTGGTGTTTCGCCGGCATCCCAAACAACCTCAGACGATCAAAGAACTGAACGGCAAACACAAACACAACACTGTCAAAATTGCACAATGTCAATTCAGTGTCGTTAACAAAAAAATGAAAGCTAAAACTATTAAAGAATGTTTCTATATATATATATATATATACACACACACACAAACACAATATTATTTTAATCTAATATTCATATAATATATGAATATTAGATTTTAAAAAAACTAACTTAAAAAAGCAATGAAAATTAGAAATGTTGACTTGGCAGCTAACTGAAATAAATTAAGATGAAGTCTGGGTACTAAACATTATTAAAGCAAAAGCCTAACAATAAAATATTATAAATTAGTATATTATATTATTAAATAAATTATTATTATAAATTATTATAGATTATGAAATATTTAAATTATTAAACCATTTAATTAAATGATAAAGCTAAATGGAAATATTTAAATAAAATAAATTATTATATTATATTATGATATAAATTATTATTATAAATTATAATAAATTATTAAAATATTTAAATCAAATAAATCAAAAATTACAAAAGCACATAATATTACTAAAACAAACTCAAATGAAAACTGAGAATATAAAAAATAAAAGCTAATACAAAATATTAATAAATGCTATAATAGTATATAAACAATACTAAAATAACATAAGCCACTCCTACAAACATCTGAATAAACAACTATATCAAGCACAATATATGAATTCAGCAATTGCAGTACCTGTATGCCCCTGAGAGACGACGCTCCCATATAGAGGAAAACGCCATATAACACAGGCATTGGGATATGCTGAGGACAAAAACATAAAATAACAGCCATTAAAAATGACGAAATATCTCAAAAGTTTAATGCAAGCATCATGTGTTGATCACACTTGGTAGCCTGACTCAATCTGAGCCAAAGATCACTGACCTTCAGTATGGAGGTCATAAACACTGAGCTGCCCATAAGGACGAATATCATAAGGCCGGTGAAGCGCTGCTCTCTGATGCCCAAAAACTTGGGCTGTTCTCCAGGGGCAGAGCATTCGGACTCCAGCTTCAGGCTGTTCACGTGGGAGATTGACAGCACCGTCGCAGCCACGAACCACGGCAGGCCCATCAAAGAGCAAACGCCCAGCATCACACCCACCACAAACAGGTCCAGATGATACCCACAGCCTTTCTGTGGAGACACACGGACACAACAAAGGACATCAAGTCTACAAGAATATCTGCTTACCAAATGAAGCATATTGAGTAGGACTTAGCAATACACCTTCAGCTTGTGTTCCTTCCTGTTAATAATAACGGCAGTGATTTGTTGGTCCATGAAGATGAGGATGGTACACAGCAGAGCTGGGATGAAGGTCACAATAGTGGTCCACCATGGGTTTGGTCCTAATGGGCTGATGAGCCAGCCACGGTCATCTCTGGTTGGCTGTGAGAGATCATCTGATTAATTAAGTATTCATATGCAGAGGATAGATTTATGCAGAAATGTACAAATGAAAAGGACACATTACTTAAAAACCTTTCTTAACGACTCACTTTAAACTCATTAGGAACCTGTAGTTTGGGGGACGGGATCCCCAGAGCGTAGTCAATCAGAACCATAGTCAAGATGGTGATGAAAACAGCAAAATCACTGATAATGGCCCTCACCTGTTTAGAAATACACAAAATTAGAGTAAGTGCTAGAAAATGAACATAAATCTGTGAGCCTTAAAAATGTGAATGGCTTTGCAGTGCCTGTTGACTACTGGCCAGGTATAATGGGTCTAAATAAATTTTGATTATATTATATTTATTATATTATATTAATTACATTTTTTTATAAATATATAACTATATATTTATATACTATTTATATATAGATATATAAAATAAATATACATAGACATTATATTATTAAAGATAATTATTTGTATCTTAATATAATAAAATTAATTTTATTATATTAAAACAATAATAGTGATGATAATAATAATATTTTAATTATATAATATAATAAATATTTTAATTATATTACACTGTTATTTTTTATTTATGAAAATAAAGTTAAATAATTTAAAAAGAGACTTTGTTCAGACAAAACTTTCATTTGAATCAAAGTAATATTAAAGGGGTCATATGATGCGATTTAAATTTTTCCTTTCTCTTTGGAGATTACAAGCTCTTGGTGCATAAAGAAGATCTGTGAGTCACTGAAATGTATTAGCCCATATCTGAGCCACAGAAATGAGAGGAGCGTCTGTGGGAATGTTCGGGATGATACACTGGTTTTACCAGAAAGTAGTATGCAGTACCAAAAACTGTATGCAAATTTTCTGTATGTACAGGTGATCTATTATTTGTATATAAAAAAAAAAGAAAAAAAAAAGTGCAGTATACAAACCAGCTGAGTTTGTGTGGAACATACAATCCCACAATGCAATGTGCTTAATGATTAACGCATTTAACGTCCCCACCCCGCTCTGTACGACATTACATGGAATTGCTAACAAACATGATGCAGGACTACAACTGACTGTGTGATGTAGCCTCAGAGAATGCATTTATATGCCCATAAAATTCAAGAAATGAAAGGAAAAAAATGCCCCTGTATGGGTTTTTTTATATCACATGATGAAGTTTAGCGATATCACACGAACAAGAGAGCTGTTTATTTCCTGAATATCTGAACAAATTAATATGTGATATTGATTTAATACAACAGTACAATTAACAAGTTAATATTGTAACATTTTTGACACAGTATTGTCTGTTTTCACTAAATTTGGCCAATAAAACAGTTCCAAAACAAAGTTTTGTAGCTGAATAAATCCACATTTTCGAATAAATCGAGTGAGCCAATGATTCAGTGACTCCTTAATAAAGATCAAGTCACTAGCTTCGTTTTTGAATGAATCAACCATTTGAGCGATTCAGTTGAATGAATGACTGAATGACTCACACATTAAGACAGTGACTTGCCGCCACCTACTGGTGGCTTTAGTTTCATATTTAGAGTATGTTATGGCCACAATGCAGCCATTGCAATTAGATTAATTAATTGGCACATCATGTAATTAGATTAACATTTTTGGTAACACTTAAAGCAATAAGCCCCAAGAAGCCGTGGTTTACAGTGAATTTATAACAGCTAAGAGGTTTTTTTTTTTCTGTTATAAATTTACTGTAAACCACGGCTTCACGGGGCTTATTGCTTTTATAAAACGGTTATTCCATATACATAGTAAGGTTTCACAGAATAAAACAGAGTAAATAAAGTGTAATGATATAAATAAAAACAGTATTCTTCCACCAAACAATGTAGTTCCTCAGAAACAGTTGTGGTTCCAACAAAGTGGTTGCCGAGCAACACACAGAAGTAAACAAAGGTGTATGTTTGTAGTGTAATTTACAACAGCTTCGAACGCGGCTCAACCAATCAGAATCAAGGACCGGAATTATCTGTTTTATAAGTAGTTTTAATGTATTAATTATGCCTTGTAATGCACCTTATATTATAATGCATTGTACAATCTCATTAATAATTGTAACCACAGTTAATACATTATAACACTTATCAATTCATTGTTACACTATGCATTTTAAATTCAGTTATAAATATTTATAACAAGATGTAATGTATTACAACACACATTATGAATAATTATAATGCATTATACCCTTTATTAACCCTTTATAATGCATTATAGATAAAGGCATTAAGTAAAGTGTTACCTAATGTTTAACTGCTTGAGAGCCCTAGATATTTATTAGGGTTGCACGATAAATCGCATGCGATATTTAACGCGCATCTTGTCAGAAAGCCAGTTCTGGAATCAGCGGTAAATCTCCATCACGTGCGGGCTTTCACGTGGAGCAGCATTTACTACACAGAGCCGTTGTTCACAGACAAGCTGCGCAAAACATGCGCAAAATATGATCGTGGTTTTGCGCAGCTTGTCTGTGAACAACGGCTCTGTGTAGTAAATGCTGCTCCACGTGAAAGCACGCACGTGTAGAGATTTACCGCTGATTACAGAACCGGCTTTCTGACAAGATGCGCATTAAATATCGTGCGATATTTATCGTGCAGCCCTAGTTCAAGTCATGTCAGAAAGATCGTATTTACGAGTTAAACGCACATGCCACCACAAAGTCATAATTATGAGTGGGAAGCTCTGAGCATTCATTAAGCCCTGACTTTCCGAGTTGAAGGCAAGTCAGTGAGAAAATATGGCAGACACAATAGGAGCAGAGTCTTTATTGACTGTAAATTTGTTGGAATTAACTTTTTTCATTTTCAATAAAACTAGCTAAGCCTCATGTATAATTTCTTAAAGATGAGTTTAAAAAAATCAAAAAGCGAAATTTTTGGTCGAAAATGTATGTCGCCATCTTTGCTCCAACCAAAGTAGCTTAAATGCACCTGACATTTACGAATTCCCAACTCGTAAATACAAACTTCCTAGGAGGATTTTAATGCACCAATAGTCGCACTCACCTTAACATCCAGGCCTAACCAGTCAATATCAGATGCAGTGATGTTTTTTTCCTGCCAGTAATTCAGTGTGGCATTGCTGGGCTCTTCAGGCACTGTGCACACACACCTGCAAAACACACATAAATACATCACAATATTTAACACTGAAAACTTTATCAACATGTACAACTGAATTTATAGAAGTGACCTTGAGGAAGATCGATGTGTTTGTGTGTCAGTACTCACGAGTACTGAGTGAGCTGGTTGAGGTCATTGTGCATGTTGAAAGGGTACGTCTCTCCCAGATGAATGAGTTTCTCCAGAGCCTCGTAGATGAAAATGATGCAGATGAGGGAAGCGAAGGCTTCCTCTGTGAATCGTGTGATGTAACACACCAGTGAGCTGGCGTCTGTGACAACCAGCACAAGACACATAAAGGCCGTCCACAGACCAATACACACGCGTAAGGAGAGGTAGGACAAATCATACTCTCTAAGGAGAAAAACACAGATAAAAATTAGTCTTTATTTTATGGTAAAATTATGAAGGACACCTTGGGGGTGAATTCACTAAATAGTGTAGCACTAGTGAATTCCCCTGAACTGACTGAAAGAAATCTAAATGCTTAGTGCAAATTAAAGGAGTCTCACTTGCAGAATTTGAAGAGGATTTTCTCAAAGACCAAGACAGGTCCCGTGCTACCCAAGATAGTGAGGGGCTGCCCAGCAAACAAAGAATATGCTATACCCGTCATAGAGGCTCCAAACAGAGACTCTATTGCACTCTAAGAGAGAAATGGGAAGAACAAATCATCAGTCACATCATAATCAACCCATCAGTTTTAATATTCGTTTTTGCACGTGTCCTTACTATGCGTCCTTCTGTAGCTTCTCCCAGCAGACCTCCGAAGGTGATAACAGGAGACATGCAGGCGCAGTACAGGAAAAGGAAGGAGGCGAGACATTGCAAACTGATGGCATCTGTGTAATCTGACAGGTACTGAGGAGCCTTACGCTTGATGTCCAGAAAAAAACCGCCAAAAAACCTGACAATCCAAACAAAAGAACACCTCTGAGATCCAGTTCCGTGATATACAGAATTCATGAACACTAAAATATATGGACAGTACATATTTGCAGATTACTCACTTCCCTGTGCGCTGTAGCTCTGGTCCTCCGTGGCCTCCGTGCTCCTCGGCCTCCCCCAGATCAGCCCCTCCATTGGCCAGAGGAGGAACCTTCCGTTTCTCCTGCAAGATGGAGACACAGAACCAACATTACTATTGATCTCAGACCGGAGATAAAAATATGTCTATTCCAGTTAGTGATGCACTAAAATGAATGAATATGTAATATAGCTCATATATTTAGCAAAATGTTCCTCTCTAGTGTTAATTGTTCTAGCTGAGTTTATGGACAATGAATAGCTTTCCTGAGGTAAATGTAACAATATGTGACATTGTTTACAAGCTGTTTTATTGACGTCTTTCCATTGTTATAAGACTGATTGAGTGATTACATGAGACATTATATATTTTAGTAAGTTGTACTATTTCTTTCAACATAACTTCTAATGTTCATTCATGATTATACTGTGCTATAATAACTAGTAGTGAAGAGATGATCGGTTCGGTCAATAATTTTGGCCATCGGAAACTGTTTTTTTAACCGAAAAACTATTTTTGGTTGAATATTTTTGGTTGCTGACATTTCTGTGCATCACTTATTCCAGCATTTGTGATGAATCATTGCATGGAGTTTGAGAACTCAGTCACCTGTGAGGGCACGTTTTTGGGCGGCTCTATTCTGATGGTAGGATCCCACTCGCCTGGGGGCAGCACAGTCACCTGATCCAAAAACTCATCGATTCCTGCCACAAGGTCAGAACGATCCTTTGCTTTATAAGCTACATCATGGAACACCTGAAGAAAAGACCATCAGGTGAAATTAGCATACATAACAGCCTGCTGCCTATAGTATATCATCATATATAGAAATAAACACAGTGTTGTCCATAGTACTGACCTCGTCTGTCATGAGCGTGGCAATTGAGCGGCCAATCTCATGGTACTGAGGCCCTTTCCCCATTGGCCCCAGCAGAATAAAGAGAAACCTGCACAATGACATAGGACTTAGTAGTGAACTCTGAGGCACACCGCTCGATAAAATGAACTTGACCAACCGAGACATTAATATGTTTCATGTTTTTTGTGCTCAGATCTCTCTGCTCTTACCTGGTGGTGATGGGGACCTCTGCCAGGCCATTGAGCAGCACAGCGGGGGATAGACGGATGAAGGCCACCACAGGTTTCTCTAGAAACTCCAGTTCACCCACCAAGATGTTGGATGCCTCAGCTCCGGGTGGGATCTTCTTCATGAAGTGGAGGTCTATCTGCAGACACAAAAACATGCTTCCTCAGCAACACAACTTTTTTTAGCATGCTTATAAAGCACAGTGTTGTCCCTAAATCTACCTGAATCATTTCATGTTTTATTTATCATTATTTAAACAATTTTATTTAATTAAAGGAGTCTCTTATGCTCACAAAGGCTGCATTTATTTGATCAAAAATACAGTAAAAACAGTAATATTGTGAAATATTATTCTGATTTAAAATAACTGTTTTCTATTTTAATGTATTTTAACAGTGAATTTATTTCTTTGCTAGCAAAGTTGATTTTTCAGTAGCCATTACTCAAATGGCTCCTTCAGAAATTATTCTAATATTCTGATTTGATGCTCAAGAAACATTTCTTATTGTTATCAATGTTGAAAACAGTCATGCTTCTTAAATTCTGTATTTAAATCATGATGCAGTTTTTAGGGTTTTTTGATGAATAGAAAGTTTAAAAGAACAGAATTTATTTGAAATAGAACTCTTTTGTAACAATATAAAATTCTTTACTTTGCTGAATAAAAGTATTCATTTCTTTAAAAAAAGCTTTTGAACAGTAGTGTATATTTGTATATTTAAGTTCCAGAATAAGATTTATTACTGTCTGGAAGGTGATTCTTACTTTGCTGAAGTCAACAGCACTGTTCTCACGACTGCCATCCGCACGTCCTTCTGTAGTGGTGGGCTGAGCCTGAGGAGACACCATCTGACCTGGAAGCAGTGCAGCAATCATACAAAACAGAGAAAATAAATAAGAGACCATCATACAACAGATTCAATCATTTTAAAGAAAGACAGTGATGTCACGGTCATGGAGATTAAGACCTACTGTAGGTACACTTACCTGGTTAAAAATAGTTGAAAGGAACATGTTAAGGAGGCCGATTACAAACATCTTAACCTTGTCTAAATCTAATTCAAATTTAAAAACTAAATCAGAAGCAGAAACAATTAGATGAGGTTGGATATGTAAAAGTCTACTACAAATTCCAGTACTACTTCCTAGGTGGTTAAACGCAAAGCTAAGTGGTTAAATGCTACACTAACGCTATGTTTATTGTTGGTTAGAGCATTGATATGGAATACCTAAATAACTGTATAAACAGTTGGTAATTACCATGATACATTTGCAAGTCCACCATATTGGAAAGGCCAAGATAATACAGATGCAAATGAACTGACATGGTATCATTCTGTGATATCTAGATATTCCATATCTATACATTAAGGTACAGTCACATTTAGTGCTGTTCGCGAAATTTTGTGAGCAAAATCCAGTCAAACATGCTCAGGAATTTCTTGTGAGGGAAAAAAATTGATGTTCCACAGATGTTCCATCAGATTTAAGTTGGGTCACACAAATTTGGGTAACACTTTACTTGAAGGGGTGTGCATAAGACTGATATGACACCTTCATAATCATGACATGACACATGTCATGAATATGAAGGAGGTTTTATGCATGTTTATGACAACTGTCATTAAGTGTCATTCGCTCAGTTATGTCATTTTTAATGCAAATATGACATTATTTGACCTAACCCCAACCTAACCCTACCCCTAACCATAGCCCATAACAAAGACATCTCAAACAATGTCATCTTTGCATTAAAAATTACATAACTGAGCGAATGACACTTAATGACAGTTGTCATAAACATGCATAAAAACCCTTCATATTCATGACATGTGTCATGTCATGATTATGTAGGTGTCATGTCATGATTATGAAGGCGTCATGTCAGTCTTATGCACACCCCTTCAAGTAAAGTGTAACCCAAATTTGCAGCATTGACCAACAGAAAGCTGTTTGGTTTGACGGTAACTTCTACACTATTAACAATGGACCTTTTTTGCTCTCGAAATTTCACTAATGTGACTGCACCTTTAGAGTACAGGCGAATCTATGATCATATTGCCTGATGTTGTCTCTTCTTCAGGGTCAAGGGTGGGGATAACGTGGTAGCCATAAGGCGGGCTTAGTCGTTTGCTGAAGGGGATGCAGTGTTTTTTGGGCCGGATGAGGGGGTTGTCTGGGGCAGGAAGGGCAGAAAGGGATGGATGGGGTTTATGGGGAGCTGACAGACACTTGGGACAGCGGAGGGACCAGGCTGGACATAAGAGCACCTGTCTGTTTCTCACACTGTGGCTGAACCTAGACCAGAGAGAGGAAAAGGAACTGGGGGGTGATTGGGTCGTGATGATAACTGGGACACACAGACAGACACACCATCAAAAAGGATGATAAGACAGATGCATGGCAAAAGCAGAAGAATGCATTTGCTGGAGCGTGTGGAGCAGTACCATTCTTATCCATGGAGTGCGGTTCGGATTGCTTCCTGCCGATATCTGCGAAAGAGCGTACGATGGGGATCCGGTTAGCCAGTTTCTTCTGGTTCTGATGGTGGTGCTGTTTAAGGAGAGCATTTCGGATTTTCTTCCTCACCTCCTCTCCCAAAGAAACTGACATCTCGTGCTGGTCCAAAACCAGATCTAAAAAATGTAAAACAATGAATAAAGCAAATTATAAATGATATACACTACCATTTTTTTTTGGAAGAAATTAAAAGCCGGGACACATTATATTGATCAAAAGTGACAGTAAATTAGTGCTGGGCGGTATGACCAAAAATGTATATCACGGTATTTTTCAAAATTATACTGGTTTCACGGTACATGACGGGGTTTTTTTTTCATGCATGACCGGGTGTTAACCATATTTTCTACTGATTGTGACGCATTCCGAACGTTGTTTAAGCGACATACACTTGTATTGCGGTATTTTAAAAATTCATATCATAACAAAAATAAACACCGGTATTCGGTATGAACCGGTATACCGCCCAGCACTACAGTAAATACATGTATAATGTTACAGAAGATTTCTAGTTCAAATAAATGCTGTTCTTCTCAACTTTCTTTTCACCAATAAATCCTGAAAAAATATATCATGATTTTCAAACAACAACAAATCAGCAATTTATTTAAAATAGAAATCTTTTGTAACAATACATGTGTTTACTATCACTTTTTATCAATTTAGCATATCCTTGCAGAATAGGACAGTTAATTTCTTTAAAAAAAAAAAAAACATACTGACCCCAAACTTTTGAATAGTAGTGTATGTTGTTACAAAAGATTTCTATTTTGAATAAATGCTGTTTTTTAACTTTTTATTCATTAAAACATAAAAAAAAAAATAAAAAAAGTATTATAGGTTCCAAAAAAATATTAAGCAGCACAACTGTTTCCAACATTGATAATAAATCAGCATATTATATTATTAATTTTCCCAAAAAAATGTCCCTGCTTCTTTGTGTATCCTCTGCGTGCGTGTGTGCGTGTATTTGTACCTCGCCGTCTCTTTCCATTCCGCATCCTCTCCCTCTTTCAGGCAGATTTCGTCCAGCTCTGTGAAGAGAGCGTGAGGAATGTGTTCCTCGTCATCCTCCATTCCCAGCAGGAACTGTACACGCTGAGACGGTGTGTCTGCTACAGAAATACAGAGACACATTTTATTATTTATCTCTGTCCTTTTTGACTCAGTCAAGTTTTCATTTATCCTTGTAGAGTGACAGACTTACTATATGAAGGTGATTCTCTGCCATCCTCGGTTCCAGAGTCTCTCTCCCGTGACCTCTTCCTGTGGCGATGTCCATGGTGACGATGCCGTCTGTGTGACCTCCGACCCAGTGGTACATGCACCCCAATGTAGAGGGTACGGTGGCCTGCCAGGGACAAACAGAAGAGGCCAGCTATCACAAAATGTTCTAAACAAAGTAGCTATAGGGCACTACAGTGATAACGTATTTTTTGTAGGCCAACCCAGAAGTTAGCATCAATAGGATTTATCCACTGGCTTCTGGATTATTGCAGAAAAAGAGCTTTGTGCACAACAAAAGTTTATCATTCTTACACATTTTGTTCATTAAGATCTTCACAAATGAACACAATATTACTTATAAAACATCTTTTTTTGAATAAGTTGGAAAGTTTGAGTTAGAATGGTATATAAGAGCGCAATTATTAACACAACGAGGCTGTGAAATCAGTAGCTTTCCTGTTCAGCATACTGATGTTTAATGTATAGGGATACATTACGCACGACGCATCCTGAGCCGGTTGAAAATCGATGAAAATATTTGACAATACAAGTCAGTTGATAAATTTGGGGCTGGGGGGTTTTATGAATGCATCTCTGAGGGGAACTGACTGTCTTCAGAAACGTTTAGATGGTATTTTCTTTTCATCTTGCCTCCCTATAATGCATATTAAATTAGTGTTTATAATCGGAGTGCTGCCTTGTTTACAGCGGTAACCAAGGACATGCTATATTCCTGTTGTTCCATAAGCGCCACCTGCTGTCAGAGAGAGAATCTGCGTTCTCATTCAGCCCGTCTGCTTTTATAGTTTTATGTAGCATAATTTCAGAAAGCTAAAGTCAGACGACTCTGTTTTTGCTTCAAATGCATTTTTTGTACAAGAGGAATTTTTTGCTGGAAAATGTGGACATGCTGATATTTATTTTTTAAATAATAAATAATAATAATGTTTTTTAAAAACATGTAAAAAATTTTTTTTTAAAAAGCTATAAAAAACCTTTAGTTTGTTTATATGAAGATATTTCTTCTATTTGTTTTAGTTATTTATTTATTTATTAATTTATTTATTTATTTATTTGATTGATTTGGGATTTGTTTAAAATTTTCTAATTATTTTTGTTATCTGACAATTTATTTGACAAGATATTTCTGTGCCATTTTGCCAAAGAAAACATGTTGTCTTAATTACTGTTACTGTCACTGGATGCTTACAAATTTCCACGGAAGAAAGAAAGCCATGTAGTTCTTAATCAACATGAGAGCGAGTAAATCATGACAAAATATTTTTTGGGGTGAAATGTTCCTTTAATAAGAAATACTTCCTTTATTCCTCAATCTTAAAGTGTCTAGCAGGTGTAGAAAGCTGTTGTGCAAGATCCAATCTCTGCAGTCATATAATCAGATTCGGCGGTTCTGTACTTTGTATTTCTGTTCTTGTTTACGGTCTCAGATTAAACTATAGCATTAAATCCCTCTCTCACTCTCTCCCTCCAGCTCTCTGAACTGAGACGCACTCTGACAGTGTGTGTCTGTGGGGAGAGAGCACATACGTGTGCTTGTGTGCTTCCAGCCCTGGGCACTGACACAGAAAAGCCACAAAACAGACCTTTACATCACGACTTAAGTGTGTGAAGCAGACAGATGGCGATCAAAAGCAGAACAGAAATATGGTCCATGCTGACTGTGTCTTCTGAATCACCTCATCACTTTTTAATATCACCACCGTCTCACTCTTTAGAAATACACACTCTAATGAGCTTTAGTTTCACTGGCTCACTCAGTCGTGCAATTTAGCATCTAAATAAGTGATAAAGACCTCCAGGGCTGAAACAAACACACACACGTGTGCTTTTATCTCATTACCTTCACTGGTATCTTCCCCCATCAGCCTTGAGGTGTGCGTTTGTGTGACCATGTTGTACTTCATACAAAGATGAATCACTTCCTTTCACATCAGTGAAATATCCTCTAAACACCACAATTCAGAGCAGTTACAAAGACGTAGATAAAATTCAACTCACTAAAACTGAAAAAAAGACACTTTCTCTCCAATTGGGGGTCTTTATATAGGGTTAAGTAAGGATGGGGATGAAACAGAGAGGTTCTTTAGGCACAGACACTCTCTGGCTCCAAGTGTGTGTGTGTGTGTGTGTGTGTGTGTGTGTGAAGGAGCTGGAATGAAATGTTTCTCTAAATGGAATATTTCCTCAGGACTAAGAACAGCTAATGTCAAACAGCGGATTTATTTCCTCTCTGCTTCTCTGTTGTCTGAAAATTAGGGCACCATTCTACAAAAACTTTGAGAGCCTATGTTTAAAGCATGCCAAATGTCTGTTGAAAGCAAATTTGGTGTACAACATATGCTCTTCTGGAGCTAATGATGTTTAGAATCAACTTTATGCTGCTTTAGTAAATAATATTGGGATAGTAAACAAAAACTATATGCACAAGAGAAAGCAATTCATTGCTATTGGCTAGACAGTGTTAGCTTTAATAATCTAATCTAAAAACAACACAAATTCAGGCCTAAAAAAAGAAGGTGTACGGTCCTAAGAATTTCACTTATTAATTTCTATGTATTTGCTGCAATTTTAGCTAAGGTTTAGAAACGTTCTACTGCTTTAAGATTTGAGTAACATGATGCACACAACAACAGAAAAAAGCTAAAAATGGAATATTATAAATATATTGTGTTTTTATATAATGTTTTTAAAGTATAATTGAATTGAATTTTTAAATATTAATGCATCAGGCAGTGTGTTTGACTCCCAGGTTTAGAGTGTGTGTTTAATAAGCTTCAATTACCTTCTAGCTCCTCTTTCTCGAAATTTGTGTTGAGCATGGACCGAGTCCCGCCCCTGTCCAGCACAGCTTCCTCATCGTTTCTCTACAAAACAGAACACATTTATTAAACACAGTCACACATACAAATTAATTCTCTTATAGATGATAACTAACAGATAACATCCTACAATCTATTCTATGATATACAGCAAAGCATATGGCAAGCAGAGCTTCACACATACACATATAAACACATAGACAGTACTGTTCAAAAGTTTGGGGTCGGTAATAATATTATTAATATATTTTAGAATGTAGTTTATTCCTGTGATGCAAAGCTGAATTTTCAGAAGCAATTACTCCAGTCTTCAGTGTCACATTATTTTTTTTATATAAAATTATAAATGTTTTTACTGTCAATTTTGAACAATTTAATGCATGCCAAAGTTCTGTCATGAAACTCTATCCACCTTATTTTTCCCGTTAGAGCGGCTGCGGCCATTTGTAAACTTAATGTGTCTGACTTCCGGTGTCATCCGCTTTCAGCTATTTTTAGCTGTACAAAACAGCTCATTTTGCGGCTTGATATTTCAAACTGGTGTGTCTTACCATATTATTTTAATGTATTATCTTAATTATGAACGCACTGGTTTGTAGTGCAAACAGTTTTGCCGTTTACTGCACTTTGTTATTCTTCTCATTATTTCCCTACAGCGGCTAATGAACCGGAAGTCTCGCACATTGATAGAAAAAGGCTTACTTCCGCATTGAAAAATAAGGTGGATATGGCGCAGTCCGATAGTTTCCAACTTAATCTGACATAATGACATCATTATTCACATGACGCAGCAGCCAATGAGCCTGCTGCTCAAAATTCAAATACCCAGCTAGTGCTTGCATTAGCAGCTGCAGCTCGTTTCAGAAACCCACCTCCTTCCCCAGCTCCACTTATTATTTCAAATATCAGTATTCAGTGTGTTTCTCTTTTTTTTTTCAACATTAATTATGCATTTATAACTGCAGGTTAAATGTATTCATGTCCTGCATTAAACAGTCTGTGTGAATGCATCTAAATGCCACTTCAGATGCAGATTCAGATTCTGATTAAATTTAGGAATTTGACACAAAAGATGCTGCATACATTTAATTAGGTTAGAAAAAAAATTGTATAAAGGTAAAAATGCCTATAAAAGCTAAAAATCTATTTAAACTTGTTGCAAAAGTTAATTTCTGTTACTGCTGCAAACGAACCACCGCACAGAATATGAAGAATATCAAAAGCTTTGGGAGTCAGCTGTCCATGGCAGTCCTAAACCTGCCAAAATACCAGCACAATAACATGCTCAGCAATTATCGTTATCGACAAACTTCCAAAAAATATTGCGATATCATTTTTTGTCATTATCGCACACCCCATATCTGAATATGCCTACTTCCAAAGCCCATGTTTTACTCCTATTAAATGCCATACTGTGGCAATAACAGACCCTTATTCCCTCTCACACCACCAATAGATGATATCCCAAAATAAGCAGCCGTCTGCCTGAGCCTAACCTTAGCAGACAGTTTCCATGACAACTAACGTGGCCTGCCGCTAGTTGTCCTCAGAACATAAATGACATTGTTTTAGTCCCATGTAAAGTCAAAGACTCACCAGCCTGTGGCTCAGAATCTAGATCAGCCACAGTCCAGTTTAGATGGAGAACTCATTCATACACTTCAGCAGCTTGCACATAATCAGTTGCACATCTTTAGAGTGACATGGCTACGGCCCACAGCAGAAGTGAAGCCATTAATTTTAAAGGCATAGATTAGATAACTGTGAGATGATCCGCTTGTACCTGAGCGGATGGTATGGATGGACGACATTCAGGGTCCTTTCAGCAAAACACGGGTTTCTAGGACCATTTAGGCTGAATGAGATGTGGATCACATGGGAAGAGATTATCATTGTGTGCTGGAACATCCTACACATACATATGAGCATCCACGTGAGAGAGCCAAGGGGATCATGGGAGAGGCCAGAATATGCTGCAGGTTTGGTTGGTTTGACCACAACAGTGCATAAATGAGGAAGGGAGGCATCACACTGTTCCTTGTTAACCCTCAAACAGGTCATCCTACATGGATGAAACACTCATCACTCTTAATTTCTCTAGGTTATAGTGGTACTGATTAACTCCAACTATATATTTACATTCTCCAAAAAAAAAAAAAAAATTCTAGCGGTGCTTGGAATGCAAAACTTGCCAGTAAAATGCTAAGCTATTGGAAGTGGTTGCCAGGGCATACAAAGTGTATGGTGTGAGTTTCTTAAACATTGCTATGTGTTTGCCAGTGCTTGGTAGTAACTGATTACATGTAATCTGGGATTATGTAATCAGATTCCAAAAATGAAGTACTTGTAATTAGAGTGTTACATTTTAAAATGCTCGTAATCAGATTACAGTTATTTTTTATGGAATACATGATTACATGTTAGTCACACAAGAGCAGTAATTTATTCATAATTTATAGATTCTCCTTCATTATTCTTTTTATCTCTTTAAAATTTTCCTTTCTAAAAATCCTACTGTTTCATATCATTTATAACATTTAGTGATGGTAAAAATTTACCATCACTAAAATGACAATATTGTTTATCGTTATTATTTCTGGGGCAATATGTCGCCTAGCAAAAAGTAGTTATTGTGACAGGCCTATATGTTACTACAGTGTGTGGTTTCAGAATGTTCTGTATGGTCTTCAGCATGTTGCTATGTGGTTGCTAGGTAGGGCTCTATGAAATCAGTTTTATTTTTTCCCAAATTCCGTTTTATTTTTTTCCAAGTTTTTTCCGTTTTCATTTTTCTGGATTTCATTTTTTTTTTTTTTCATTTTAATATTTCTAGAGTCATTAAAAGGAAAAGAATACGCTCAAATGAGCATGTTCAACTGCCATTAAAACCAAAAGAAAAAGAATTGTGCGTGCATGACACGTGAGAACCAGTGAGGTCTGATTTAACGCCTCACACACGTTTGAGCTTTCATTTTCAATGTATCACGGTTTTAGAGTCACGGTTTCGGTACGGTTCAGTATGTGCTATGTTTAGGGAAAAAACGATACTATCAAATAAGAATAAAGAAAATAAGAATAATCTATCTAACTACATGCAACAGCACAAATAAATACAATATAGAGTAAAGATACAAATAAAATTAAAGCTGCAAGCAGCGATGAAAGGGCCCTCGCACCCGGGCTCACCGCCACCCGGTGGCTTTTGGAAAAGAGCAAAGAGTGGGCAATATGCATTTAAAGTGGTAAATATAAGAGGAATATGTCAAAGTCATTTATATGCGCCAAACTTCCTGCTGCCAGCTGGTGGCGCTATGATTATAACTGGACGTTGGCATATAGATGTCTTCAGGCCAAGACTTTTATCAAACATGTGAAGTCTGGTGCAGATCTCGGGCCCTAATAAACAGTGATTTTCAGGTTTTTTTAGGTAGGTCTAACATTAGATTTAATCGTAACAATATTTTAATGTAAAATAGCATTGCATATTTTACTGTATAAATTAAAGATTAATCTTTATTAAAGTTACAAAAGCTATTCAATCAAGAGCAGTGAGTGATTTCTTTGTTGTTGTTGTTTGATTAATATTAAGAAAGTGCTGTCACTTTAAGAGAATGCACTGATCCAATGCACTGATTCAGTATGTTCAGCCAGCTTGGTCTGTTATAGGATACTTACCAAGACAGGCAATTTGACATAATTTTTGTGTGAATTTGTCCATTCAAACATGATACTTCAGAGAGAGCTTAATATTTGCGCACGTTCTGAGGTGCGGGTTTGCACGCATTGGACAAGTGCACGCACAAATCTTCTCACTGCGTGCACAAGTTCGTGTCCTCTGGCTCTTAAATGTTTAAACTGGCCAAGCTTAAATGAGTTTAGTTTAAACACAGATATCAACGTGTGCTGTTCAGGTCTCACCTGTGCATGCACGCTATCAGCACGATAACGGAATAAATGACTGCTCATATTCCAGCATTCGCATTGAAAAAGAGTGAATGGTTTGTCCACGTTTTTTTTTTCCATCGCTGTTGTTGTAACGTATTTGGAAGCCAGAATGCGCATCCATCAACAGAAACATACATTAGCCGAACCCTGTTTGTTTTACGTGTTATTTATAACAAACCATATTACAGATGCGTTGTCAAATTTAAGTTGAACCGCGGTCCTAGTGCGTGCCGAACCGTGTGTGGAGAACCGTACGGTTTTGATTTTTTTACCGAGAAATGTTCCACCCCTAGTTGCTATGGATTGCGTCTTGCTTTGGATTTGACTGAAAGACTGTCATTCTGACAGCACAAGTTTCATGCTTTCTAATCATATCTCCACTTTTTTTTACCTTTATGGTGCAATTATTCAGCTTTTTTGTATAGAGCCTATTTAAAATGCAAGAACTTTACATCAGTAGTCCCATATTCTACCAATGTCTTTATACAGTATGTGCAGATATAGACATAGAGAAAGTGTATCTTGTATATGTTTACACACACACACACACACACACATAAACATATATACATATATTACATTTACTCTCTGGACAACTCTGTATACATTGGATTGATTTAAATAACTTTAATGTAATTGAATTGTGCATCAAACACTAGGAACATACAAGTATCGGATCGGGAATCGGTATCAGCAGATACTTAATATTCAATGACTCGGATTGGATCAGGGCAAAAAAAAAAACAACGTGATCGGGACATCCCTAATCAAAAGCATCTTTATTTAATTGATTTTATTAAAAAAATATATTATTATTTAATTTATTTATTTCCCCAGTTTTATGTATTTACATTTGCCTGCTAAATAAATTCTGTTAAGTCATTTTTCTGGTAAATATTCCTTAAAAAATAATGTTGTAATTAAAATGTTATTAGCAGTAGGCCTAGTAGTAGTACTATTACATTAAATAATATATTTCTGTTACAGTTTCTTCAAGCTAAACCAAACTTTTATTTTGACGGGTGGCTGTGAAGACCTTTAAGTTTCTGTTTGTATGTGATATGACAATAGTTTTTCTCAAATGAAAGAAAGTTGCTAGGATGTTGTGGGTGGTTGCATTTTTAAATGCAGTTACTATGCAGACTCAGGGCTGCACCCAATGCGTTAAAGCACAGCATTAGTAATAGTGATGCTTGACTAATAAAAGAAACTATCTCAGAGCATCACTGCCTCGGTGACTCATTTTTCTTGAGCTGTGATGCGTGCATGTGTGTGTGTGGCCACACTCATGAGAGCGAAGGAACCATAAATGGGAATCCAGGGTGATCTATATAGATAACCATGGCAACTCAGCCCAGCAGGCTCATGGGAAGCTCCATTCAGTCTGCCTGTGATGTCATCAACATGAGCCCTAATCTCTCCATCTTGTTCTTGGAGGGAGAGATGAAGGACACACGTGCACACAGATATTCTGATAACTCATTAACACGTCTGTCGCACACGTCATTAGTACGACACATAACAACATAGAGACTTGGAGGGGAAAAAAACTGTTTGACGGAGATAACACCTGTGCAAACATATGAAAACACACACGCACACACACACATGTTCACACCCACTTGTGTGTTCAGACCTCACTAATGAAAGATAACAGTGTGTCCCACAGGCCTGATTCTCTTTATATTAATAAGCAGCTTCCTGTCTGCAGCTGAGGTGTGGCATTATATCTGAGATCCCCCACGTTCATCATCCCTAATCTTTCACACTTCGTTTCTTCTTTATCCATTTCCTCTCTTTTAGTGTTGTCAAAAAGCTCGGTACTTCGGTACCAAGTCGGTACTAAAAAAATGAAAACGTTACGGTACCCGGTTCTTGATGCGCTATCCGAAAGGTGCGCAGATGCGCTCTCTTCATAAAAGCATGGAGACATGGCGATTATTTGATTACAGCCGTTACTGGGGAAACCTCTATCTCTCCCGCTCTACAAGCGCCTCCTGCTGGCAGAGAATGAATTTGCATATATATGCCGCCACAAATAGAGTGCAAGTCTGTGGGAAACACCGCTTATGTTATGAATATTATTCAATATTTTAATTTGAATGTCGGATTGATATAGTAGATAGAGTATAGAGTGATAGAGTAGTTAATCGTTAGCATAAGTGCGGCTAACGCTAATATAATGAACATTAGAATGAAGTTTCTTTATTAACTATTTAATGCTCCTATAACTTTTATTATGGTAAAAAAACAGGAGGACATGATGATATTTACTATTTTTACACACCAGAGGTAAAATATGCTAAAATATGCGTGTTAGAGAATGTACAAATGGTTAACATTGTTTGTGTCATATCAGTCAGAAAAGCAGTTCTGGGTTTTTTGTTTTTTTTTAGCTAACTTAGTTAGTTGTTATTCTTGGCTGATTAACTCTAGAAGGTTTTAAAAGCCCTTTAAAATTAAATATGTACACAGTTTGGATTAAATGAAAGTATAGTCAAATTTTTTAATTAGCATGTTTTTGTGTTTTGCTTTGGTACCGAAATTGGTACCAAGAATCGTGGATTTTCACTGGTATTGGTACCGAATACTGAAATTTTGGTACCGTGACAACACTACTCTCTTTTTATTCCACTTTATGTCCTTCCGTCGTTCGGTCACTCTCAGCATAAGCGGCACACCGAGTCACATGACCGCGGCTGCTCGGGTTGAATAATGATGAAGCAGATTCGCACATGTGGACACAGATTTACATACACACATGCAGCGCAGAGGTGGGGGAGGGATTGGGGTCACTCTCACATGCCGGTTTCATACAGAGCAGAGCAATTTAGAGCTTTATTTATTTTATGTTTATGTAAAAGCTGTCAGTTGATTTACATAATATGCGAATCGATTAACTGCAATTGCAATTGGATAAGGGAGCATAAATACTTTCTGTAATATATATATGATCAGAATAATGATTTTGAAAATACTAAATATAATTGTGTGAGTGCAGTAGGCATGGGACGATAACCGGTTTCAGGGTATACCGCGGTTTGGAAAAGTCACGGTTTCAAAACCGCTAAAATTTCCCGTTATACCGTTCCTGCGGTATGCGCAGTTTATTTACGTGTCGTCAAAGACGGAAAGTGCAGGACTCCCTCAGTTGTGTGCAGCGAAGAGCATAACGAGTCACACGACCCCTCCCCCTCAGCCCCTCCGGTTGGTGCGAGCAGTCAGTGAGAGTCACCTGTGTGTGGGATGGCCGAAGGAGATGAATCCCTGGAACATTTTCCCCCGTCGAAAAAGACTAAGTCTGTCATATGTAGGGCTGGGTATCGTTCAAAAATTTTCGATATCGATACCGATACCTTGACTTTGATACCGGTTCCTGAACGATACTTTTTTCGATAGCAATTTTATGAAATCAATTTCAACAAGATTACATTATCTAACAAAAAAACTTTGGTTTTATTTTTCAGGGGTCGTCTTATAATCAGGGTCATCTTATATTCGGGCCAATACGGTACTTAAAAACAGATTCCCTCCCTGTCTTCCACAAACACAAACAAACCAGCATTTCCACAGGCTTAAAGACATGAATGTTGCTTAAGTCAACATGACATCAAAATGAAATCAAAACTGACCATTTTTTGTTTGTTTGTTTGTTTGTTTTTTTAATACATGCATTTGGTCTGTTTGTGCACAACTTACCATTGCATGTTATTCCGAATAAAAAATAAAAAAAAAGAGGAAAAAAAACCTGAACTGACATGAATTGACAGAGGAAGGCACAGTATCTGGAGTCTGATGGAACAAAATAATGTTCAGGAAATTATTATACCACTTATAATAAAAAAAAAAATTCTCATTATGCCTTATTACGGTTAACCCTTTACCACCAAATTGGAAATTTCCAGTTTTTCAACTGACTATTTTGATTTAAAATAATATAAAATAAAATGTTTATATTGACTGTTTTTATTAAAAATATATATTAAATTTATTTCATTAAATTCATTTAAGATATGAACATCTGCCATTAAAAAATACCATACAGATTTAAAGATTCCAAGTCCAAAACCTAGCCGTCCAACATCTCCCAGAACCTGAAGATAACAGCTGCCTATCTATCTCCAGCAGCTGGAGAGTATCTCCAGCACTTCATCCTTTCCAGAGACACCCTCTTGCTGTCCTCTCATGCCCCATTTAACAATGACAAAGAAGGCCACTGCTAAAAGCAGAAGAGGAACGATGGAAGACGACACTTTGGGACACTTTGAATGAGGGATATATACTACCCACATGCATGTTTCTTTGCCTCTGTGTTCAAACAATACTGTACAGTACAAAACAAATCAACATAGATACAAGACAAATGGTGTTGTGAATGCATTAAGCTTCCATATATTTTACTCCTGTGGTTTGTGGAGTCATTTTGTCCTGACAGATTTGACATCTTACAGGAAATTCCAGATCCAGAACTGTTCGTATTCTCTAAACAGCATCCATTAACTGCAGAAGTGCATGTCCATATATATTCACACTACATTCCTGAATAGCAATGGATCTCATCAGGCAGCAGACTGAATAGTAAGAGTTCCTGCTCTGAAAGGCTCTTTTGTGCCTTCTGGTAAGAATTACGATCTGAATTTACACTAACATCTTCATTCTCCAGCCCTGATAGCATTCTCAAAGTCTTCTCTCGGCATCTAAGGAGACCTCGGTCAACTCTTTCCACTAATAACGCAAAATTGCGTTGAGACAAAGAGGCATTATGAGGACACGAGGATGTATAAACCATCAAATGCATGTTTTTATGATGACATCAGATCAAGCATTAGATCACAACGGCCTTATGGAGAGGGTTAATAGCGGATAAAAAGGTCATATATACATATATACAGTGGTGTGAAAAAGTGTTGGCCCCCTTCCTGATTTCTTATTTTTTTTACATGTTTGTCACACTTTAATGTTTCGCACGACGGATGTGGCTTTTCTGCTCCATCCGGAGTGAGTGAGCTGTAATGAGCGACTTTAAGACTTTAGGAGATTGATGCCGGATCACTTTACGCTCAGGGTTATCAAGGAACCTTAATGCGAAGAGCAATCGCCAAACTACAACAAGCCGAGAATTGTGTTGGGATTTGTATAGCACCACGAATTCATCACAACTCCTAAAGGCTCTGCAGGAGATGAAAGAAGATCAGATACTCCTGGACTAATGATTCTCACTCCTAAAATCAGAGAAGACAGAGTCGCCTCTGAGGAGGAACGTCCAGTCAACTGTGGCTGAACTGAAGGGCCTGGAGGTTCCTTCAGGCGATGTTCTCTCGAAAGTACAGCATAAATAAACAACGGAAGTTTAAAGGTGACACACACACAAATGTTGAGTTGAAGACCCCACGAAATGGCTTAATGAGTGCAGTTTTCTGTCCTTTGTTGATGCATTTCCTTTTGAAACAGGAAGTTGGGGGCATATAGATTCTAATGTCATGGGGGCTTTAAGTCATATTCATTGTAGATCAGAATTTATGACACACAAACATGATTTTTAACAAAACAATGCATCTCTGTAAACTACTTTACATTACCATTATTGGTTAATGCGGGATAAAACTTATTTAATAAATGTATTAAATAAAAAATATTTATTAAATAAATGTATTATGGAAGCCACAGATATTACATTTCTTAAAAAATATTTTCATGCTATAGTAGATAACCAATAAATTAAAATTATATAATGTTTTGTCTAAATGAATTATAAATAAAACACCAAAAACACAGAATTATTAATAGTGAATTTAAACATCACAACATTATAATGTACAGTATGAAAAATTGATATTAATTTTGAGATTAGCATAAAATTAAATTTATAGATTGCAGTGTTAAATTTTAGGTCTTTTAATGATGAACTTAAGAGAAAAAAATAAGAGAAATTAGCCAAATTAAAGATCCACCATCGATTAACAATTTGTTGTTATCGTTAACTAAAACTATTACAAAACATTTTGTTAACTGAAATAAAGCTGAAATGAAATATACTTATAAGATGCATTTTAAAAAAAATGTTTACTAGGCAACTAACTGATATATAAATTAAAACTATTTGGAAATTTGAAAAAAAAAAAAAAATCTAATAAAAATGAAAAAAAAAAAAAAATAATAATAATACAAATTAAAGCTAATTCAAAATGAAAAAACTATGCAAATAATACTAAAATAACACTGATATTAATCAATATCGTTGAATATTTAACAATAGAAGCAGCACAAATCATTTTGGTGTGGCCATTTTATAATTTTGTGTCGCTTAGTCACATTGGATTTGCCGTAAACAGGCCTTTGTACACCGAAATGCTATCACTTCCTGTTAATCTTCTTCAGCACACAAAGCTCTGCATGCAGTTTTCTGGGTCACGGTGCCTTGTGACCCAATTCTGCCTATGAAACTTTATTAAATGATAACGTGCATTTGCTGCATGCTCTTCAGCACAGCGCCAGATCACGATGCCAGACCCCTTAAACAACCGAAACAGAACAGCATGTCACCAGCCATCGGTCACGTTATTCACCCACTCTGTTCGTCTGTCCTAGAGATTTACCTGCGTGTAAGTCGTCAAAACCGTGTGATCGCGCAGTAACGACCGTGAGCCGTGAGAGAGGGGATTATTGGACTGAAGAAGCTGAGGGAGGATGAATGGGATCAGAGCCGTTCGATTGGTCGAGAGTGGCGGGACTGATCCCTACAGATGGCTGCGGTTACCATGGCAATGGAAGGATCAGCATCAGCATCCTTCCAGAGAGCCAAAAGCGGCGAAAACTAGCATGACGCTCACACAAACAGCCCATGCCTCATCAGCATAATTAAAAGACACATTTACAGCTTCGTTCGTCATCGACCTAAATATTTTCTGCTGTTGGATACAATGTTTTCTTCCTCTGACCTTGCCGTCCTCCACTTTTCACTCCGTATATGCTATTTATGTCCTCACATTTATGCACACATCTGCTTCTTTATTGCTTCTAAAGCTCATCCCTTCGGTTTGAATCAGACTCATCCCCTCCGACAACTAGATACAATTCCTTTGCCTCAGAGATGAAAGATGAAAAGGACACGAGGAGAGAGAGGAAAAGACGAGAAACTGAGGGAAGGAGGTACTAAAATAGCTCCATGAACACGCAAACAGGAAGGTTGAGAGAAAAAGTGTAGGAGAAAATAACAACCAGAATGAAAAAGGCATCTTTAGCCATTATATTACAAGAATTCAATGCTGAATCAACCACGTCTCAACAGATGCACACAAAATCTCTCAAGGACACGCCAGACTCTCGGGACGCTCCATCCTACCTGACAGTTAAAGCCAGTATTCTCTGAGGATCTGTGTTGCATGCTGTCTGCAGCGAGTCCCGACGACCGTCCCTTATCCCAAGGAGAGGAAATGTGCGGAGAGGACACCCTAAAGAGCAGCTGAGGTTCCTCTGCGCACTTCTCGCCGCGCTTCCCCTTCTGACACAGCGGGAGCCCTGTTCGCCGGGGCTGTGTTGTCCAACTGTTGAGAACGAGATGTGCAGCCTGTGTTTGACAGGCGTCTGTCCACCAATGGGAGTGGAGACTAGGGCGCCGACATCACTGGCTGTGTGGACTGGTATCTGAGCTCGGGCTGTATGAGCACGTGTGCTCGGTGATTCACGCTCTGTGTGCAGCTCTGAGCTCCCTCCTCTCTGTATTCCAGCTAAAACATCAACATCCTAATGTGTCTCGTGCATGATGGGAAATGCAGTGTTTCAACCTTTAGCCGTTTAAGGAGACACGGAGTGCCGTTTCATTTTTAGGAGCCAGTTAAAGCTAGGCTATATCTATTAGAATCAGTTTTAAGATTTTGCCCACACACATTCAAATATCCAAGCTCTACAAGTAAAATTCTTCATTTTCTATTTGTGTGCCTCTCAGAATTGAATTTAAAGAGATAGTTTACCCAAAAATGAAAATTCTGTCATTAAAGGGGTCATATGATGTTGCTAAAAAGAACATTATTTTGTGTATTTGGTGTAATGAAATGTGTTTATGCGGTTTAAGGTTCAAAAAACACATTATTTTCCACATACTGTGCATTATTGTTTCTCCTCTATGCCCCGCCTTTCTGAAACGCGTCGAGAAAAAAATCACATTTACATAAGTATTCACAGCCTTTGTCATGACACTCAAAATTGAGCTCAGGTGTATCCTGTTTCCACTGATCATCCTAGAGATGTTTCTACAACTTGATTGGAGTCCACCTGTGGTAAATTCAATTGATTGGACATGATTTGGAAAGGCACACCTGTCTATATAAGGTCCCACAGTTAAAAGTGCATGTCAGAGCACAAACCAAGCCATGAAGTCCAAGGAATTGT
>NW_015641018.1:1900309-1905799 GCF_001515625.1 Sinocyclocheilus rhinocerous
CTGATGGTCACTCTAGTTGAGCTCCATGACTGTATATGCAGATGGGAGAAACCTACAAAAGGACAAACATCACTGCATCACTCCACCGATCTGGGCTTTATGGCGGTGTGGCCAAACTCAATCCTCTCCTCAGTGAAGACACATGAAAACGCACTTGGAATTTGCAGAAAAAGCACCTAAAGGAGCCTCAGACTGTGAGAAACAAGATTCTCTGGTCTGATGAACCTAAATTCCAAGCATCATGTTTGGAGGAAAGCAGGCACTGCTCGTTACCTGCAAAGTACCATCCCAAAAGTAAAGTGTGCTGGTAGCAGCCTCATGCTGTGGGGCTGTTTTTCAGACTGAGGGACACATCAGAGAAGAAGAAAAGCTCAATGCACCAAAATATAGAGATTAATGAAAACCCAGACCAGAGCATTCAGAACCTCAGACTGGGCAGAAGGTTCACCTTCCAACAGGATAATGACTCTAAGCACACAGCAAGAGTGGCTTATAGACAACTCCGTGAATGTCCTTGAGTGGCCCAGCCAGAGCCTGGGATTGAACCCTATCAAATATTTCTGGAGAAACCTGAAAATGTGCGTCTGCCCCCATCCAACCTGACAGAGCTTGAGAGGTGAAGAGGCGAGGAGAAGAATGGCAGATAATTGCCAAATGATGATGATCAAAGCTTTTCGCATCATACCCAAAAAGATTTGAGGCTGTAATTGGTGCTAAAGGTCCTTCAACAAAGTATTGAGCAAAGGCTGTGAATACTTATGTACATGCGTTTTTTTGCGTTTTTTATTTGTAATAAATTTGCCAACTTCTTTCAACGTTGTCATTATGGGGTATTGTTTGTAGAATTTTGAGGAAAATAATTAATTTAATTCATTTTGGAATAAGGCTGTAACATAACAAAATGTGGAAAAAGTGAAGCGTTGTGAATGCTTTCCAGATGCACTGTTAAAATGATTAAATCTGTTGATTATCAATGATTTGACCAGAAATTCCTTATCGATACCAGTGATATTTTAGTATCACCAAGATACTATTAGAACTTTTATTAATATTTTGAATTTTTTTTTTTTCATGGTAGTTTTAGCTAAAGTTTTAGCAATTTAGTTGTGTGTTTTTGTCATTTTCATTATTTTTTATATTTCATTGAAATAAAAGAAGTTTAGTTTTTGTATATTTTATCTTATTTCAGTTAACTTTTATTTAGTTTTTTATGATTTTAGTCCAACATCATCTACTCACCATTTGCCCGTTCATGTCATTTTTGCCAGCTTTCACATTCATAAGAATCAACATTTCCAGCAAACCTCTCAGGCGCATCATTTGACAAACCAACTCTTGGATGCTAACATTCCCACGAGCACTGTGGGCTTTTAAGCAGGGTGTGTTTGGTTATTAAAGTGATGAATCTAGCATGCAGTCCTATAAATCTCTGCATATAGAGACATGTAGCAGGCTGAGGTTCCCAACAGGTCTCAGGCCCCGTCCACACGTAGACGCGCTTAGCTGTATACGCAAAAATTTTGTATCGTTTTGACGTTTCGTCCAGACGGATCCAGCGTTTTGGGGGAGAGAAACCGCTATTTTTTGAAACCGGGTACCAGATTGAATAAATCTAAAAACGACACCCTTGCGTTTTCGTGTGTGCGCGCCAATCCGTATATTTTGGGAAACGATGATGTCATCACCCCTTCGCTCACCCCCAGTCAGACACCGCCATGTCACGTAACAGCAACAACAACATGAACAAACACTGAACGATTGTCTTTTTACCTAACATTAACACAGATTAAAAAATTTATAGTTCCATGTTTGTTTGTATACCACGCGCAAGATTTATTCGCATAGTCCAAGTCTTCTTCTCCGTTTTTAGTTTATCTCTGTGGCAGAATTACAGCGCCACATACTGGTCTGGCATGTATACTACATCGTTTCCGTGGTTTCGTGTGTCGCAGATATTTCTTGAGACGAGGGGGAAAAAAAGATCGGATAGGGAAAGCTCTGGCTCCGTGTGGATGTAGCCTCAGAGCTCTATGTCCTCCAGAGCAGCATGCTTCCCCCGGTCACGCCGTCTGCTCACACTGGCTCCTCTCCAGCTCACTATATGACCAACACTACATGCTGTCCTCTCTCTCTCTCTCTCTAGGCTCACAGCCGCTCTAGACTAAACAAAGATTGGTGCTTAAAACATCTCGATATCTCTTAAACTCTCCCGGTGACCAAAAGCTTGTGGATGGAGATTTGAATTAACAGCTAGTGACAAGCTTCACTGCGTGCCTACAAATATCCAGTCAAGCGGCATCAGTCTCACACGGGGACATTAAAAATTGACTGACAATCAGTCACAATGAATCGCATCATTTGGATGCAGGAAAGCCAGACACTCACTCACTCTCGCAAACAAAACAGTAATTAAATCCAAAGTCCACTGCATTGTGTGCATGCTGTGAAAAGCATAACATAGGAAATGAAGAACTGGGACTCACCCCGTTATCACTAGCAGGACTCTGAACCTGCAGAGGAGTAGAAAGGCAATAAAATCACTCGCACCATCACTGAGTATTTACACGACACACATCATTACAGTCAGAAAGAGCTCAGACTTTTACAACCTACACGCAATGATTTTTTTAAAGCATATGCATAAAAAACTTGAACCCTAATGTTGTGTTCTGGTCATTTTGCATACAGGGTATAACAACTAAAGTCATTTTTGTACTGATTGGGATTTTTTCCCCACCTTGTAACACTTGTGATTTGAGTTTATGCACCTCAGTTTTGGAGTGAAAAAAGCATCAGGCCTATTTGTGTATATAATTTTAGCAATGTTCACTCAAAAACTGAAGCTCAGATCGATGAGGTCTACAACCAATCCATTTCAAAAAGAAATACAAAACCTGTGCTAACTGAACAAAAATGTGTTGATAAAAAGAATCATATCAATACAAGATATTTGTGAGCCATTTTTGTAGGCTGGTCATTTTTGACTGGGAAATCCAAACTAGGTAAATTTTTAACACAGTAATTAAACTAGTATAAAAAGTAAAAAATAATATATTTTCCTTACACATCCTAATCAATCAACTAACCTCATCATAAAATGTCAAATTATCCTATATTTTAAGAGATTTATTGACCTCGACACACAATTAAGATGGTCCACTCTATGATATCATATCCTGATTTGTTTTTTGTCCGCACCATATCTATATTTTAGATCCCGAAAGATAATAACTGTACATGTATATTCGCAGAAGGATACTTTTGTCAAGTTTTACTAAAATATAAATGCTCTCAATGTTAGCAGACATGCACTAAAAGCCACAAAACTCTCATTTTGATTTTATGAGGTCTTAAAAGATTAACCACAGAATTAAAGACTCAACACATGATTCAGAAGATCAGATGAAGGAACAGTACAAAACATGAAGAATAAAAAAAAATGTACTAATTCCTGTGTTACGGCTGATAGACAAAGATTATTCACTCTTCTTTGACCTGTTTTATCACACACACATCAGCATTCAGGGCACCAGCTGCAGCTAAGCGGGCAGTGACTTGATGGTCAGAAAAGGCCCTCTGGGACTCAGATCACTGGCATCGGTTCAGTTCACATTGAGAGCTACAGTGAAATGTACCAGCCCAGTGGATTCAACCGGCGCACCAGAAACAATTCAACCGACCGCTGGACCTCTGCCAGCCCAGTGATGATGTGTTCAATCTGTCCCTCAGCTCAGCCAAATGATCACAAAAAATATATTCGTATTTTTTATATTATAGATTTGAACTGCATTTTTTCAAACATTTCAACATGTTGTTCAGTTTTTCAGCCTTTATGCCATATATAATCTCAGGAAAAAAAGAAAAAGAAAAAAAATAATTTTAACTTAACTGGGGCAGTACACTACCATTCAAAAGTTTGGGATCAAGATTTTTTTGTAAAGAAATTAATACTTTTATTAAGCAAGGATGCATTTAAAGTGAACAAAAGTGACAAAGACATGTTAACAAAAGATTTCCACATGAACCTGAAAAAAAAATGTATCACAGTTTACACAAAAATATTAAGCTGCACAACTATTTTCAACATTGATAATAATAATAATAATAATAAAGGTTTCTTGAGTGGCAAATTAGCATATTATAATTATTTCTGAAGGATCATGTGACACTGAAGACTGGAGTAATGATGCTGACAATTCTGCTTTGCCATCACTGGAATAAATTACATTTTAAAAATATTAAAACAGAAAACAGTTATTTTAAATTGTAACAATATTTCACAATATTACTGTTTTTACTCTGTTTTATCAAATAAATGCAGCCTTGGTGAGCATAAAAGTCTTCTTTCAAAAACATTATTTAGTCTGACCGACACCAAACTTTTGAACAGTAAAGTAAATGTCCCCTTTTTGCCTATTTTTATTAAGCAATGCTGCATATTATTAGTCATTAAAAGCTTGGCTCCTGACAATATGACAACATAATAGTGATTTTGGCTCAAATCCTGAATGGAAACTTCTAATACATTCCTCAACACAATGAATACTCTCTTGGTGTACTTCCGAGGTCAGCATCTGCTTTTTGTCTTGCACTACACTGTTCTAAAACTGTTTTTTTTTTTTTTGATGAATTTAGTGCATGGATAAAGTTCAAAACGGTGTTCAAATGGTGGAAGTGACTGATAACACCTTGCTGCTGCATATGCACAAACTGTACTTAAGGATTTTGTAAGTGTACACCGTCTTAGCAAACCTTTGAAATGTGCACGTAAGGGTTTAGACAGGAATGCAAACCACAAACACAGTGTGTATGGCTGTGAATATCTTCTGAGTCGAGTGAGTGTGTGTGTGTGTCTTTGCTCAAGACTGAACGGGTGGCAGAATCAATAGGATGTGGGCCAACTATTCTCAACTCCAGCACCAAACAGTCAGTGATGAAGGAGCAGAGACACTGGCTCTGAGTCCATGTTAAGATGGCTGCTGCTTTTTTGTGTTGATCCAATTTTTTTTTTTTTTTTACATGGATGAAGAGCAATTACAGCAAGAGGCTAGAGTGCTGCTTATTTTGGGGGTTACTTATCCAACAGATTATGAAACATAGGCTGGAAAAGCCATGAAATATGCTGCGATTAATCAGGTGTTTGGGCTGTAAACCAATTCTGGACCCTCATGTCAATCCAAACCTGTATGACTTTCTTTCTTATGCTGAGCACAAGAGAAGATATTTTAAAGAACATTTTAACTGGTTTTGTCTGTACAGCGAAAGTCAATGTGGTACAAAACAAATGGACCTCACTGACTTTTACTGTATTGCAGTAGCGGCTCATGGGGTTTAAAATAGAGGAGGCACACTAATTGTATTGGTCTGGGATCCCTGCCGATTATTATTATTATTTGCTTAACCACTTTAAATGAGCTTTTTGGTTGCTTTTAGTCAGAAAACGTAAAGAAAACGACACAAAAACAGCAAGATAATATAATTTCACTTACC
>NW_015641018.1:1906749-1909601 GCF_001515625.1 Sinocyclocheilus rhinocerous
CGAGGTTTCTTTTCTCAACACTCCTCAGTGCTGAAAGTGAACACTCGATGGTGATTGGCTAATTTTTTTTACCAACTGAGGCATGAGAGCTCAGCTCTCCCCCGGCCTCCCCCTCCCCTTCTCTATCATTAGCGGTTGTAATTACATCAGCAGATTCGGCACATTCGCGATAGAAAAGCGGCGCTTTCACGTTATGGTATTACAACTGTGAAATTACAAACAAAATATACACATTCTGAGACATGAACTGAAATGAATTGTGAATTTTATTAACATTAAATCGTCCTCCTCCCATTTTCACCTCTACACTGCTGTATTGACAAAAATACTGTAAAGACATTTTTTTTTAAATGTCTTCTTTCGTATTCTATAGGAAAAAAGCTATGCTGGTTTGAAACGATATCAGTAAATAATAACAGAATTTACATTTTTGGGTTAACTATCCAAAACGAGCTCATTGGAAAAACGTGCCAGTTGCGACATTTCTGCACAATGATATTATGTGACAATTTCTATCTCTGAAAGAGAGATGAACATAAATCTGGCAATGTTTCATTACACTGGTTGTTGTAGATATTGGCCCTGTCCCAAATCGCACCCTAAACCCTCGCTGTCTTCCTCTGAGTCCACACTTTCGTGACGTAATGCCGCTTTGACTGTCGGGTAGAAGCCTGCTGCGGAGCTCGCCTCAGTGCAGGCTCGGCAGAAGTGCGCATCAAGGGTGCATATAGCGACCGCAAAGGGGGCACTCGCTAGCACCCTTCTGAAAGCTAAAATGACGAATGGGACACCCTACGGTCTCGTGGACTTAACAGACACGCGCACACGGCGGCTGTAAGACCGCAAGAGCACATGAAGTGTGCCATTTGGGACACGGTCATTCGCACGGCAGGTCAGAAATGAAATGCCTGATGAGTGGTGCTGAGAGTTATGCTCTATTGCATTTGATTTGAAATTAACATACAACCTACACGAAACCTAACCAACACTTCAAGCACTTCACATTGCAAATGCAATACCGTACCAGGTGAGCCATCGAGCAAGTTTACAAAATTAGAAAAGCCATAGGCCTTCATATGGATATGCATATGTGATGCAAATGTCAGTGTATTAGTATACAAATAACTCGTTGTAGTAAAGTGTTTTGGACTACACAAAAATAAGTCTTTGTTCATCGATAATCTGCTCCGTAATCATAAAAATAAATAAATATTGTTGGTGATTTTAAGTGTAAATCCGAGTTGGAAACTGCAGTGAATTTTATGCTATTTGTTTGGAGTTTTGCAAAAATGTAGGTAAAGGCTCGTTTCTCCAATGAGCCTATGTTGGAACTATCTCTTACAATTTTTATACAGTATATGGCCTCCCCAACTGTAGATGCCTATGGCAATACATAGTAAAGTAGGCGAACAGCTGAAATCAAATGTCACACGTGAAGGCCTCATCAAATTCAAGACTAATGCAGGGGAAATTTGATGTATACAACTCCTGAGAATGCTGAACGCACATGCCTGCATTTAAACCCCATACTGTCTGTCATCATTACACATTACTAAACGTGTGTAATTAAATGCATAATCCACGCAAGCCGGTGTGAACCTAGTCACACTACAAACTCCGTGTCCATGTAATGTGAAGCCATTTTCCCAGCAATTGAGTCTGTATTAAAGGTGCAATGAATAATTAAAACACACCGTCTTCCAATGGTGGTGGGTTAATGATGGCCATAATGGGCTCAAACCACCGAAACCCGTTTTCCTCCACACACAACAGCATCTTGTCATTGTTCCTCACTGACGGATCCCACATGAAAGATGAAACAGGTTCTTAGCCTACCGCAGGAAGCAGCGGCTCCATCTGCGCTCCTTGATCTTTCACATCCATCCCAGATATTCTGCCTTATACGGTCTTGTTCGTCTATGAAGGGAATATTGTTAGGAAAGTAGAGAAAACGTCATGTATGTTGAGGCGGTTTCGGTGGCGGTGTAGTAACCGTTGGTTTTTTTTCCCCTTCTTTCTTCACTCGCGCGCGCGTCCGTGCCTGCCTGCGCTCTTTCTTCGGCGTGTCATTTGAGCTCGCGTGACGCAACTGCGACCAGCAGCACGTGAGTTAACGGAAACCACCGGGACGTGTTAGATAAACGGACGAAACACTCCGGGGACAAACGGACACTTGAGGCTTCGGTTTACTAAATGTGAGAATATCGTTTATAGAGCGCGCTGAGTTGAAACAAAAACCGAACTAAAAAAAAAATGTCGCTTCTGGTTTAACATCTAAATTATATGGATTTAATTTAGTCAAAAATGTTTTAATAGCCTATCACTGAATCAAAAAAAAAAAAAGCCGATTTCCTAACAATATTGACTTTTTATAGTCTTTTCAAATAATTTATTTATATAGGGGACACGGGGGCTAGTTACATGGGCTATATTTCACTAACTATAGCCTACAATTTTAAGTAAAACGTGTGTATTTGCGCGTATGTTTTTTAAACGACTATATATATATATATATATATATATATATATATATATAGTACAATATAATTACTCTTGGTTCATCATAGTATCATGTTCAAATGTTTACATACCCTTGATTCTTAATATCCTGTGCTGCTTCCATGGATCTCAATATCACTGAGCCACTATGGGGAACGTGAAGAGCATACTGGGAAAGAAAGATCTTAAGAATGAAGGGAACGTGTAATTCAGTTATTAGTTATAGCAAGAGATGCAAACATCAGGGCAGTCCTGAAAAAAAAAGTTGAAAAAAATATATATATATTATTTTTCTGTTTCAACCCAACATTGGGTCAAATATGGACTAACCCAGCTGTTGGGTTACATTTTTA
>NW_015641018.1:1909611-1916154 GCF_001515625.1 Sinocyclocheilus rhinocerous
TAGAATACATGACCACTATGGGCATGTTGTCACAAAATCAACTGTATCTATTTTTCCTGGCCAGTAACAGTGGAAATGTTCAATAGCGTGCAAGGGTAAGTGCCCAGAAAGTGACTTTCAAATCCATGATGGATTTATATCTGAGAGATAGGTCAGTACCAGCAGTGGAATTACATTTACAGCACGAACAATTTATACAACATTATTTTTCAGAAAAAAAAGTGTTGAACCTTTACACTTCTTAATTAAATGTAAACAGTTGCATATAGTGCTTTGCTGCTGGACTTTAACCGAGTAACTTAGTCAATAAACTCTTCCTTTGGCACCACCTTGTGTGCGTTTTAAAAAATATATAAATACTCAAATATAATTTTTGTGCTGAAATAGTAAAGGAATAGTTCCCCCAAAATACTTTCATTATTTACTCACCTTTATGGTGCTCAATATCCATATTCTGTTATTTTTCTGTGGAACACAAAAAGGAAATATTTGTTAAATTTTAAAGCACCAAAAAGGTGGGGTGGATGGGGATCACACATCACATTAAAATCACCATACAAATTGCCTAATTTAATATACTTTCACTATAGTACACTCCCAGTCTTATACAAAGCAAGTGGCATTTATACGTCAAGCCAAACATAGCTGAATAAAATGGCTCAATTGTCAATTTTGAGTGAACTTTTCTTTTTTTGTATTCTTTTTTATTATTCATTTATTTATGCAAGAAATGCGTCAAAAATACTAATGCATGCTTTGGCCGGCTCTGTGAAGGTGGTCTCTGGTTATTTCGGGTTCAACAGCTGTTGAAGGAGCTTCATTCTTCTCTTGATCCCTTCACTGTAATGTACACTAAGAAAGTTTGTAGCTGTATTTAGTCATAGATTCTGCTGCCGTGTTTAATCCTATCGCTTATGGGTGAATTAAACTATTATTTCCTCCAGGTCAAGGACACATAACCGGTGTTCCAAAACCTGGTGAACTGCCAACACAGACAGCTTGCATTCGCGCTAGGTGTCAGTGTAGTAAAATATTTTAATACACTCACACCAACTTGCAATCTTGAAACTACTATGTCAATAAATAAGCAACCGAATGTAAACTAGTATTTAAGTTTTTATGGGATTTATTTATACTCAACCTCTGATAATTCATAAAGGCTATACACATCAAACATTCTGACAGCAGCAGAATGTCATGACTTCACATTATCATATTCGATATTTCACAATACGCATCTAATTAAAAAAGACCTGTTCTTTTGAGCAAGATAGCTACTGTTTTGATACATCACAATCAATAAAATTTTTCATATTAAGCAGCCGTGATTTTTAAGCTAATGATCATTTATTTAGATTCATTATACTGGGGATGCATATTGTAACAAATACAGACATGTTGGTCTTAATGTATGTTTTTTTTTTTTTTTTGCTTTTGTTTTTATAATACCACGACCAGATTATAGCCATATAAGCCGTCAAATACAGCGTGTTTAGATAGTTGGGGATGTCAGTTCTCATTCATCTTCAATGGTGCAGTGTAACATGGAAATAAATAAATGCTGTATACATAAATCATCATCATAATGCTATTTCCATATTAACAACATTTTAATTGCGCACACAGCCCAGGCAGGTTTATGTTTGAGTGTCGAAATGAAAAAAGTCAGATTCTTTAATCCCATTTTTGACCCTGTTCTGCATGTCTTTCGCAGTCTGAACGTCTGAAACTGGACTGATAGAAGGATTTTTCAGTTGAGCCTCCTCCGAAATCCTGGAATCGACAGATTTAATGGAAGACTGAGTTTCGGTCCATGTCGAATCCGTGGCATCTTCACCTTCCAGCTCCTTAGAAACTCCAAGAGCTGACCGGTCTATTTCCAACCTATCTCCATCCTCAGGCATGTAATTCGATCGTGTTGATCTTTCAAGACCTGCATCTAGAACCCAACCAGGCAGTATTGAGCTGGTTTTACTGCTGTTCTCTAGCGAACCCTGTGAATCCCATCCAGCGGAACTAGTGTAGTAATCCAGACTTGTACTAGTGCCACCAGTGAAAGGCAGACCTTTGACCCCCGCTGTGGCGTAAGAGAGCAGAGCTGCTGTGTTAATATCGGTTTCGTATAATGGAGCAGCAGTGGAAGACACAAGCCAGTGCTGCCCGGAGGCCAAGCTGCTCTCTTGGGATTGGTTTGAGGTTGCAAGGCCAGGGTCAGGGGTAAGAGTTGGAAAACAGGACTTTGTGTAACTGTTGACAAACTGCTCCTGAAATAAAGTGCTTGTCATTGCATACTGCGAGCCAGGCAGCATCTGAGATTGTGGAGAGCCACCGAGTGTAGGGGTCAATCGGTCAGCGTCAGAGCCACTGTAACTTCTGGAGACAGAGAATAAATGAGGTCACACATTTTACGTTAGAATGTCCATGTTACTGTTAGTGACACTGGGTCTCATTCACTAAGCGTGTGTATGTACAGATTTATGCATTAAATCGGCATACAAACACTTTCATGAACAAATTCTATTTCACCAGAAACTTTTATACTATAATGTTGTCTAAATTTATAATAAAATGCAGTAATAACTGAAACCACATCTATGAAAAAATCACATACTCTTCTGGGTTTACTAAGCATGTGTACACACAAATTTGTGCGTGAAACCTGCAAACAAACAATTTCACCCAACCATGACTCACCCAAAATGTTCATATAAAAACTTGTGAAAAATGTAGGAACAGCTGAAACCACACATATGCATAGTAACTCTGGGTTCACTAAGCATGCACACATTTGTACGTGAAATCTGCGTATGAACATTTTCACAAAAAAATCATGGATTCACCAAAAACTGTCTTTCTAAAATGTATATAGGAACAACAAAACCACACATATGCAAAAAGCATACTCTGGGTTTCACTAAGCATGTGCATGCACAAATGTGTGCATGAAATCTGCATTCAAACATTTTCACCAACAAATCAAGATTCACCAAAAAATTTCCAACTACAACTTGTGAAAAAAATGTAGGAATAACTGAATAACTTGTGCTTGTGTACAACTGTTTTACCAACAAATCATGATTCACCAAAAACTTTTGTGCTAAAATTGACAAAAAGATCTACAACAAAAAAGCACATACTCTGGGTGGCGTTATGATCGTGTTGAGATGAAAACTATATTTCATCTTAAATATTTCAATATATAGAGTGAAAGAAAAGCAGTGGAAGAAAAGCTGTGTTATAGCTTGATCTGAGAGGTCACAATGAATAATAACGCAGAGATTCGCATATGTACAGCTAGCTAATGAGACATTTTGCGAGTGTTGTATGTTTGCTCAGAGTGACCAAAGGCTGTATGGTTTGGGCGTGTTTTATGCAAATGACTAAACTTAGGCAAGTGGTTGCTCATTTAGAAAACTTCCACTGACATTACAAGAGGTTAAAAACAAATTCATTTTCGTATGAATGTGAAATTTTTCATCAAAAGTTCTCCTGTGCGTAAAAATCCTAAATAATCCGAGCAAGTGTTAGTGACTGAGACCCATTGCATTTGTAATTAATTATTTTAATTTGGAATATGTGCAACATGCACATTGTAATATAAAGTGCTACCAGAAATAAATGCTTTAAGATGTTGTTAGAAAAATTCAAATTATCATTGTTATTATTATTAAATTAAATTTATTTAAATTACATTTAAAATAGATCATGTTAATTTCTGCAGTCAAGTCCAAATTCAAATTCAAATCTGAAAACCTGCAAGAGAAATAATTAGCAATGCATTAATTTGCATGGAAAGGCACTTACTTATCATAATTATCCCGAAATCCTTTAGCAAATGGATTGTGATCAATTTTTAGTTGTGTTATCTGAGGAAATAAAAGAAACACATTCATTAAATCAGTTCATATTACAGTTTTTGTAATGTAATGTAAACGAATGCAGTGATAGACTAGTTCTTACGTCTGTGTTCTGGTAAGCTGTGACCGTTATAAATTGTGTTTCGGGAAAAGTAAATGTCTGTACTCGATCGGGATCACTCGTCTCTTCCTCTCCACTCTTGTTTATTTCAATCACATGCACCCTCGGCTGATACTTATGGAGAGACTGTAGGACGATCATCTTGAAGGACAAAGAAAAAATCAACATAAAAAGGCTACTTTTGTTTCCCATTCCCATAAGAATCTTCACAAACCATATATAATAGTAATGAATATACACACACACACACACACATAAATATGACATGGAACATTACATTTTACCTCATAGTGATACTTAAAGGTTTAGTTCACCCAAAAATTAAAATTCTGTCATTTATTAGTCATTCCAAACCTGTAAGACCTTTGTTTATCTTCGTAACAAAAATTAAGATAAATTTGATGAAATCTGAGAGCTTTCTGACCCTGCATAGACAGTAATGCAACTGACACGTTCAAGGCCCAAAAAGGTTATAGGACATTGTTAAAATCGTTCATGTGACATCAGTGGTTCAACCATCATTTTATGAAGCTACCAGAATACTTTTTGTGCACAAAGAAAACAAAAATAACGACTTTTTTCAACAATTTTAATGATGTCCTTACTACCTTTCTGGGCTTTGAATGTGGTAGTTGCGTTGCTGTCTATGCAGGGTCAGAAAGCTCTTGGATTTCATCTAAAATATCTTCATTTGTGTTCTGAAGATGAACGAAGGTCTTACGGGTTTGAAACGACATGAGGGTGAGTAATTAATGACAGAATTTTCATTTTTGGGTGAACTGAATTAAGAGTGCTACTTTATGTCAACATGTTAACATAAAAGTGATTGTACCCCTAAATAGTCTTGTGAAGGTAATTTTTCATGTGCCAGCTGAAATTGGTTCGATGTTAACATTTGCTGCTGGCGGTCATCGCAGGCAAATTAAAAATTCATTAAATTATTGCCAATTACTCACCTGATGTCTAGCTTTTTCTGAACTCACCCTATACTAAAAGACTTCCGATTCTTATCATGAAGAGAAAATGAAATGAAATAAGAAATCACTTGGGTAGAGTTGCTGGAAGCTCCCTTGTTGTTCGTCAGCTTCAGTTTTCCAAACGAGATCTCCTGACGCATCCAGTGCGCGCCGGTGTTTGGAGAGTCCGGGTGCATGTATACTCGGTTTCCTTTAACAATAAAAACATTTAAAATACATATGTTACTATTAAACGGAAATAACTAACATTATAATAACTGTAGACTATATTTATTAATATTTGAGGGTTTTTTTCTCTGTGTATATTTATAAACCTGGTTATTTGCGCTTAGGAAAACGGAGAAAAGCTTTATGATAAATTCCTCTTCAGTCGGTTGATTATTACTAGTTTACCCGTAACATTAGTGTCCGCTTTGCCGCAGGGAATCCATTTTCCGCCCTGAAACCTCCAGTGGTTCGGATCCGACAGAATCACATCCACAACAATATTATAATGGCACGTCGGGTCAAGACCAGCAACACTAACACTTAGAAACGGAAACATCCGGCTGCAGGAAAATGAACCGAAAAAACAAATCACTTTTCCAAAAGTAAATTATTATTAAACAATTACATTAAAAATAAATATAAACGACACCTTGCAATACCAGAAACAGGCCAACAGACATAGACCAATAATCTGAACAGAAAAAAATACTTTCCCAAAATTATTAATTTATTATAATTACCAACAAATCAATTATAGGCTATTGGCATTAATAAAATATGCAACAAATAACATTACAATATTACAAATTATCAAAAATTATTAATAAAAAGCAATGCAGTCACTTTTGCTTTTTAAAAAAAAAAACCCAATTAAAATACATTTAAAAAGTAGACTTACCGCCCCTGTTTGGTAACGATCATTTCTGTTTGGTGTCTGTGGAATTTGAACCACAGCGCGCGGTTACAGAGGTAAACCTGGGCTTTTCCAGGATAGACGGCGGTGTTTGGGTAAGTTTGTCCGTACTGCTGGGAGTACGCATAGCTCAGCCCATTGTACGGCCCGTTGCTGATGACCGGGTGAGGTGTCATGTAGGGACCGGAGAGTGGCGGGAGCGCGGGCAAAGGCTGCCCCGAATACGCGAACATAGCAGAAGAGAAGGCGAAATCCACGCGGGCTTGGCTTGATTCAGGCAAATCACACTTGTCCGCACTTTCACGGTCATCCCGTGCCGCGGAGACGTAGTCCAGAGCGTTTGAGGGGTTTCTCATCCCGGTGGAGAGTCTTTTCAACGGTGGCTCGTTCTCCAGGGTGTCCCCGGCGGCGACGATGTGCGTAAAAACATAGTCCGCACTCGCCGGTTTGTCGGACACTGCGGACGGTGAGGGAAGTTGTTGCAGGTGCATAACTCGCTGAGAAAGTTCTCGGAGTTAAACGTGGGTTCAGACCTCAGACATGCGCTCTGCTGCGTGGGTCAGGCTGTTTGAGCCTGTTCACTCCGAGCTTACTATAGGAATATGACGGTGCTCCGCGTTTGATAACAGCAGAATGGGCTGGTATTTACATTTAGAATAGCATTAAAGCAGTAAGCGGGGGGGGGGG